>NW_025999949.1:13205006-13232616 GCF_001458135.2 Marmota marmota marmota
AGGGGAGGGGGGATAGTAGAGGATAGGAAAGGCAGCAGAACACAACAGACACTAGTATGGCAATATGTAAATCAATGGATGTGTAACTGATGTGATTGTGCAATCTGTATATGGGGTAAAAATGGGAGCTCATAACCCACTTGAATCAAAGTGTGAAATATGATATATCAAGAACTATGTAATGTTTTGAACAACCAACAATAAAAAATTAAAAAAAATAAAAATAAAATAAATAAATAAATAAATAGTATGCATTACCATCAATTTCTTTGTAGTGATTATGGATGTTTGATATGACTCTCATGCTCTGGTTGCCAAAAAAATTGAATTCCATTTGCAGCTTAACTCCCCTGAACAGTTTAGGGGTTTCTGGCTTGCTTATTTTTCACTCTCATTTTGTCCCTGGTTCTAAGTGATGTTATCAGTAGATATATAATTCCTCTGCTATGGACTGCAAATGACTCCTGTCTAAGCAATGTGCACTTAATAGCTTTTGAGAGAATTATTTTTAACAATGTTTTTATTTATCTTATTTTTTGTTTGTCAGGTTTGTTTGATTTCTATAACATAATCTCAGTCTTTCCTTTTTCTGGTCACGACTTTTTTAGCTATTACTTCATTCTTATTGTCTCTGATTTTTTTTTTCCTTTTTTGGAACTGGGGATCAAACCCAGGGTTTTGTGAATGCAAGGCAAGAGCTTTGCTGCTGAGCTACATCCCAACACTGTCTGTGGTTTTTATGGAGCTGTCTGTCAAGATTTTTGAGCATCTTTAGCCACACAAGAACATGTCTACCTTTGTTCATTCATTCATTACTCATTGATTGGTTAATTTACTTAGGAAACTAAGAATCTTAAGCAGAGTGCAACAAAAACTGAAAACTTACTAGAGGTGATTTTATCCTAGTAGAAAAAAATAAATAATTCTGTAAATTACTTCTTATTACCAATTTTACCTGGCAGACTTTTACAAGTCATTTTAAAATGTTTGTTTTGCTTTTTAGCTTTAAATTTGTGACTTACTCCAGGATCTCTGGTTCCCTCTAAGGAATTCCCATTTTTTTTTAATCTGCTGGCCAGAATTTATTTTTGTTATTTACTCCTCAAAATAGTAATAGTCTGATAATATCTGTCAGGCCAAAATGGATGGAAAAAATGCTTAATATCTGAGGAGTTTTCTAATTGAATTTAGGACTAATTTTAAGACCCATTTCCAGTTATATACTCTCTAGAATTCTTAAGTAGGTGAAAAAATCTTGGCCTCAAGAAAGCAGTTTTCTTTCTGTGTACTATTTTGCTCAATAAGGTATATCAGAACCATGGTCCGATACTAGTGTCATAGTTCCTGATTACTATCTGAGCATACTGTAGCAACCACAATCCATAGCTTCTATTGCCTTTCCTTCAGAAACTGCCCTCCATTGATGTGGATGCAGTATATGTTCTCCAGATCAGTCTCAGAAGTTTATGTCCAGGTAGACCTTGTGAGGAGGGAAGGAACCAGGTGGTCTGAGAGCATGCTGTCATGAGTGCCCATGGATGAAGATGGACAAAATCCCTCCATTCTGACTCTGCTATATAAACCCATTTCCTGGCCATCACAACTTCTTATCCCAAGTGACTATATTGTTCTGCTCTTCTATCTTTCTTTAGAAGTTTCTATGTCACTTAAAATAATTTCTTGTGAGGTTCATGAAACTGTTTTTTTTTAAATGAGGTAAGAAATGGGTGCTCTAGAAGCCTTTGAAAGCAGAACAAACATACCCTTGAACTATCTCATGGCTTATTTATTAGAAATAAGTTCTTAAAAGAATCTTATTTTATTTTTAATTGACAAGTAATTGTATATGTTCATGGGGTATAATGTGATGTTTCTTTTGTGTGCACTGTGGAATGATCCAATCAAGGTAATTAATACAGCCTCAGTCCACATACCTATCCGCTCTTTATGGTGATAATATTTAACATCTACACTTTTAACAACATATATTATTATTAACTACAGCTAACATACTATGTAATAAATGAACAGTACGCAAACCTTTTAAATAAAACTTTGTATTCTTTGACCAATATCTCTCTTTTCCCCTCCCATTACTCCTACCCTGCACCTTTCCCTAACCCCAGCCTCCGAAAACCATCATTCTACTCTCTATTTCTGTGAGTATGACTTTTTAGATTTCATATACAACAGATATTATTCAGTATTTATTTCTCTATCTGGTTTATTTCAGTTATCACAAAATCCTCCAGCTTCGTCCATGTTGGTGACAATGATAGAATTCATTTCCTTTTAAAGTCTGGGCAGTATTCCCTTGTGTATTTATACCACATGTATGTTTTTACACATTCATCTGCTTATGGAACTTTGGTTGTTTCCATCTCTTTACTATTGTGAATAATACTGCAGTGAACATGGGAGTGAACACATATGATTTGATAGTTGGAGTCAATTACCTATGATTTTTAACATTTTTGTAATTCATACTTTTCTAAAAAATGATAACTTCTCATTTCTTTCCCTTCAAGCTGTATGCCTGCATATCTGACTGAGTAGTTTATTTCCAACCTTATTTGATTATTTCAATTCTGCAAGATCTTGAAAACTTCGCAACTATATTCTATAGTGTGGATTCAATATAATAAGTAATACAGTTTTAGAAAATGAAAAACATGACTATGAATACAGTATATGAGTTTCAATGTGTACAATTTGGAATATTTAGTTACTCAGAACCCATGGCTCACTTGTTGGCTCCTCTGCTTATGCATCCTATTAATGGACATTGTTAGATACCTGAATTTGACTGAGGTAATGGTGGAGTAATTTACTACCTTATATTTGCTATGTATACCAGTCTGTTTGATTATCAAAATAGGACTTATTTTCATGAAGGTTAAGTTGCTTGCTGAAGACCATGAAAGAAATGTAGTGGACACTTAAACCAAGTTAATTGTTGTCCTGGTAAGCTGTTTTTCTCCACAGTGACTGTGAATTTTGCTGTTAAGACTTGCACTGCTACCTTCTTGAGACCACTGTCCATGGAAAACCTGAAGTACCAGGAGTTTTTGTCCTGAAGATGGGCCATTGCCAATGCTTTGCTGATATGTGGGTAGGAAGCCCAGTCCCTTTATCTCCAGATGAACAAACTTTAATGAGTAATTCATATTACAGTGTTTCTACAGAGATTATGCTGGATCTTAGATTTTGCCTCAAATTATACCTTTTTTTAGCTTTTTTCCTTACCTTACTATAGTATGCTAAACCATATGTGTGTAACCATACATATATTTATCAAATCATTCTCCTATAATTTAAACCAAGTAGAAAAAGCTAATGTAAACATTATAATAAACAATGGCAACATAAAATCCGGTGTTGTTCCATCTCTGTGCACCATTGTCATCTGTCATAAACATATTTGGCAGGTGGGTGGGGAAATCTAGGCTAATTAAAAACTGTTTTTCCTGTTGCATAATAATGGACTTATAAAATAAAGAACAACCCAGAAATCTGCCTTTAAAGTTCACATTTTGCTCATCATGACTTTTTTCCATTTATTTTGATTTCTATGTGATATGGTATTAAAATGACTTATCTCAATCTCCGAGTTTTGTAATGTCCCAATAATATTTGCTCCTGATGTGAATGTCTCACTTGCCTCTGCTTGCCCAACTCTCTTTTCTGGTTTTTAACAGGAACACTTTTCTTTTATAAATTTGTGCTTAAATCTTCATCTCAGTGTCTGTCCTGAGAAAACCTGGTTTAAAGTAGAGAGTACACACAATTTATATCAATTCACAGATTAGGGACCTTTGGCCAGTATTCTTTCTATGACTCCAAGTTTTGCTTTGTGTCCTAATTCATTTTGTGCTTCTATAGTGGACTATCAGAGAGTGGGTCGTTTATAAAGAACAGAAAGTAATTTCTCACAGTTCTGAGGGCCACAAAGCCCAAGATCAAGGTACTGGCAGGTTTGTCTCTGTTTCTATGATGGTGCTTTTTTGCCACCTTCTCTGGAGAGGAGCAATACAGGTTCTCACAGGGGCAGAAAATGGAAGGGTGACCTCCTCTTGTAAGCCACTTTTATGATGGTATAAATCTATTCATGAAGATTCTGCTCCTATAACTTAAAATCCTTCCTTTAGGTCCTACTTACTAATGCTGTTAGATGATGGATTAAGCATTTCTAACACATGAATTTTGGTGGACACATTCAGACCATAGCACCTTGTGAAATAATTTTTCTTCCATTGTTTGAAGTAGCCTTAAATTTATATATCTAGTTAAGTATTATAAGAAATAAATTCATTTTTACTCTAATTTACATTAATTGTATTTTTCGTTTACATAAAAGTCAGAACTTATTTTTGTCTCCATGAACACTATTAGTTATATAAAGTTGAGTGCATTATTATTTTACACTAGTTTTACAATCATAGCACTGTAAATAAACATTTGCTGTCTTGAAATCTTAACATTCATAAGCAGTATTAGAAACAAACCTTTGATGTTAGTCAAATTAGGACATTTTTTTCAATGTAAAAATTGAGATACCTTAAGAAGACAAATTAATTTTTACCAATTAGATAAAAATACAACACATCCTACCAAATCTTCTGATATCATAGTTTAGATTTGTATCATTAAAGAAGAACAAACTAACTGGTAACTTAGAACAATTTGAGATCCCTTTTATTAGCAGAATTTAATGGAATAAAGTAAAACATGTTTAAGTTATTTAAATGTTTTGGTCATATAACACCAAAGAGTAAGTGTAAGTCAATTTTAAACATTTCGTGTGGCTAAAAGGGCATATTAAGTTATGTTTTGAACTGAAAAGGCCTTGTAAGGATATCATATAATTCAAGCCATATACAAGTGAGAGGACTTAGGTTTTCAGATGAGCAGAAGTCAATCAAGAAAAACTGTGCTGGAGGTGAAAAACATACAGGGTACTTCACCAAGGCCCCTGAGGTGGCTGCTGAACTTTTAGCATTTGAGCATTCTGGCACTGGGTTTGTCACATGCTGAGCCAGTCCAGTCAGTAGCATTTCAGTGCAATTTGCCCAAATCTAAGTCTTGATCTCTTGTTTTTAGAACATTAGCTTAAACTTTAAATGACTCTGACTCTTAAAATGTTAACTTAGTGGCTTCCTTTCAAATGGATTCTGTACTCTTTACATTTATTAATCTAATAGTAAGGTAATGTTGATTAACTGTTTAATCTATTTATTCATTAATTCACTTTTTTTAAAAAAGGCATTTATTTCATGACTTTAATGTGTTAGACACTATATCATTACTACCTGAGTGACCAACAAATAAACCCAGTTGTGCAAGGTTTTTGCCCTTAGGGAATTTACAATCCTGTGTAAGACAAGTAAAAGCAGAAAGAAGCCCAGAAGATTACAATAGACATTATCATTGCTGTGATGAGAGATTGTAATATTCAATGACAGCATGTCCAAGAGCATTTTGGCGGAGTCAGGAAAATATCTTTCATCTGGAACTTTAAATATGAATAGAATTTATCCCTGACATATTTTTATTGATGAATCAGGGGAGGGGTGGCAATTAAGAAGCTGATGAAACCCAAAGTCTCACATGGTTAAAGTTTAGGAGTGCAAAGAAGCGAAAATGAAGCTTATCTTGACATTTTACTTATGAGAAAAGTGATATCACTCATAACATTTGTTCAACTATCTACTAAGTTTTTAAATTTTATCTTCTAATTATTTTTAGATTGCTACAAAACTTTAAATTTAATCTCCTTGCCCTTTGAACACATAATAGAATTATGGGTATTGGCAAATGTATATTTGAGATGAAGGTTCATAAATTTGGATAGGAAATGGAATTCAAGGATAGAGAGAACAATGTAGAGATTGATTCTTTATTATGTTAATGAAAAGGTGGAGCAAACATAACTGGAGAACTAAAATGGTTGAACTAGATGAAACAGTTTAGTGGGTCATGATACTGTCTATGATATGGCCATGGATACAGGTAAAGTTGAAGAAACTAAAACCTTTCCTTAAGGATAGACATCTCATTAACTGAGAAGTCAGGGTGTTGGGATGATCATGTCCATAAACACTGAGTCATCTAGATGTTTTGGAAAACCCTGATTAAGAAAGATGACTTTTATTAAAATTAGGGAAAGAAAAATGGCAGTTAAGAGTGATTTTGCAAATGTGGACATAGAAGGTGGCCTATGTAAATGGTACACCATCTATATATTGCAGGGTTTTGTTTTGCTTTGATTTTTTAAAGCAGGGCTTCAAGCAGTAAAGAAGGTTTTTGAAAAATATGCTAAAGTCAGAAGATATAAACAAATCTCCATTTTGATTCTGAACACAATTTATGAGGACACTGTAATGAAGGAAATTTCACAAGCAAGAATGTATTCATATGCTAATTAGGAGTGCCTCTTTTTTTTTTTTTTGTTATATGACCACGTTAAACTTTTGAAACATAATTTGACCTCTTGAAACATAATTTGATCCAAATCCATATATTTGTGTTTGTAATTATTGGTTCATTCAGCAAATAGGATTTTATGTATACCATTTAGCAAGGCTACTAGGATTGCCTTAGTTGTTCTTCTCTAAAAGAAATATAAAATCATTAACATTTTTAGTGAAGATTATATTGAATAATCTAAAGGGAATAGCAGAAGGCACGATATAGGATAGTATTCATCAGAAAGAATGTTCATTTTATTAAAGGAAGGAAATATATTGGGGGCTTGTTAATAGAATATATTAAGTCAATACACTGAGGGGGAAACTCTACAGGTGACTAGACAACCGTGAATAGAGGAGGAAAGAAGGATGTAATTACCACACTTACAAATGACCACAAGCAGAAGGCATGAAAAAAAAGGTAATTTGAATGCATATGCTAATAGAAATAAAGATATAAATATCAGGAACAACAGTTTAAAGAGTTTTTGGTTGTCTATTAGAAAAGGAAATTTGGAATGAAGAGGGGTTAGCCAAAAATTGCTGTTATTCATTAGTATCTTTGAGGTTTTGAGATATATATATATATATATATATATATATATATATATATATATATATATACACACACACACACACACACACACACACACACACATACTATTGATTAAAGTATTTTCAATTATTATGATAAAATATCAAGTAAAAAAATTAAGTAATCTTCAGTGTATTGAATTCACCAAGTTCTAGAGCAAAATATCATTGGTTGGACATCTATTTTCTTAAAGTTCTGAAGGCCTCCAAGATGAAGGTGCTCATTGACTTGGTTCCTAGTGAAGACCTCTTCCTGGCTTGTAGATGGCCATCTCCTCACTGTGCCCTCATTGTAGCCTTTCCTTAGTGCATGCACTGGCTTAGTTCCTTCTCTGTTTTCCTCTTCTTATAAATCCATCAGTTCTATTGAATTAGAACCCAGCCCTTAAAAGCCCTATCTCCAAACACAGTCATGTTGGGAATTAAGACTTCAATACATAAATTTAGCAGAGTGACACAGTTACAGCCCTAGCATCCACCACAACCTAAAGTAGCACACAAATTTATTAAAAAGAAAATTTCCAAAATGTAATTGTCTTGTAAGAGAGGTAAAACAATAATACATTAAAAAAAATAAAAGTCTATTTTAGTATATATTTTAGACATATGTTCTAATAATGTAGTAATTTCAATTGTACGTTTCCTAGTTAAACTCTCTTCTCTGATGAAAGAGCAAACCCAATATAGTAATCAAATACAGATAAACTTCACTGATCTACTAAGAATCATTCTAAAATTGGTACTTATTTAAAAAACACAATAGTGAAAACAATTTATTTTCCTATGGAGACAATTATGCATTTCTGTCAAGGAAAAAAAAAACAATTAAAACCAAAGGGAATTAATTATGTGTCTTTAAATTGAATGAACAGAACTGAAAAATATCTTAAGCCAAATATGATATAATGCTATGTGATATGGGAATATTTATCTGATATTAAAATAAGAAAAATATTTTAAACAAAAAAGACCATGGTAAACAGAAATAGATTGACAAATTAACTACATTAAGACAAGGAAAAAATTATCATGTCACAAATATGAGAAGAAAAACTAATGACAAATTACAAGTAAAATCTTTGCAACATATTTGACAAGTAAATCATTATCTTTTATGTTGGAAGACATATATGTATTATGGGTTTGTTGGAGTCAGGCAGGGAAGCTGCTTTTCTGGGAACTCCTGGGTGAAATTCCCCAGTTTGAAAAAGCCCAGATCATGCTGATATCCTGTCTTAGCTCACAGCCTTAGGATCAAATAGCCTCTATGGTAAGCTGCCAAGCACTGAAAGAAGACTCCTCCCACACTGAAAGCTTGTCCCTGCCTTTGATGTACTTTTCCTTAAATAAAGAATTGGGGCCTTTTTTGAGGTGCTCTGCTTCCTAAATTTAATCTCTGGATTTGTCTTTATTTCTTACTGATTATTTCAGACTTTTTATTTTCCCAGGTGACTCACACCTCCTGAGCAACAACCTGCTCTGCAGGGGTGCTGGTTACCCTCTCATACTTTTACATATAAATTGTTCTTCAAAAATAGTAATAAAAAATAGGCCTAGAGCCAAAATAATATTTTAAAAAATTAAACTCCTGCTTAAAAAATAACTTAAAAAATACTTAAAAAATAAAAATACTGGCTTAACACAAACAATGGAAATTGAAGGCAGACAACCAGGCTATATTATCATACATACATATATTTTTTACTTTTCATTTGCCACATTTATAAAAATACTACCCAGTTTGGAAAAATTTGTAAAAAACACAACATTTTCTTCATTCAAAAGAGAAATTTAAACTGACTGAGATCTTTGAAGTTGATTTGATAAAAATGCCAAGAACCTTACATTTGTTCAGTTATTTTTGTTTAATTTTCATTACCAGACACCTGTCTTATAGAAGTAGTTAGAAAAGTACACATATATTTATATAAAAGTAGATTTTCATTACATAGCATTTTAATTTTCAATTAAAGGAAGCCAATTTCATATCTTTAGTAGGATCTGATGAAATAAATTATGATGCATTTATGACAACCTGATATGCAACCATTAAATAATTTCTGGAGAAAAGTTAGTAAGATATGATAAGTATTAGCTGATAAAAAGTAAAAAAAAAAGTAAGTATATACTAATATTTCAAATTTAGATTAAAGAGAAACAAACTAAAGAATGTTCATAAACAGTTTAAATTAAAATTTAACTAAGATTTTTTATGGTCATGTGACTATTCAAATTATATATAGACTCACAAATATAAGATCAAAATATTTGGGAAGTGTCAGATTATTCATCAAATAGTGATTGGATAATTAGCATCTTCTATGGAATAAAAGATTCTGCATTTATTCAAACGTGATTAACAGGCTAAATCAGTGTTTTCTGTCTAAGGTAGATAATATCACATGTTCATAAAGTCCACATTTCAGTTTAATAACATGGAAATGCTTCTTCAAAGGGAGATGTTTCTTAGTCTCTTTTTCATCCTATAATCACATGAGAGTGGTCCTCACTTCTAGTCCAGGAGTTTTAAGAAGTCAGGGAGGTGCCTCCTTTCTCTGCTGGATTCCCAGGACATTAAAAACCTGAGGATTTTAGTCCTAAAATGATAGGGACTCCATTCTCTGGAAAGACACCTGGAACACACATTATGAGTTCTATGTTGTCTGAATAATAAACAAGGTGCTATGATGGGGATAGACACATGTATTATGTTGGTCTATGAGAATTTGAAGCCTTGTTCAATAGTTACTATTAACACATACTGATATATTTGATATAAAAAAGCTAACCTCCCTCTCTCAGCAGTCATAAAAGTAAACTCAAAATGGATTCAAAACATAAATGTAAGAATCGAAACAACGAGAAACTAGAAGAAAACACAGGGGAAACACTTTAGTACATTGGAAAGGGCAGGGATGTTTTGGACAAGACTTCAAAAGTACAAGAAGCAAAAGCAAAAATGGACAACTGGGACTTTATCAAACAAAAAACCTACTGCACAGCAAAGAGAACAATCATTAGAGTGAAGAGACAACACACAGAATATAAGAAAATATTTGTAAATCATATATCTGACAAGGGGTTAATATCCAGAATAAAGAATTAAAAAAATAGCAAAAACCAAATAACCCATTTGTGTAACACTTGACAAAGGTCCCTAAAATGCATGTTGGAGAAGAGATAGCTTTTTAACAAATGGTGTTGGAAAAACTGAATACCCATATGTTAGGAAAGAAACTACATCCCTTTCACCCTACACAAAAATCGTTCAAAGTAGATCAAAGACCTAAGAATTAGACCAGAAACTTTGCAACCTGTGGAAGAAAATATAGGCTCAACACTCCAAAGTATTAGCACATGCACTGACTTCCTTAAAAGACTCTGAAAGCACAAGAAATCAGTAAGTGGGATGGCATCAAACGTAAAGAAGCTTCTGCACAGCACAAGAAACAATTAGAATGGAAGAAGATATTTGCCATCTGCTCCTCTGACAAGGTATTAATATTCAGAATATTGTAAGGAACTAAAAAAAATCTTAGTACCCCAAAACAACAATAACAATGACTCAACAAAACTAAATAACCCAGTGAAAAAATGCACAAAATAACTAAATATTTCTCAAAATAAAAAATACAAATTGCCAACAAATATATGAAAAATTGTTCAACATCCCTAGCAATCGGGGAAATACATATCAAAATTACAATGGCAATTATCAAGCATACAATAATAATAAATATTGGCTAGGATGTCATACATTGTTGATGGAACTGAAAATAAGCTCAACCACTCTCAAAAGCAATATGGAAATTCCTTAAGTCAGAACGTCAATTATCAGATGTAAAATTTACATTAATCTTTAAAGATGTACATATATTCAGGAGGGTGTGGTGGCTCTGTGGTAGAACATTCCCTACCATATATGAGGCTCTGAGTTTTATCAGCATCAAAATATACATTCATCTTACCTATGGATTTATAAGACAAAATAGTTATTTTCATTAAAATAATAACTTAATTTTGCAAAAGGCAAAAATTTTCTCCTGAAATAATTAAGTTGAATTAATGCAACTAGTATGTCATAGTATATCATACTTGCAATGTATGGAGATTCCTTAAAAAAAACTAGGACTGGAACCACCATATGACCCAGCTATTCAAGTCCTCGGTATTTATTCTAAAGAACTGAAACAAGCATACTACAGTAATATAACTACATTCATGTTTATGGCAGCACAATTCACAGTGGTTAAGTCAAGGAACCAGCATGGGTATCCATAAACAAATGAATGGATGAAAAAAATGTGGTATATATACACAATGGAGTTTTACTCAGCCATAAAGAAAAATGAAATTAAGGTATTTGCTGATAAATGTTGATACCTGAGAATATCATGCTAAATGAAATAAGCCAGAATCAGAAGGTCCAGGGTTGAATGTAATGTTTTCTTTCACGTACAGAAGCTAGACCAAAACAAAGGAAAAAAATGTCCCAGGGATGGGGGTGGAGTTTGTCCCATGAAAACAGAGAGGAGATCAGTAGAGCAGAGGAAGGGAATTGAGGGGGAGGAGGATAAAAAGGAGATAAAAAGGGATAAAAAGGAGAGGAAAGGTGGAATGGAATTGACCAAACTGTGCTATGTAAATATATGAGTATAACATAGTTAATTACACCTTTATGTATTTCTATAAAGCAGTAATTAAAAAAAAAAACAAACAAATGTATAAATATATAGAAGGAAGACCAGAAGAATAGATGAAAAGGAACAGGGAGAGGGACGAGGGGAGAGATAGAGTAAATACTGCAGATTGAGATGGAGCAAATTATATTCCATGCTTGTATGATTATGTCAAAATGAACCCCAAATTATGTATAACTATAATACACTAATAAAAATTTAAACTAAAATGAGCAATAAACGTAAATAGACATTTCTCAAAAGAAGACATATAGACAGCCAGCAGGTATAAGAAAAAAAAATGCTCCATATCACTAATTATTTGGGAAATGCAAATCAAAACCATGCTGAGCTAACACCTCAATCCTATCAAAATGGCTCTTAACAAACAGACTAAAGAAAACAAGTACTGGGGAGAATGTGGAAAATAGGAAACACTTGAACACTGCTGGTGGGAATGTAAATTAGAATACCTACTATGAAAAATAGTATGGAGGTTCCTCAAGAAATTAAAATTTTTTAAAAAAATTAATTTAAAAAATAAAATTAAAAATAGAAGTACTATATGACCCAGGAATCCCATTTCTGGGTTTAAACCACAGGATATGAAATCAGCCTGTCAATGACACATCTGTACTCTGAAGTTCATGGGAGCATTATTCACAACAGTCAAGAAATGGAAACTAAGTATCCCCCAACTGATGAATGAATGAAAAAAAGTGTTACATACAATAACATATTATTCAGTTGTTTAAAACAAAATTTGAAATCCTGTCATTTGCTATAACATAGAGAGAGCCAGACATCATTACATTAAATGAAATAAGCCAGAACTAAAACCAAATACCACATGATCTCAGTCACATGTCGATTCTAAATACATTGATCTCACAAGAAGAGATAAAAATGGTGTTTACCAGAGCCTGGGGAAGTAGGAGGCAGGGAGGGATAGAGAAAAGTTGATCAATGGGTACCACATAAAAATTACAAACAGGTAAAAACAAGTCTCAATTTTGAAAGTGGCCTAATCCATGCCAGGACCTTGAACAGGATTAGTGCCTTTATAAAAGATGGCCCCTAGAAGCTGCCTTCTTTTCTCCACCATATAAAGACACAGGAAACTGTGCTGAAAAGTAGTACCATACACAGAATCTGCTGCACCTTGTTCTTGGACTTGCCAGTCTCCTGGACTATGAGAAATAAATCCCTGTTGTTTTTAAGTTACTCAGTTTAGGGCATTTTGTTGTAGCAGTCTGAATGGACTAAGAAACACGCATGTGTAACATGTTACAAATGTAAAACTTTTAGAATCAAAATCTTAATCTTTAGTAGAAAAACTTTTTAAAAAAAGTTTCACTTTCACTCTTTAATATAGTTGAAGGGCTTACATGATTCATTCGTGGTCAAGATGCTGTATATAGGCAGGAAAAATGATCACAAAGATGAAACTCGTTTCTTAAAATGTATTATTTAATAGCTTTCCTAGTTTTATTTATCTCTATTCATCAGTTATCACATATTTTAAATTGAAATCAATCATGTCTTTTTTGGTGTTCTCCTTGAATCATCAAATATAAGTAATAGAAAAAATGGTGGATATAAATTTTTAGCAAATAACACACTTTGTTTTTTCTAAGACATTGAATAGAGACCAACTATTTTTACTGGAATGTGGATTAAAAGTTCTGAAATACCACAGATGTGATTCTCTTCATGTTTAAAGATTTCTAATTATGGCACATTCATCCTTTACATAATAAATCAACATTATGATAGCAACCAGTGTTGGTGTTATGCATCTATCCATGTTTCAGTAGCTATTGTCTTCCAGATTGTGGTACAAATAAAACACAAAATTATGATGTGCTATGGTTTGATAACATAATCAGCACTCTTTGACAATGTTTACAGAAAAAAAGAAAGGTATTTAGACTGGGGTTTTATTTTTACTATTAATGGATCATTTCTCAAAAGCCAATTTTTGCTCTGAATTCATGTATTTTCACAACATAAAAGTTTAAGTTTATATATTTTATTTTAGATATTAATTGGTGAAGGTAGTGCTAACTAACATTAAGTGATTTGCCAATAATCACATCATCACTTATTTTGAAAATTAGTTCTAGAATTGAGACCACTGACTTGATTTCTGTATATATTTTATTTCTGATAAACTATGTAATTTGGAATGTTTTTAAATAAAAATAGTAGGATATAATTCATGAAAGAATAATAATACGTCATTAATTAACCTTAGAAAATAAAGATAACTCATGTCTTAATAATTTTTACCTTACATGGAAACAAACTATTATGTGTATTTATATCCATTAGCAAGGCTGTGAATATTGACTCCGATGCCTCATCCATTTACCCAGCTTCAAAACTCGGAACAAAATAGTACCCACATAGATTTAGAGAACAGGTAACAGTATATAGAGAACAAATTCCACAACTGTTTTTAGTATTACTTTTATTAAATAAGTGCCTCCTAATTACTCCTTTATTTCATCCTTTTCTTTCTCTTTTTATGCATACATTCCTTGCAGTCTCCTGGGCACTTGTCACTGCAGTTAACACTTCTGTGGGTTGTTTCTACAATTGCATCTCTCTCCCCAGCTAAATTCTTTTCTATTGTCAGACTTCTTGAATGTTGCCAGAAACTATAAATTCAGCATGCTTGAATTAATTCACCAGCTTCTCCTTCCATACATTTTTTTTTCTGCATCGCCTGTTTTTGCTCAGGGCATCACCGTCCTTCTAGAAATTCAGATATGAAACCCAGCTTGTTATTGATTCCCCTTCCAATCCATTCAATTAACATGCAGTGAGTGGCTTTCCAGAGTACTGTGAGATGTCCTGACTTTTAAACCACAGTCTGTCAACTTGTAGAACATATGGTATCATAGTGCCAGAAATCCCTAATTGATGGGGAGAAGTGAAAAAAAAAAAAGGTAAAGGATTGATCAAAAGTCAAAGAAAACTTCCTGGAGAAAGTGGTGCTAAGTACCTGGCAATTGTATCTCTGCAAGATCCACAGCTGCTTCCTGCATTCCACCATTTAATTTAGATAATTCTAATTGAGGTTCTCATAGTTCGTGTAATTGCCACCATCAAATATCACTTTCCTCTTGTTTGTTCTGTTCTCTACTTTTTCCCTAAGAGTATCACTTATTGATCCTCTTAGTATTTTCTTTTTCCTCTTTTCACTTTTTCCCCTCTTCTTTTTCTTTTGCAATGCTGGAAATCTATCTTAGGGCCTTATAAATGTGAAGTATCTCTTGGTCACTGTGTCATACCACCAGTGTGGTATTTTCTAAATTTGTGTTTATTTTCTGGAAAACTTGAAACTTCATTTCCTTTTGTTTACAGGTCTGTTTCTCAATTCAGACTCAGCCTTAGTTACTAAAGTCTAATTACACACCCTGAGATTATGATGGTCAGTGTGGTAGTCAGCAGACTCATGTGACTAGCAGTTGTCCCTGATTTATGATAATTCTACTAACAATTTTTCAACTTCTCAATGATGCAAAAATGTATCCATACATCCCTCTGTTTTTCACTTTCAGTATAGTGTTCAAGAAATTATATGAGATTGTCAATGCTTTATCATAAATTAGGCTTAGTGTTAGATGATTTTGTCTAACTGAAGGCTAACGTAGTACTGAGTGTGTTGCTCAGTTAAGTTATGGCATTTGATAAGCTAGGTGTATTAACTGCATTTTCAGTTCATGATATTTTCAATTTAGAATGGATGTTTAGAATATAATTCCATCATAAGTTGAGAAGCACCTATGTTTTAACTTCAATTTAAGGTAATTAACTCAAGCTATAATTATATATTTAATTTCTTAGTCACACCAGCTACATTTCAAGTGTTCAACAGCTGCATGTGGCTGGTTACTACCATATTTGATAACATGTGTACAAAAGATTTTCATCCCCAGAGAATTCCATTGTATAGCACTCATATTTGAAATTAGTTTTCTTTCCTCTGTACAGTCTACACAGCTCACGTCTTCGTTTTTTCTTCCTCTGATTATTCCTCTTATCAGAATGTTTTTACTTCAATCTTTCCCTGTTTAAATGACATTTATTCTTCAAAGTTGAGATATTGCTTTTTTCACCATGACATTTTTCCCTGCTTTCTATGTCTAGAGGTGCTATTTTAATTTCTTAGTTTTCACAATTTACCTCCCTCCATTTTTTGTTTATCACTTTTTATCTTGCATTGTAGATATTAGTGTACATGTCTTATTTTCCTGAAAGACTATAAACTCTCTGGCCATCACATTTTATTTATCTTTGTATTTTTTACAACATGTACCGTATTCTTCAAAAAGTATCAAACATTTATTGAATGATTAGATTTCAATTCAATTCAGTTTGTTGGTTTATTTATGTGGTGTTCATATTTATGCAGTTTTTAATCTTGAGGCAAAAAAGATTTAGAAAGTGAATACTTGGAGATTTAATAGAAAAATCTGTGGAGGGTTGTAATGTTATTACTTTTGTGTGTTTGAACAAAGACAAAATGCCTAAAAATATAATTAATCCATTATCTCTCAATTAGAGTACAAGTAATTACTTCAGTAGACAAGAGTAATCCCTATTGGCAGAAACTTAACTGCATTTCTATCTCTCTGTGTCCTTTTTTTTTTTTTTTTCTTGATCAGACAAGAAATAGATTCAGTCAATTTTTTATTCCACTTTGATGTTTATTTTCAAAACATTGGTAATTCAGATACCTTGCTGTCTGACTTCCAGTGAAATGACTTTTCAAATATTATTTTTAAAATCAGGTAGTCTTGCATTTCCAGAACTTTTCACTGATATTAAAGCACATTAGTGTTCTTGATAGTTAATTTCACTGAAAACAAATTCCTAAGAATAAAAATTTCAATGATATGGGATTATTTTTTAAGACACATAAGTCTAGCAACTCAGTTGTATAAGAAACAAAATTTAATCTTTTTGTAATTAATCTATATCAAATATGATGAGTCTTTTTCTACCATGTAAGCACTCACTATCAGTTCAGAGTTTTCTCATTTCTTCCACCAGAGGCTTTTTGTATATGTTATTATAGAAAGTACAAAACCATGGCTGGAGAAAGAAGTATGGCTTTGGGTTCCTACACATGGTGAGGGTCACATCATACTCCTCCAGCCTTCCTATTTGATACCTGGATACTTATTCATGTTAGTAGCCTCTGTGCCATCTTCACCCTCTGACCCAAAGTTTCTGTTTATTTGGTTCACTCTCTGCTTCATCTACATCCTTCTCAGGGACACAGAAAACTTTATCCTCCTTAAATTCCACTGTGTGACAGTTGAATGTCCATGTCTAAAGCCCTTTATACTTTTATGTCCCTTTTGGTGACTGCTGTAGTTTGATGTATCTTTCCAAACTCATAAATCAGAACTTAAACCCCAAGTTGATGGTAGTAAGAGATGGGCTTTTTAAGAAGCGATAAGTGCTCCATCCTCACAAAGGGTTAGTGCTCTTACAAAAGAGGTGGAAGAAAGTGTTCTGGTGTCTTTTGCCCTTTGATCTTATACTACTTGAGGAAGAATCTGAAAGACACCATCATGGAAGAATAGATTAGCATTCACCAGACACTAAATCTATTGGCACCCTGACCTTTGACTCTACACCCTTCAAAATAGTAAGAAATAAATTTCTGTTGTCTATAAATTACCCAGTCTCAGGTATTTTGTTATAGCAGCACAGACAGACTAAGAGAGTGACATAGTAAATGTTTAATTATCATGAACTTAGTAACTAAGTGTTGTGAATTGTGAGACTGTCTCTGAATTTTGCTTGAGACAAAAGTATATAAATATTCTTATTCTATTCTTCTTTTTTTGTACCAGAGATTGAACTCAGGGGCATTTGACTACTGAGCCATATCCCCAGCTCTATTTTATTTATGGACGGGGTCTCACTGAGTCACTTAGTGCCTCACTTTTGCTGGGGCTGGCTTTGAACTCCTGATCTCCTTGCCTCAGCCTCCTAAACCCCTGGGATTACAGGCATGCACCACCTGGCCTTGTTTCTTCTATTCTTTTTTACTATGCTAATTATAGACAACCTTGGGATCTTGCCTCTCACCCAGATTTTCCTGGAAGAGAAGTGTGCTACATTTCTCTTCCTGCAGACTGAAAATCTATGTGGAGCTCTGTAGTCTATTCTCACAGCTGATTCCCCAGATTGGATTTGATGTGTGAAGATAGGATTATGGTTTGCCTTAATTTCATCTGGAGTTATTTTTTTTCTCTCTTATCTGGAAATTAGTCTAGATCTTCAATTATTTTATTTATTGTTCAAAATTATTCCCACCAAAATGTTTTTAAATTTAAAAGCTAAGACTTTATTTCATATATCATTATATCATCTTTCCTCTGTGCTAATGGATGTTGAAGATTAAGATGCTTATAAATCTGGGAATGGGAGCAAGGAAAGTGAGGAAGAAGAGAAGCACAGGGCTAATAGTGAATATGTGGCAAAAATGCAACATTATCTAATCTATTTAAGACTTTATCCTATCAAATAAAAGTCAGCTAGCATATTATTCAACACCAGATTTAAGCCAAAGAGCTGAGAATTTTCCAACACATATCTTAAATTTTAAAATAATCCAACAGAACAAATATGCTATTTCATTTGAGATTCAAAAAGTCTAAAGCACATGTTCAAGATCATATAACTAGTAAGTAGAAGAGGTGAGATTTGAACCCAGGCATTTTCTCTCCAAGTCGAATAATACAATTCATATTGACCTATGCTGACTATATTGACTGCATTGACAGCTCACTATATCATAGATAAATTCCTTGATATCTCTTTATGTATAAATACCATTTATTTTAAAAGACTTCTTTAGGATTCCCAAAATAGAAGGGTAAAAAAAGCAAAGCTTTCTGTATTTTTCACTTCAATATGAAAATCATGCTGCTTCATTCCTAGTAGATTTGCTGCTTTGATGTTGCAAAAGTATCTATCTATATGGCAATTATAGGATTTACCACAAAAGGAGCAAGAAAGGAAAATATATTTTTCTCTCCTTAACTTTCCCCATCACGATGTGAAAATTACTTAAGGCAGTACACTCTATGATTAGATACAGATTTTCATGGGTTTACCAAGGACATTTCTTAGTGTTTCAAACTGACGCAGTGAATTGCAATAAGGTAATTTATTTTATGATGCAAAAAATATTCTCAATTAACCCTTAAATATAAGTGCCACCATAGATAAACACTCCCTTAGGTAAACTCTAAAAAAATTAAAGAGGATAAATATGTATTATACTTAACACCATGGGAAATTAGCCTTATAAGAATATTTTACTTCTGGTATATAGAGTGAAGTCACTGCATGAGAAGTAGCATTAAAAGTAGCTTTAAAAATAATGTAAAACCATTTCAAACTATGCAGAACTAAAAAAAAAATGACAAATTGACAGCTTAAAGAAGCTTCAAGTTTTTTCCTACAATGTTCATTTTTCTTCTGCTTTTCCATTTGAAGATGCTTCTGAAAGATAGACATCATCAAAGTAATCAGCTCAGGGCATCAAGAGAATGAAGTTTCCCTCAGTTTCAAAATTTGGATAAGAATCAGATGTAAAATTTACATTAATCTTTAAAGATGTACATATATTCAGGAGGGTGTGGTGGCTCTGTGGTAGAACATTCCCTACCATATATGAGGCTCTGAGTTTTATCAGCATCAAAATATACATTCATCTTATCTATGGATTTATAAGACAAAATAGTTATTTTCATTAAAATAATAACTTAATTTTGCAAAAGGCAAAAATTTTCTCCTGAAATAATTAAGTTGAATTAATGCAACTAGTATGTCATAGTATATCATACTTGCAATGTATATTTTCACCATTTTTAATTACCTGGGGAAAGTTTATTTTCATTAAAGTTTACACGGGTAGATACTTCATCCTTGACAAATTATAATAATGACAGAAAGAAACATATGATTGTTTCATCTCACATAGTGCTATTCTTCTGTGCCATGGAATGGATATTGCATTAAAGTGTATTTAGTATATGCTTTTTCAAATGAAATTTATGTGATAATCCAAACCATATAAATGTGGAAAGAGAAAGGTTTTTTCCAACTCGTATATTTTTCATTATCACTATGCATCATTGTACTGTGTTGAATGTTGACTATTAGAAATAAAAAGTAACTAAAGACCTGTGTTTAAAGCATTCCATGGTTTACTGAAGGAAACTAACATGATAATATGCAGTTATGATCAGGTATAACATTCACATTTGTGGGTGAACACAGTGTTATAAGAACACAAATTACAGTGGGGGCACAGTGGCCTATGCCTATAATCCCAGTGGCTCTGGAGTCTGAATAAGGAGGATTGTGAGTCAGCCTCAGCAAAAATAAGGCACTAAACAATTCAGTGAGACCCTGTTTCTAAATAAAAAAAAAGAAAATACAAAATAGGGCTAGGGATGTGGCTCAGGGATTGAGTGCCCCTGAGTCCAATTTACAGTGCCAAAAAATAAAAATAAAAAATAAAAAAAACCCACAAATTGCATTAGTGACTATATTGCCAGGCAGGGTCAGGTGAATTGACATTGACACTGTTTTAAGAATGATGAGAATTAGCTTCCTTCTTGATTCAGGAGTGAAGGCAGGACACCATCACAGCAAGAGAAGGTACATGAAGAAGAAGAATAGTAAATGTCACTTTGGATTTTGTTCATTAGATATGATATTTATGTTAAAGAGAGGTTAAATATTTTACTAGTATGGTGTATTCTTTCCTTTATGTAATTTAAAAGAGGACATGATTTTTAACAGCTTTATTGAGATATAATTCATATACCATACAACTTACTCATTAAAAATGTATAATACAATGAATTTTAGTATATTAAAAATATATGCAACCATCACTACAGTTAATTTAATTTTACTTCTTTTTAAACATTTAAAAAAACTAATTGTTAACTGATACATAAAAACATAAAATTTACATATTCAGGTGGTATCATGTGATGTTTTGATATGTATATACTGTAATATTCAAGTGATGTTATACTTATCTCTTTAAACATTTATTATTTTATTTGAAATCCTTTATTCTAGCTGTGTGGAATATACATTATTGTTATCCATTCTGTTTGAATATATGTTATTGTATGTTCAATTGTACAATTCATCACTGTACATTTCAATTCATATTTTACGTTATTTTATCTATAGTCATCCTCCTGTGCAGTAGCATACCAGAACATCTTACTCCTCTCAAATTATAACTGAGTACCATTGATTAGCATTTCCCTCTACCACCCTCCCTTACCCTCCGCAGCTTCTGGTAACAACCATTTTATTGTCAGTTTCTGTGTAATAACTTTTCGACTCCACATGTGTGAGGTCGTACAGTGTTTGTCTTTCTGTTCTTGGATTATATCGCTTAACAAATGTTCTCCAATTCCATCCATATTGTAACAAATAATACTATATCATACTTTTATATCGTTGAATTATACTCCATTGTATATATGTGCCATATTTTCTTATGCATTCATGAGTCATTGGACGTGAGTTGATTCCATTTCTTAATTATTGGGAATAATGCTACAATAAATGCGGGACAGCAGATAGATCTCTTTTACCCACTGATTTCATTTCCTCTGGGGTTGTTGGGCCATGTAGCTTTCCTATTTTAAAGTTTTGGAGGAACCTCCATATTGTTTTTCATAATAGCCATTCTAATTTACATTCAACAGTATATAAATCTTCCACATTTTCACTAGTTGTTTTGATTATAGCTATTCTGACTACATTGAGGAAAAAACTTATTGTGGTTTTGATTTATATTTCCCTGATAATTTACATATTTAGGTGGTATCATGTGATGTTTTAATATATGCATATACTGTAATATTCAAGTGATGTTACACTTATCTCTTTAAACATTTATTATTTATTTGAAATCCTTTATTCTAGCTGTTTAGAATATACATTAATGTTACCCATAGTCACCTTTCTGTTGTTTTGGGTTTTTTGGTTTTGTTTTTGTTTTTGGCTGCTGTGACCAAATGACCAGACAAGAACAATTTTGTAGGAATAAAAGTTCATTTGGTGCTCACAGTTTCAGGGTCTCAGTCCACAGATGGCCAACTTCATTGCTCGGTGCCTGAGGTAAAGCATAATATCATTGCAGAAGGGTTTGGATTATTAACAAATGTTCTCCAAGGCACCAGGAAGCAAAGAGAGTGTGAGCTCCATTCACCAGGGATAAACTATAACCCCCAAAGTCATGCCCCATTATCCTCCTCCTTTAGCCACACATTAACTGCCTACAGTTACTACTCAGTTAATCCATTCAACCATATTAATAGATTGATTATGTTAAGACAATCAAAACACACTCATTTCACCTCTATACTTCCTTGCATTGTCTCAAATATGAGTTTTGGGGGGACACTTCATATCTAAACCATAATAGATTTTGAACATTTTTTATGTATCTTTTGGCCCTTTGTATGTTTCTTTTGAGAGGTGTTTTTTTTTTTTTAGGTTTATTGCCCAATTTAAAAAAATTTAGTTATAGATGCACATAATACCTTTATTTTATTTATTTATTTTGTACGTGGTGCTGGGGATTGAACCCAGTGCCTCACGCATGCTAGGCAAGAGCTGTACTACTGAGCCACAATCCAGGCCCATTGCCCAATTTTTTTATTGACTATTTTTCTTACTGTTGAATTGTTTGAGTTCCTTCCTTAGACATTGTGGATATAACACTTTGTCAGATGTGCAGTTGGGAATATTATCTCTACTCTGTTGCCTCTTCGCTCTGATGATTGTTTCTTTTGAAACAATCTTATAAGCTGAAGCTTACAAGTGATATGATCCTGTATGTGCATACATGTACATTTTTTTCTTTTGTTGTCTGTGCTTTTGGAGTTTTACAAAACAAAACAAAAAAACCAAAACATTGGAATAGGATGTCCTGAGTGTTTCCTTTATGTTTTCTTCTGGTAGCTTTAAAGCTTGAGGTCTTACATTTAAGTATTTAATCCTTTTAGAACTGATTTTTGCAAGTGGTGAGAGATGGGAGGCTAGTTTCATTCTTGTGCATGTGGCTATCCAAATTTGCCAGCACCATGTAGCAAAGAGACTATCCTTTCCCAAATGCATGTTCTTAGTTCTTTTTTCAAAAATTTGTTAACTGTAGATGCATAGGTTCACTTCCTTACTATCTATTCCTTCACATTGGTCTGCATATCTGTTTTTATGCCAATATTGTGCTATTTTGATTACTGTGGCTTTATAGTATATTTACAAGTCAGGCAATCTAATACCTCCTGCTTTGGCTTTTGGTGTGTGTGTGATTCCAGACACATTTAGGATTTTTTTTTTTTCGCTTCTGTAAAGAATGTAATCAGTATTTTGTTAGGAATGGTATTGAATCTGAAGGTGGATTTGGGTACTGTGGATGTTTTTATAATACTAATTATTTTAATCCATGAACATAGATGTATTTCCACTTTTTGTATCTGTTTCAATTTCTTCCATCAATACTTGATAGTTTTCAACCTCTTTGGTTAAAAGTTTTTCCAGGTATTTTGCTTTTTATGTTGTAGTTATTGTAAATGGGATTGATTTCTTGGTATCTTTTTTTCCAAATAATTTGTTATAGATGTACAGCAGCACTATTCACTTCTCTATGTGATTTTGTATCCTAAAAATTGGCTGAATTTGTTCATTAGTTCTGGTTATTTTATAGTGCAGTCTTTCAGGATGTGTGTGTATGTGTGTGTGTGAGTATATACACACATATACATATACATACATGTATACACACACATAAAAAAGTCATGTCATTTGGAACCAGTGACAATTTGTCTTCTTCCTTTGAAATTTGGATACTCTTTATTTATTATTCTAATCTGATTCTCTGGATAGGACTTTCAGTGCTATGATGAAGAGAAGTGGTGAGATACTTGTCTTGTTCCAGATCTTAGGACATTTTCAGCTTTTCTCCATTCAATGTGATATTAGCTATTGGCTTCTTTTATTTGATCTTTATTATGTTGAGGTACATCTCTTCTATAGTGAATTTGTTCAGAGTTTTTAATTATAAGGGATGTTGAATTTTACCAAATAACATTTCTGGGTTTATCAAGATGTACATGCAGCTTTTTTCTTCATTCTGTTATGTGGAATAACATGTTTATTATTTGCATAAGTTGAATCATCCTTGCATCCCTGGGATGAATCCCTATAAACATTGTCTTTAAAAAATTCTTCATTTAGGGGCTGAGGTTGTGGCTCAGCAATAGAATGCTTGCCTAACACACCTGAGGCACTGGTTTCAAACCTCAGTACCACATAAAAATGAAATAAAGATATTGTGTCCACCTACAACTGAAAAATAACTATCTTAAAAAACCTCTTTATTTTGATAACCTTGTTTTATTTTTTAATTTTTTCAATATCCATTTCATTTATTTCTGTTATTGTTTTTTTTCCTAGCAATTTTGGGTTTGGTTTGTTCTTGTTTTTCTAGTTTTCTTGATATACTATTACTGAATATTTATTGACAATCTTTCTGCTTTTTATTGTAGGTATTGATTGTTATGAACTTCCCTGTTAGTATTACTTTTTTATATCCCATAGATTTGGAATATTATGTACTCATTTTCATTTATTTCAGGAAATTTTTCAGTTTCCTTCTTAGTTTCTTCTTTGATACATTGGTTTTCAAGAATATGTTGTTTAATTTCAATTTATTAGTCTAGTTCTCAAAGTTTTTTCTTAGTACTGACTACTAGTTTCATTCCCTTGTGGTCAGAAAATATACTCAAAGTGATTTCAATTTTTAAAGAATTGTGTTTGCCTTCTGCCATATGATCTGTTCTGGAGAAGATTCCATGTACCATTGAGAATCCTGTGTGTTCTGCAGCTGTTGGATGGAATGTTCTGTAGATGTGTGTTAAGTCTCTTTGCTCTGGGATGCTATTTAACTCTGCTCTTTCTTCATTGATTCCTTTCTAGATGAAATTGCTGAAAGTGGGATGTTAAAGATACCTGCTATTCATTGTAATAGAGTCTCTACCAGCCTTCAGATCTATTAACATTTGCTTTATATATTTGGGTATTCCAATATTGGGTGTATATATATTTATAGTTGTTATTTCCTCTTGCTGAATTGACCCCTTTATCATTATAAAATGACTTTCCTTCCTTCCTTTCTTCTTCTCATGGCATTTGATTTCATGTCTATTTTTTTATGTTATAAATATGGCAGTTTTTGCTTTCTTTTGGACTCCATTTTCATGGAATATAATTTTCATCCCTATATTTTCATTCTATGCACATACATAGAGGTGAAATCAGTTTCTCATAAGCAGAATATTTTGGAGTCTTTTAAGAGAATACATTCAGTCACTTTGTCTTTTATTTAGAGACTTTAATCCATGCGCACTTAAGGTAATTATCAGTAGGCAAGGTAGTGTTGTTACAGCTTTCTACTTTTTCTGTAGTTTTTTCTTCTTATCCTTTACTCTTCTTTTGTGACAAAGTTATTTTCTCAGCTTTTTTTGGGGAATGTGTATGTTTCTTATTTATGTATATACTTATTTAATATGTCTACTGTAGGCTTTTACTTTGTGTTACCATGAAGCTTAGAAACAAAATGTTTATACAACAAACTATTTTGAAGTGATAATAACTTAGCATTGTTCATAAAGACAGGAAAAAGAAAACAAGAATAAAAAAGTGAAAAAAAAACACATTCTATTCCTCCCCTCATTTTTATTTTCCTTTCCATGTTTTTATTTTGCCTGTGTTTTAACACGTTAATATAGTTATTATTTCAATTTTTTTTATTCTTCACTCTTCATACCAAAGATAGATAGGATTTACATTAGTAATAGTAGCTCATTTTGAGTTTTTATGCATAGTTACTCTTACCAATAAAGTTTGTAATTTCCAATGTTTTTTCTTATTCCTAAGCATCTTGTTCTTTCAGTTTAAAGAACTCTCTTTAGCATTTCTTATAGGACTGGTCTAGTGGTGATAAATTCTCTCAGCTTTCATTCGTCTGGCAATGTTTTTATTTCTCCTTCATTTCTAAATGTTGGCTTTGCTGGGTATAACGTTCCTGGGCTTGTTTGCTTTTTCATCAACATTGTGAAAATTTTATACCACTCCCTCCTGACCTGTAAGGTTTCTGCTGAGAAGTCTTCTGTGAGGTAAATTGGAACATCTTAATGTGCTATTTGTTCCTTTTCTGTTGCTACTTTGAGAATCCTTTGTTTTAAACCCTTCAGAGCTTTGTGAAAATATATAGTTTTGTGAGGGTAGTTTTGGTTGAGTTGAATGTGACTGATCCCTTCTGATCATTCTGTACCTGGTTATGTATATTCTCTTGGAGGTTTGGGATGTTTTATGTTGTTATCTCTTTTAATAAACCTCTTCAATCTCTCTGTTCTCTGACAAATTACTGATTTTTTCCCTCTATGTGACTTGAAGTTGAGTTTCCTTGAAAAACATACATACTCTGATATTTACAGATATTGGTTACTATATGATCTGGTTCTGCCACAGGTCATTAGGTGACAAGATGGTTCTCTGAAAGTTCTTGATGGTTATTGGTGTAAGAAATTGAATGCACATTGAAAGATTAAATATTTATTCCAGTGTTTGTAATCTGGCTTTATTTGCACCTGCTCTTCCTGAAATTCTAAGCATGTTGCTTATTATCTCTGAGCCTATGGTCACTATTACTATTTCAGCACTAGATGGTATCCTAATTCCAGATTTGCTGCAAATCTGCAGTTAGTGTATTGTCAGCTTTAGCACTAGAGGGTGCTCTATGTCCAAATTTATCCCAATCTTCAGTTGGTATGTTGTTCTTATGGACTGCAGGAATGCCTAAAATGTGTAATCCATCACCATAAGCCTCTATCTGGGGTTCCAGTGAGTCTAGTTTCCTGGTTCACAGTCACTTGCCTGTGGCTAGGAATAGGTGCATTCTGTTTAACACTGAGACCCTCTAATTCACCTACCTTCATTTTCTTTTCCTAAGCTGACAATGACTCTCCTTGCATTGTTACCTGGAGTTAGAGAAGAGACAAGATGGGCAATTCCATGGCTACTGGCACTGCAACACTAGGTCATACATCAAACCCACAGCTCATGGAGGTGTGCATAGCACAGAGGTGGGAGCAAGGTCCCTGCTGCTATGTGCACTAATAGCCCAAGACCACTGCAGCCAGCCACAGGGATTTTAGCTAGAATAAAATTTTGCCTGATTAAAACTTAGACCATGGATCTCCACCTGGCACTAACGGGAGTCCAGAATTTCTCCCTACAGACACTGGCATTAGGACAGGGGCCAAAGTACACCCCCAGGTTTTGGATTTCACCAGCTTGGCACTGAGTTTCAAGGAAATATCCTTTGCTTACACCTTGTCCCATTTTCTAGCAGATCAAGACTTTATTTGAACCAAGCTGTCTGAGTCTGAGGCAGTGTTGTTGGGAAAAATCATTTTGGTTGCCAGGCTGATGCAGAATAAGGGGTTATATCTATCAGCACTGGACTTGGGGTAGAGGTTGCTATCTTTTCTTAGTGCATTCTCAGCAATGGCCTGCATAGGGAGGAAATAAGTAACCCTCAGAAGTGTGGGCCAGCTGGAAATAAAAGGCTGAAAAAGTAATATCAACAAATGGGACTTACTCAAACTAAAAAGTTTTTTCTCAGCAAAAGAAACAATAAGAGAGGTAAATAGGGAGCCTACATCATGGGAACAAATCTTTACTCCTCACACTTCAGATAGAGCCCTAATATCCAGAGTATACAAAGAACTC
>NW_025999949.1:13234331-13344277 GCF_001458135.2 Marmota marmota marmota
ATATATATATATATATATATATATATATATATATATATATATATATATATATATAAAATCACACACACACGCACACACACGCACATACACACACAATGTGTATTGTATATGTGTGTGTATTGGTTATCTTTGTATATATACATATATATATACTGTTGCTTCTGTTTCTCTGAAGAACGCTGATGAGGACAGATATTTATGTATGTGCATATATTGACATCTATATTTTATATTACACAGATAAAACAATGCATTAAATCTGTCTAAATCTGTATTATATGCATGTTTTTTTCATGAATGCTAACTTATTTGAAAGAGCTTCAGATTTATATGAACTTATTTCCAATAGTATATAGAAGTGTTTCTCTTAGTTAGCTTTTTTCCTAGTTTTTGAAATATTGTCCTACATTTAATGTTACACAATGATACACTGATATAATTATTACTTTATCATGTATGATAATTTTCTTATTTCATTATAACTTTGATCCCAATCACTTTGTGCTGTTATTTTATTTTCTATAAGTAATAGGCTCACCTATCCTAATATAATTGATTCTTAAATCTTTTCATTAAGGAAAGGAGGAGGATGTAAATTAATATTGACCATTTCAATTATATAATTACCATTACTGGTGCTCTTTGTGTGGCTTCAAATTACCACCTGGGGTAACCTTATTTCCTTTTGAAGAAAGTGCTATAGAATTTCTTGTAAAGTGTGTTTTGTTACTAAGAAATTCTCTGCTTATCTGGGAAAATCTATATTTAACTTCATTTCTGAAATATAACTATGATGGATATAGAATTCTTTGGTGATAATATTGTTTTTAAAAAATCTTCTAATACATTATTTCACTGTTTTTGGCCTTTGTCATTTCTTTGAGAGGTCTGCTCTTAATATTACTGAGAGTTCCCTTGTAAATGACATATCATTTTTCTTTTGCTGCTTTCAAGATTTTTCTTCTTCTCTGTAACTTTCAGTAGTTTCACTATGACCTATCTGTTTGTGAGTCTCTTTGTATTTCTCCTACTTATAGTTTGTTGGTCTTCCTGAATGTGTAGGTATTACTTTCAAATAAATTTATGAAGTTTTCAGCTTTTTTTTCATTTCTCTTCTGTCTCTCATATCATTCTGATAATCATATTTCCTACATGTTAGTTCATTTCGTGGTGTCCAAATTTCTATATAATTGTTCCTTTTCCTCCTCATTCTTTTTCTCTCTGTTCTTTGGCTTGCATAATTACTATCAATCTTCAAATTCATTCATTTCTCTTCTCCCATTTAGATCTACTATTTAGCCCCTCTACTGATTTTTTGTTTGTTTTCATTATTGCATTTTTAATGCTATATTTCTATTTGGATACTTTTTAAATTTTTTTCCTCTTCAATGCCATTTTCTGTTTGATGCAATGTTATCATTGAAGCCAGATTTAGAGATAATTAGTTTAGTGAGGTAATTCCGGTAGAGTCTAATAAAGAAAATGGAAACCAGAAAAGCACCAGGGAGACTGAAATGTTAATGTTTCCAAGGCCTGGGCCCATCCGAAAGAACTGTTAAGGAAATAGCTGCCAGCTAGACAAGGAGATGCTAATCAAATCACTCTAGGCCCTTCCAACCCAGATGACTCCCTGACCATCCCCCCTATGGCCCACCTGTCTTCCACCTTTTAGCCTTCCCATCTGCATTCCCCACCACAGGCAATGTAGAGGGAGATAAGCAAAATAAAGGACAGAATTGCAGAAGAACAAAAGAAGACCTTAGACATAAAAGAGAGAAGACCTTGCCTTCCCATGATTCAGAGTTTCAGGTCCCTTTCTTCCTCTCGGAGGAAGTCTTCTCTGCTGTCCTTTAATAGAGCCTTTCACTTTCTACTCTACACTTGCCTTGGTGTGCTTCTCTGCTGTTATGCTTCAGCATTCAGGAAAGCAAGGACTCCTCATGGTAACCAGTGGTATCATCATTATGCCTATGCTTACTTCTTTAATCTAGTTTTCTTTTAGTTTTGTGAATATATTTCTAGTGGTTTCTTTGAAACATTTTCCTATTAAATCCAACATCTGGGCATTCTCAAAGGCAGTTTCTTTTGCTTGATTTTATTCTAGTGTTTTGACTATGATCTTTCTGTTGCTTTACATGTATACCACTTATAAATTACAAAATGTTAATTTTAATAGCATATTGTAGCAACATTGATTACTGTTTTGCCCACCTATTAGCTTTTTTTTTAAACTGACTATCTGCATTATTTTCGTAATTTTTTTTTCTCCATGTTTCCTCAAGTCTCTATAATTTGATAATTTGTCTCCTCAGGGAGGTGCTGGTTTGGGTAGGCCCACAGGCACCTGGGATGATACTAGTTTTGTCAGATCTCTCAGGTTCTTTTTCTGAAAACACTCAGCTCTTAAGCTTCACTAATTGCTGGTTCATTGTTCTATGGTTTATAACAGTGCTCTGGGGGAACTAAAGCCCTCAACAATGTAATGTAATTAAATTGTATGTACCTATAGACAACAATCTCTGAGGTCAGACCTCAGGAGGACCTCTCCTAGAGGCTTTATCTTCCCTGTTCTCTCCTGAAAAACAGCAAGCTTATAATTAGTCTGTTATTTTATTTCATCAATAAAAATTCTCCCAATTCTCTTCACTAAAACCTCCATTGACTTTGTGATGTGAGGTTTAAACTTTTCCATGCACTTTAACAATGAAATTGGTTCCTTTAGAAAAATATTAGACTGTATCTTATTATTTCTCTACTACACTCCTCCCCCCCCCAAAAAAAAAAAATCTGGAGCTGGGGGTGGGGACAATGGAAATCTTCTAAGAGCCACCTCACTCTAGGAACTGTGGAGACCCAAGGCTCTCTCAGGTTGCCTGTGTGTGAAACAACTACTTCAAGAACCAGGGGAAGGGCTATGTGGATTCCAGTAGAACTGAAATCCACGACAAGCAGAATCTCCATTCCATAGTGATGTTTGGTGGGAGAAGGGAGCTCCCACTTCTCAACTACACTGGCAGCTAGAACAGAAAAGGGACAATATTAAAGTTCTGCTCTACCTGGGAGGAAAGCCCTCATGTTGGAAGCTTGGGGAATGTTGGGGGAGGGCAGCGGCAGAGTGAACTTTGTTTTTGTCTGAACAAGTCTGGACTGAAGTGTCCACCTCATTGATCTGGGAGTAAGTGGGAGAAAGCATTGTTGGTTCAAATACTAGGCTGACACATTTTTTTTTTTTTTACCAAATTCTATTAGATTATCTTTGATAGGTATTTATTTGTTGATTTTGCTTGCTTGTAGAGGACTGTGCTTTTAAGAAGGGTAATTGTTGTAAGTTTCACTGGGGATTTAGTAAGCAGAGCTCCTCATGCTGTAACAGGAACTTAGGGACTGCTTTAGCACCACATAAAAATAAAAGATGTTGTGTCCACCGAAAACGAAAAAATAAATATTAAAAAGTTCTCAAGTGCTCTCTCTCTCTCTCTCTCTCTCTCTCTTTCTCTTTCTCTCTCTTAAAAAAAAAAAAAAAGTTCTGACTCTTCACTTGGGTCTCCAGATATCCAGAGGGTAACTAAAATCTGGGTAAATACTTGGTATCTCTGCCTTCATTTTTGTCTCTGTCTCCTTTGCTACTTAGATTTTTGGTCAGATTCCTGTCAACTCTGCATCTAGAGATTTTCATCCTTTAAGGACTATTCATCTCAAACTGGCAATCTCCCAGAAAACACCAAGAAAAAAAGCAACTAAAATATTTACAAGGTTTTCAGGGACATAATAATCACCAAATTATTAACTGCCAGCTTTGACAACATCCTGTTCTAAACCAAGAGTGGCACCTAGAAGTCTCCAGGCATTGCCCTAAACCTGAAGGAGGACTCAGTCATTTTCCTAATTCTACCTTGCATCTCTGACTTGTTCTTTTTTGAGTCATTCTTCTTTCCTGTGGTCACCATGGATTCCAAGAATAACAGATCTGATCAATAAACATCTTGTGATGAGAGTAAAAAATACCTCCAGGCAGCAGAACTTTCTTTTTACTTATACGGCTCCCCAGGGGCAGTCCTGAAGAAATGATCAATGGATTGGACCACAGTTTGACCAAGATTGCTTGACTATGCATTCTTCTTTTCCCCCACTTTTCTTTCTTCTCTATTGAAAATAGAGTTTGAGAGAGAAACAGATTCTCCACCTCTGCCAGAGGGTAGGGTCTGTGTAAATTACAGCTCAGTGTAGCAGAGAAAGCCAGGTTTAGTGTTGGCAGGTAATCACAATAGGGAAATGGCCGCTGGTATCAACTCAACAGGTTGCAGCCAGCAAAACTGAATTCTTCTCTACCACTACCATGGGGGAGTGTTGCAACTCTCAGTGGTGGTCTGTGTCTCTCAGTGTTGCAACTACTCACAGCCAATTTTTATCTAAGTTCTTGTCTCCTGAATTCAGAGAATGAAATATATGGACAATGAAGGGTGAATGTCAAAGGGTACAATCTGTCCCAGTGGAAAAAAAAAAAAAAAGGAGGAGTTCCCTCAGTTTGTGAGAAATAGCAGGTTTTCTATTTAGGTATGCTAGTCTAGGGGTCAGTATAGTTACCAGTTTGAGACCTTCCTCAAAATGTGTTAAGCAGGTACTAGAAGAGTGTTAAGGTTATTGGTGTGAGCTGTGACCTCTTGATTGGATAGCCCTTAAGTCTGTAGCTTTTACTCAGGTCTGTCCCAACTCATTTTTCTCTCCACTCCAGGACAAAGGACCCTTTTCCATATCTCTGGGACAAAGGGTTGGTTGGAATGTTTGGAATGCTTATACAAGCTAATTTCATTGAGTGGCCTTACATTTTAAAAATGATTTTTTTTTTTTTATCCCATTACCCTAAGTTCCTGACTGTTTTACTATCCTATTTTTAGTCCTCCAAAACAGGGCTGAGTGTTGGTCCCACTGATCCTTCCCAGTATGACTATACTAAATAAATTACTTTCCTAATTAATTTAATAGATTAAATCAATACAACCATTTTTCCACTTGGTGTTTGGGGGTAGGACCCCCCACCCCACTTACCACTCACCAGAATTAGGAGTCCCTGGCCTAGCACTCCAGTAACAAAATTGTTAGGACAAGTTGCCCTCTCCCAGAAGATGAATAATTTTACATAAAAGTGTATACTGAAATTGGTTCTTCCTTCCTTCTTTCTTCTTTATTCATTCTTTCATATTAACAAATAGATTTTATAACTTTGTATATAATAATTAAATCTATCTTATGGAATTTGGTCACAATTTGAGGCATGTTTTGTGAAACTGAATCTCCCATCCTGAAAAACTATCAAATCAATAGGTAACAGTGATGCTATTTTTATAAACTAACTATTCAGTTTTAAAAGTTGTTGGTTAAAGATTAAAAATGAATACTAAATTATATTAGAACTCTATAAGAGAATAATGTGAGCTTGAATTTTACATATCTGAATTAACTAAATAAAGTTCTTTTGCTTTTTATCTCATGATAGTATACAGAATATAAGTAACACTTTGTAAAAGCAAATCAAGTAATTCTCAAGTGGCTACAAAATTCTCAGCTAGTGTGTAGTATTTTGGCATGCTTAACTCCTTTTACTTTTGATATGCCTTTGGGGCTTTCAGCCATTTCTCTTGGCTAAATATGAGCTCTAGTTTACCAACTGATTAGCTAATTTTAAACAAATCAACTCAAGTTTTACACTGCATAGAAAATACTGCATTTGATATTGACCAAGGTACAGGATTGCTTAGCCAATAGCAACATATTTTCAGTTACTGGAAATGATGTATGTGGCAATCACTCATACAGACATATCAATTTCAAGAACAAAGAGATAGCCATTAAAAAGGGTCATATATATGAAGAAAGAAAAATATAGGCACTCTCAGTTTTCTCCCCTGGAACATGAAATGACAGAACATAGTCAGAAACATAAAAGATTCGAAGAATTTAAAGGAAAATACTAATGATCAAACCATTTTATATCTGGCTAACTAATCTTTTATATACTAATACAAAGTTGTTTTTAAATATATGAAAAAGGCTAATGGATACCTACAAAAAATATAGAAGATTCAATGACAAAAAAAAATTTGTTTTTAAAAAACCATCATACATATAAATAATAAAAAGCATTAATTCAAAAAAGGTTTGGGCCTTTTCATAGATAGGTTTGTAACAATATATGCAAATGTAAATTTAATTTTAAAAAGGAAAAAATATTTTATAGAAATGTTAATAGAAAATAGACTAAATCAGATACAATTAGGAGTTAAGAAATACTAGGTGATTCCATTTGTGCAGTGGAAGGAAGCTAAAGAGATAGTGATTATTTCCAATAACAATTAGAAAAATATAGATTGAAGGATGGTTGCATTTATTTGTAGTTACTTAAAAAATTAGAAATAGGAGCTAATGGTTCAAATTTATATAGAAAAATATAGAGTAAGAGAAAAAGAAAATAATTTTCTGTAAGAAAAAAGAAAATATGATTAATATTAGTTTAAAATATAAGAATAAATATAAATGGCATAAGTTCATTTTTTAAAGCATATACTCATTTTAGGTAAAACACATATAAAGGTCATTTCTTGTTTCATTTAATATATATTTCTGAAACATTATTAGAAATAACCTTGCTTAAATAATGTGGAAAAACACTGCTGCAATCAGTTAAGATTTTAATATCCCCATAAAGAAGTTTTTGGCAATTCATGACAAAAGAATGAAGAAACTATGGATAGAAGGAACCTACTTCAAATTGATAAAAGCTATGTAAGAAGAATACAAAGTTAATGAATAGGGTAAACATTGAAAGCATTTCCTTCAAATGCTGGGACAAAATGAGAATGTCCACTCTCACCACACCTTCTCAATCCAGTACCAGAAATTCTAGCCATAGCAATTAGGCAAGAGCTACAGCTAATAAACAAATTCACCAAAGTATTAGGTTACAAAATCAACATACAAGTCAATAGCTTTCCTATACACCTATAATGCATTTACTGAAAAAGAAATCAGGAAAATAATTCCATATACAATAGCATCCAAATAAAATAAAGCAAAGCAAAACAAATAACAATAACAAAACTCCCAAACCCTATAAATAAATATAACTAAGGAGGTGACCTCTACAATAAAAACTATAGAACACTGAAGAAAGAAATTGAAGAAGACATCAGAAAATGGAAAGACCTCTCATGTTCATAAACAGAATTAGATAGAAATAATATTGTTAAAATGACCATATTACCCAAATCAATTCCCATCAAAATGTCTATTACATTTTCCATACAACTAAAAAAAGAATTTCTAAAATTCATTTAGAAGAATAAAAAACAACAACAAAAAAAAAACAATGCTGGAGTCATCACATTCTATGACTTCAAATTATAATACAGAGCAATAATAACAAAAACTGCATGATACTGGCATAAAAACAGATAAATAGATGAATGGTGTAGACTAGAAGTCAGAGATGAAACCCCACAGATATAGTCAACTGATCCTTTCCAAAAGAGGCAGAAACACACTGGAGAAAAGATGGCCTTTTAAAAATATGGTGCTGGGAAAACTGGTTATCTATTTGTAGAAGAAGAATGAGATTACACCCTTATCTTTCACCCTGCACAAAATTCAACTCAAAAAGAATCAGACATAGAAATTAGATCATAAACCATGCAACTCCCAGAAGAAAATGTAACAGTCAACATTCCAACACATAGGCTTAGGCAACAACTTTCTCAGTAGGATCCCAAAAGCTGAGGAAATAATGTCAGGTGTTAATAAATAGAGTGGTATCAAATTAAAAAGCTTCTGCACAGTGGAAGAAATAATAATGTGAGGACAGAACCTTCTGAATTAGAGCAAATCATTGCTAGCTACTCTTCTGACAGAGGATTAATATTTAGAACACATCAAGAGTTTAAAACAAACACAGAAAAAAAAAAACCGAACAAATGAGCTAAGCAAACACTTATCAAAAGAAGAAATACAAATGGCCAACAAATATATGAAAAACAATGTTTAACATTTTTAGCAAGTAGAGAAATGCAAATCAAAACTACACTGAAGAATACAAACAATAATCACTGCTGCAAAGAATATGGAGAAAAAGGAACACTTTTACACTGTTGGGGGGTTGGGGTTTGTAAATTTGTACAACCATTATGGAAATCAGTGGAGCTTCCTTAAAAGTCTAGGAATGGAGCCATCATATATGACTCAGGTATACCACTTCTTGGTATTTATCTTAAAGAATTAAAGCCTGCATGCCATAGGATGCATGCTTACTCATGTTTATAGCAGAACAATTCACAACAGCCATACAATATATATGTGGATCATAAAATAAAGTGTTTTTTTTTTTTTCTTTTCAGCCATAAAGAATAAAATTGTCAGGGCTGGGGATGTGGCTCAAGCGGTAGCACGCTCGCCTGGGATGCTTGCGGCCCGGGTTCGATCCTCAGTACCACATACAAAAAAAGATGTTGTGTCCACCAAAAACTAAAAAATAAATATTAAAACTCTCTCTCTCTCTCTCTCTCTCTCCCCCTCTCTTAAAAAAAAAAAAAGAATAAAATTGTCATTTCAGAAAAATGGATGAAATTTGAGAACATTGTGTTAAGTGAAATAAGCCAAACTCAGAAAGTCAGTTGCATGTTTTCTCATATGTGGAAACTACAGATGAAAAGGAAAAGAAAGATGATGGGGAATCTCATGAAAATCTAAGGGAGATTAGTAGAGGAAAGGGACCAGGGGGAGGGAGAAGGGGTAGGAAAGGGGAACTACTGGGAAATTATATAGGAAAATTATATTGTTATTTTTGTGCATGTAATGAATATGTAACAATAAATCCCACCATTATGTACAGCTATAATGCACCAATAAAAATATAGAAGGAAAATTTTAAAGATAAAATAGTTTAGCAGGTTTAAAAGAGAAAACAGAAGTTCTAGGGAAAAATGGATACTGTATACCTAAACATGAACTCCCAATCTTTGTTTATCAAGTGCAAGCTGAAATGACTGATGGAATATAAAATTAGAAAATTATTTTTCTCTACCAAAAACTAAGAAATTATGTTACTTACCACAGTCTTGAAATTGTAGCTATGACCTATAAGCCAGAAAAGATATTACTAAGAAAAAATATTGACAACACAGAACTCCCTTTCTTATGAGTAGAGTGATACCAGAAAAAATAAACAAGCAGTATATGACCAAAATCCTTAAATGATCTTGATTTTTGTGTGTGTTTTGATGCATTTTCTTTGAGAAGTTTCTAGAAATACTTTTTATTACTATTTTCCCACCTTTTAAAATTTAATATTAATATTGAAGTCTCACTTTTCCTATTGGAGAATAAAGTCCATGCCATTGTTTTCAAAACTGAAGAAAGAAATATATTTGTATAGTTCAAAAATGTTTTCTTATATTTAACTCTTTCCATTAACATAATATAATAATGGATAGATTGCAACATACTTTTTCCAACGTATTAAAAAATTGAAATCTTAAAATTTCATTATTGATCCTCTTTTGTACAATCATTATTATTTAAAAATAGTATTAAAATAAGTATTTCTTCTTTTTAGGTTAAAATCTACTTTCAAAATGTATAAATAAAGCATTAAATTATTCATTAAATTCAAGTCAACATTTGAACACATTTTTGTCTATGTAATCTTTCATAATCACTATGCTCTATGGGAAAATTAGTTAATAATTTAACTTCATATCAACTAAATAATTTTATATCAAACATTAAATTTTATCTGACATTTCAAAAGATTGTTGTTTTTTCATTAGTCTCTAAGCAAGTGTACTGAGATAAGATTTGTAAGTGGGTAAAATTCTGTTTAAAATTTTAATGCAGAATTTTGTTTGGGGAATTGTTTTGCACATTTGGCTGATCTATGGCAAAGCAACATGATGAATCTGTTCCAAGGAATTTTCTGAAAGCAAGAAATCTGTGCAACAGATAGACTTAGAAACCTATGATACAAGCAATATTGTTGAAAATATCATTTTAGTTAATATTTTTAGTTAATACTTTTATTTTCTTACAAATTCCTCCTAAGTTTGTATCTTTATAAATTGAAGACTAAAGAGCAAATAGTTTTATATAATCAAGATTCCATGAAAAGATCTGAATTAACCTTTCAGAAGAGTTTACTCTAATTATGTATATAACTTAATGACAGAAACAAACATCTGTGCATTTTACAGTGACCATCGGCATTTCAGAATGTCCAGTCCTTCATGTAGTGCAAGTGTTAGGTCCACTGTGAATTTTTAGTAAGAAAGTTGTATTTACCCAAAAGAAATCTTAATGAATATTAAGTGTGGATTTTCAACATAGGTAAAATGAAGGACTCTTATGTATGTATCCTATTTGTTAGGCAAGAGAATATAGTGATGGTAATGCAAGTAAATTAGTTGAAAATGTATCATGAAATAAGGGAAGCTTTCTGTCTACCTTGGGAGACAAGGATAGAATCCTAAGACAAATCAAGAGAACCAATACATGTAAATAGGTTTTGCTGAATTTTTAGCCAAGTAAATAAATAAAATAGTCTTTCCATTAAGATTAAGAAATTCACATGTAAAATAAATTTAATGGGAAAGGAGGAAAAAGCAATAATGCATATGGAGAAGATATTAATATCTTTATTTATGTACCTACATCTAAATTAATAGTTTTGGAAAACCTAATCAAACAATTGAGTAAACTGTAAGTTAGCATTGTTTTGATGAACTTATTGTTTAACTGAGTTAAGTCAAGTGGTCAAAACAAGTTGCCTATTCATATATATATATATATATATATATATATATATATATATATATTTTTTTTTTTTTTCTATAAAATAAATGCTCTGGTTGAGATATCATACCACAAATATTAATTCGTCTTGTTATGAGCACTGTTTTCATGGTAGATTTAGTGAAATAGATACAGTGAGACTGTTTAGCTTTGTAAGTATATGTTAAATTTTTTTCCCCAAAACTTATGGATCATTTTGCATTCTTCCTAGCAATAAATGAGAACTTTTATTATGCTATATCCTAACCAACAATTAGTATTGTCAGCTTTTAAAATTTTAGCCATTCATAATACCTGTGTAGTAGTATCTCATTGTTGTTTTAATTTTAATTCTCTAATGACTTATGAGGTTGAACATCTGTTTTATCACTTATTTTCCATTTGTATATATTCTTGGATGAGATTCTTGGATTGTTTGTTTCCTTACTTTTAAGTTCTGAATGTTCTTTGTATAGTTTGGATACAAATCATTTATTGGGTGTGTGCTTACAAATACATTCTTCTAGTCTATGACTTGTCTCTTCTTCTTTTAAGAGGATCTTTTAATTTTATTAAAGTCCAAAATTCCACTTTTTTTCATGGATTGTGCTTTTGGTATTGCATCAAAAAGTGAGCAAATCTAAGATCACTTAGATTTCCTTGTATGTTTTCGTTTGTAAGCTTTATTATCTTATATTTTGCATTTTGTTCTATGATCAATTTTAGATTAGTTTTCATGAGTTGCCTTTGCTTTTTTATGAAAGATCAGTGTACTAAATTTCTGTTGCATTAATCTAAGTACCTTTTATTTTGCCAACAGTATACTGTCTTGATCACTGTAACTTTATACTAAGAAAGTATTAGACCTAGAAATGCAATTCTTGCAATTTTGTTCTTTATATTGAGCATTGTGTTGGCTGTTCTAGGTTTTCTGCCTTCCATTTAAATTTAGAAAATTTGTGTGGACATTTTCACAATAGCTTTCTTGGATTTTGATTGGCATTGTGTTGCATCTCAGATTAAGTTGTCAATAACTGAGATTTTAATAGTTAAATTACATTATCCATAATATATATACACATATATAAAAATACTTATATATAATGTATGTATATGTATACTAGGTGGAAAATGAAACAAATGGTAAGGTGTATCAATATAATCAGTATTTTGACTTGTCAGTTAAGGAGGATGGGGAAGCACATAGTAGCATAACATTAAACTGAGTGAGTAGAAAACGACCTCTTTCCAGAAGACTATGTATTTATATCACTAATTTACAATGTATTTAACATTTAAATTGTTAAAAAACATGAATGTTTTATATTTGTCTTTTCCCATATGCTTTAATGAACCAGGCTACATATTACTAATTACAAAAATAAATAAATGAATGAATATTAATTGTTTTGCATTTCTTTGACAATACACTCCAAAATTCTAGAATTGGCTCTAAAATCTAGACATTTCTCATATGAATATAAATTCAGGAAATAAGAATAAAGAAATCTGAGCATTTCTTGAGAGAATGATAAAGACTTTGTAGGTATACAGTATTTGGTATCTCAAATAAAATCTCATATAGTTAACAGACAACTGGCACGAAACAGACAAAAAGACAAATCTTTGAAGTTGTATCTCAACTCTTTTATCTCTTTTATTTTTCCATTGTCCCTGTGTCACTTGACACTTATGACAGGTAACCTTAATATTGAACTCCAATTGCTAAAAACCCCTGACAATATAAATATGTTTATTGTCTTTGTCTAAATCTTAATTGTCTAATGAGAATGCCAGAAAATACTGTGCTGTGCAGACCTGTGCAGCACAAAACAGTTCTCTGAATGAAATCAGTGGATTGGATTAGGAAAATTAGAAATTATAATTAAGAAAATAAGAAATTATAAGAAATAAAGACAGAAACTCAATTATAAGTGAATGCAGATCTGGGGGGCTGGTTCTAACAATGAGGGCGGCTCAGCTTGTTTGTTTTATAGGTTTTAAACATCAAAGGGATTCACCATGAAAAGGCTTCTTCCAGGCAAACAAGAATGTTTGTGAGTAAAACAGCTTAGTTGGGGGCTTATCAGTTTACACCCATTTCTTCTACCTCAGTGCAGTTGGGATTTGTATTCAAGGATTTTGAACTAGTAAATTCCATGACAAGCATGAACTTTCCCCATCAATAGGAGTTGTATGCAAATGGGCATTGCCTCTGGTACCCTTGCACCAAAGGATTCCCAGGAGAGGCATCTCACTGTCCAGGGTTACATAGTTAAAAGCAATGATTCATTCGCAGCTTCTGACAACACAGCTAAATTAATACCTAGGATCATTAAAGATTTTTACAACTAGACTCCAAGTTTAAGTGGAATATTGACTGAAATTCATGTTTTTGCAATTCTATATTGTTTTTACAAGTTTGAATTCATAAATGACACTAGTAAATGTATTTCTTATTTAGTTCATGTTGTGTTTAAATATCTCCAAATGTCTTTTTAACTTTGTCATTTTGGATTCAACTCCAGAGGTTTTAATATATACACTAAAACATAAAAATATTCAGTGAATTATTTTCACAGAAAGATCAATTGCAAATGTTTCATATTTTGCATGAATTAAGACATATCATATCTGCCTGCTTGATTTTGCCTTATGTAGGGGCCAGTTGCATGACTTCCACAAATAAAGAACACAAAGTCACATTGTCTGGTAAGCTGGTAGAGGTAAAATTGTTTTGCCAAATTTCATTAAATTCATACTCTTCATATTTTTCCTGAATGTGGGCAGGGGTGCTGTATGACACATGAAAGTCCACTGACAAAAATCTCCCATAGATTATATACTTCAAATTTATTCTCTGCCTAGTGGCTTGAATTATGAGTTCTTGTTTTGTTTATAAAATTAGAATGTGTGTTCATGCAGGAGGCTTACTGTGCCAGAAAGCTTTTTTATTTATTTTAATTTTTTGGTTTATAATAGTTATGTATAATATTAGAATTAATTTTGGCATAATTATAAATTTTTGAAATATAATTTGTTCCAATTAAGTTCCCAATACTTACCCTTCTCATTCCCCCTCTTCCCTTTCCTCTACTGATCTTTCTATTTATTTACAGTGTTGTTTTTTTATTTTTTGATAAAATTAGTGTTTTGTGGCTATATATAATCGTGAGATTTGGTGTAATGTATTCATTTATGTACAATGAAAAGTTAGATCAGATTTATTTCACTGTTCTATCCCATTCCTCCTCCTTTCTCAACCCCCATTTTCTACTCCTCTGATCTCTTTTATTTTGATGGAATCCCTCCTTATCTTCTCTCACTCTCTCTCTCTCACTCTCTCTCATTCTCTCTTCATCTTTTTCAACTAATTTTAGAATAGCTTCTGCATATCAGAGAAAACATTTGACCTTTAACTTTTGGAATCTAGCTTATCACTTATCATTATAGTCTCCAGTTCTATGTATTTATCAAATAACATAATTTCATTCTTTTTCATGGATGAGAAATAATCTATTGTTTATAAAGACCACATTTTCATTTTTTATTCTTCTGTAAAAGTGTACTTAGATTGTTCCATAGTCTGGTTATTATGAATTCTGATCTAGACATTGATGAGGCTACATTCCTATAGTATGCTGATTTTAGATATTTTGATATATACCCAGGAGTGGGATATCCTGGTCATATGGTGGTTCCAGTCCTAGGTTTTTTTTTTTTTTTGAATCCCCATACTGCCTTCAAGAGTGGTTGTACTAATTTGCAGTCCCATGAACAATGTATAAATGTACCTTTCTCTCCACATCCTCACGAGTGCTCATTATTGTTTGTATACTTGATAATTGCTATTCTGACGGGAATGAGATAAAATCTCAATGTGGTTTTGATTTGTGTTTCTCTAATTGCTAGAGATGTTAATCATTTTTTCATATATTTGTTGGCCATTTTCATTTTTTCTTTTAAGAAGTAACTGTTTAGTTCTTTTGCCCATTGATTGACAGGATTATTTATTTACTTAGTGTTAAGCTTTTTGATTTCTTTATATATTCTGCATATTAATGTTTTATCTGCAGTGCAAGGGCAAAGATCTTCTCCCATTCTGTAGGCTTTCTTTTCTTTGTTTTCTTTGCTGTGCCTGTGCTTTTTAGTTTGATGGTATCTTACCTATTGATTTTTAGTTTTATTTCTTGTACTTTATGGGTCTCACTAAGGAAGTTTTTTCTATGCGGATATGTTGGAGTGGTTTGGCTTACATTTTCTTCTAAGCAGTTGCATAGTTTTTGGTCTTCAATGTTATACAGATTCAATGCAATTCCCATCAAAATATCAATGACATTTTTCACAGAATTAACAAAAGAAATTCTAAAATTCATTTGCAAAAAATTAAGATCCAGAATAGTCAAAACCAACCTGAGTAAAAAGAGGAATGCTGAAGACATCACTATAAGAGAACCAAAATTATGCTACAGAATTATACTAATAAAACCAGCATATTCAGGCAAGAAAACAGATAGGAAGACCAATAGAATAGAAGACACAGAAACAAACCCACATAAATATGGGGTTTGGTCTTTAACTTTGTCTAGTTATCTGATACTAGACAAAGATGCCAAAAACATACATTGGAGAAAAGACAGTCTTTTTAAACAAATGGTGCTGAGAAAACTGGATATCCATATGTAAAAAAATTGAAGTGGGACCCCCTCTCACCCAGCACAAAAACCAAAAGGTTTTGTGTTGCCAAGAGAGGATAAAGGGAGTCACTTTGTGTTGCCAATAGAGCATAAAGGGGGTCACTTCCATTAAATGCCTGATCTCCTCTCATAAAAAAATATCCTTGAACCACATTCAGAAAAGTCTCAGCATAGTGCCTCTTTCAGGGGCTTAATATTTGCAGCTAGTCTACATTTTTTTCATTTCACTCTTAAACTCTTCTTTGCACATGGTAAGCAGGAACTATTTTATTCTTTTCAGGTCATTATATTAGAATACCACAGACTGGGTATCTTAAAAACAATGGGGATTTATTTCTATGGATCTGGTGTCTGATAAATTTGCTATCACATAGTTAGCTGATAAATCATCTGATAAAGTCCTACTTCCTGGTTCATAAAAAGCCATATTCTAGCTCTGTGCTCAGAAAGGGAAGAAAGGGAAGCAAACTCATGGAATTTTTATAAGGATTCTAATTATATCAATGAGGGTTCCACCTTCATTCCCACCAAATTCTAATTATGTCCCAAAGACCTCACCTTCTAATACTGTCACATTAGGGTAGTGTTTAAAATATTAGTTGAGGGTGGACATTTATTGCATAGAAGGATCAATAATTGATTTTGCTACTTCTTACTTGGCTTATTTCTTTCTTTCTTTTTTTTTTTTTTTGAGGTCTTTCACCCAAATTTTAACAATCTTATAGTGAAAGATGATATATATCTTTATCATACTGATCCCTCTTACTTAGAAATAGTAGGTTTGAGTTATAAATTTTTAAATTTATCACAAAGAAGGAAAACATCTTTTTCTTAGAACTTGTCATCTTTATAAGGATTCAAATGGACTGCCTCTCCCATCCCTATTTCAATTAATTTTGGTCTACAGAAGTGATTTCCACCCTCACCAAAATTACATCAGAAATATGTCAGTCAAGTCCAAATTAATTTAATGTACTAGGAACCATGAATAGATTAGAATTTGGCAATTTGTATTTATTAAATACACATTTAGTTGGTACATCCTCTACCTTTTTCTGAAATTATGTGGTAGTGGTTTTGCTCAGTAACTGTGGGCCCTAAGATGATATTCAGTGGGCAGAAATCCTCACATCCTTCACAGCATGGGATGCTTTTTAGCCAGAATGAAATGAAGTGCCAGAACGGCGGAAATGCCACAGTTGAAGAACATTGCATTCCTGGATGAATTCTATACGTAGACTTGCCATATTTTAATCAGAAGTTTCAAAAAGAAATTACTTTTTGTTTTCTCTTACCAATTAAAGTTTCTGTCTCAATTAAGTCCTTTTACTTTGTACTTGGAGGCCACCTGTTTTAATTAGAAAATTATTTTCTGATCCCCAGTCTTATGAATACCATTATTTGTAACCCAATTAGCTTGCACAAATCACAGGGTTCCAAGGTCATGGCACTCATTTTAGCCTATCTGCAAAAGTGGCAAAATAGCTCCCACATCTTGAAAACAAGAGTTACAATTAAAAGTAATACCAAGACTTTAACTTATCTGTGTCTTTTCTGTGATCTGACCCGTCTCCCCCAAAACTCCCCCTGGCCCCTGCAGTTAGAATGACATTGGTTTGAGGTAAAGTATTTCTCATCCTTATAAAACTTTTCCATATCTAATACTTCAGCAGATTGCAAATATATCTCTAGAAAGTTGCTGCCTGCCAGTCTGGGTTTAAAACGTGCACAGGACTTCTGCCATGCTCAGCACCACACTGTAGCTGTCTCCATTCCAGGCACCAGGACCACAGTTTTAGTATCTGCCTCTTTGCCAGCCAGACACTTGATTGGTGGTTTCTTGCTTCTTTCTCTTTTGGAAAACCTCAGGTGCCTCTCCTATTGAGCCAATAGAAACCACAGGGAAATTATACATTTTGCTTACTTCAGATTCTTCTTCTTCTTTTTTTTTAAACCAGTAAGCTAAAGAGCTAAAAAGCCTGTAGTCAATAGGGAAGAGAAAAAAACGTCTGCAATTATTATTCTTACTTCCCTAGCTATGTAGCTTTGATTGCCTGGTATCAAGAATGGCTAAAAATATGATCCCTCTTTTTTTCTGGGGGTCACATCATGCCAGTTCCTGTGTGTATCTCCAAGTCAATGTGCAGAGTGTGAAGCTTTGTATTAAATTTACCTTAGGCATCAGTCTTCATGGTTTCCATTATAAGGATGGTACCAGAAATATGTCCAAAGATCCAAATAGCCTAGGTCATTTAATTTGCACAATAGCTACACAAACTAAGTAAAACAATAGTAGATTTGGCCTCCCTCCCTCCCTCTCTCTCTCTCTCTCTCTCTCTCTCTCTCTCTCCCCCTCTCTCTTTCTCCAAAGAGAGATTTATTGTGGACATTTGTTCATGCAATTATGAAGTCCTTTGATCTTCTATCTGCAACAGGTAAAGCAGAAAAGCCCATGGCATAATTTAGTCTGAACCCCAAATCTTGAGAACCAGGAGCTGAATGTTTAAGAGCAGGGAAGATGGTTATCTTAGCTCAAAAAGATAGAATCACACTTCCTTTGGTTCTATTCAGACTCTTAATGAACCACATGATTGTGAGGGTTAATCCAACCTTAATATCCTTCCTGGAACACCTGTTCTGACAAACCCCGGGGGAGGGGAAAATGTTTTACCATCTTTCTGGTCATCCCTTAGCCCACTGACTTTGACACATAAAATTAATCATCATAATTGCTTTTGAAAGCATGTTATCAAAATAAAAATTACTCTTGCTAAGTAATATAGCTTCTACATGTTACCAATTACTATATTTAGCACATTGTGAAATGCATATAGAGATTATGTTCTTTGAAATTTATATTTTATAGGAACTCTTGAGAGGTTGTTCTATAATCAAATCAGACAATTGGTAACATGCATTATGAACAAGCTCCAAACCAAACGGATATTGGAAAAAATGACATCTATATTATATACTCTAGTAATGCCATTTCATTTCTAGGTCTAGGCTTTAGGAAGTGTGGTTGGCTCTGCTTTTTGTGGATATGGACTCTGGGCTTTCAAGGAACTGTAACTTAAGCATTGGTCTGGATCTATTTTCTAAAGAAGAATTCTAGTCAGATCTGAAGGCATCTTTGAAGGTAAACCTTTTATGAAAGTTGGGGCATTCTTTCTAGTTCAAAAACAATATTGCTATGATTTCTTGATATTCCTCTTAGAAAGGTTGTCCTACCAACTGTGGCTCTGTCGGCTTTTTCTCGTTTTCTTACCATCACCTATATAGAAGAGATCCATACCAAAATTATTGTCTCAAATGATCTGCTATTTAGTTATGTGGCTTGGATTATAGGACTTCTATTCTGCCTTCATATATTACTTTAGATCACAAGGTTGTTCATTTAGAGCACATTAGTTTTTCTTAGAAGTGCTAATTGTTATGCCCTTATATCAAGACTTACTATAGAAATAGTTAAATGAATAATCCTTACATATTTGCTGTAAAATTTCTCTAATGAACCTGGTGGAACTTAAAGGTATACATTAACATTTTCTTGCTTAAAATTTCTTCTACAATTTGGTAGCAGAAGAAAACTCTTTTGGACTTGCATGCTTCATCGATATTCTTAATGATAAATCAAATAATTTTCTGTTTTTTTGTTATAGTTATAGGACTTGATACAGGTCATCTCTGAAGACTATTCACTAGAAAGCATTGATGGATGGTAGTGTAGTGGATTAGCAGACTTTCTTTTGAACAAGGGGACTTCTAAAATTTTTGATGAATTTTGGGCAATTGATAAGTCAGTAAACAATGGATCTGTCGCTGAGAAGGAAAATAGTATTAAACAATTCATTAATTAATTTTTTAAAAAGATGATAGTGGCAGTCCCTGTCATTCTGCCGTCAGCCTGAGACTATCAGGCAGGCTTCATTATTGGTAGGGGTGGTATAGTACCCATAGTTAGGTCTTGGTATACTTTTGGAATCTAAAACATTTAATGGAATATGTTTTAGATTTCAAAAAGAATATAGACAAGACCATTCCATGACTCTGACTGATCAAAATAAAATAAGCAAAAAATTCCACTCTGCAGTCATGTTTGAACAGAGACAGAACATGAACAATATCCAAATCAAAAATAAAACAAAACAAAAAAGATGATGTATTCTTCTAATGTGGTTGATATGAACCACTGCTACTGCTTTACTGAATATAGCTGTGGATTTTGATGAGTCTTACCTTCTTTTAGTTAGGATGTATTAACATATCTAATAATGGAATTAATACCATTTCCTGGTTGTTCCTGATTTAAGGCAAAGTCTTGCTTCCTTAGGCCTCCCCCAAAATCATTCAACTCAAACCCCAATCCTAATAATAAGTCCTTCCTAATATTCTTTTACTGAGGAACCCTATTGTTTCCTGTGATGTGTGTTGTCCCTTGCTTCAAGTGTCAGAAACCCAATTTGTTTAAGTGTAGGTGTGTTTCTGGTGATCTTTGGCTTTGTTCAACAGAAATGAAAGACCATAAATGCTCACTGTGTTTCTGGGAAATGCTAAGCATTAAATATGCTCTAAAAAAGACACTCTATTCTGAAGACAGCTTTAAGTTGCCCAAAGTGGATACAAACAAGGAAATAAGCAATTTCACTTCAGTATAATACAAGAATTAATAAGAGCACTTTAGAAAGGCTTCTAATCTTGTCTATCAGGCATTGTTAAGAAAGTTCTATGTTACAAAAAATACTAAAGCACTAAATCCAGATTTTGAATATACTAATTAATTTCCTCTTCTATCTGCATTCTCACAGATTCAGTCTAGAGATGTTAAGTATATGATGAGTAGTGATGTAGGGATATCTCATATTTCCCTTCATAAACGTGGGTCTGTCTGGTACATTTATTCTGAGCATTTTCTTCTCTCATAATTAGGGTTTATAATGCCAGTTGTTGTTTATTTTGTTTTACTTTCATATGCTTGATAATAGAATAGTTTGCATTAATATTTAATTCTAGTTTATTGTATCAAAAGCATCTCCTACATAAGTTTTACTAATTTTTATTTAATCAAGACATAGAAAGCATGGTTAGATTTACACTGTCAGTCAAAGAATCTTTTTGTTGTTATTGTTGCTTTCTTCTTAGAACTGTCTTGTATTTTTTTTTCTTGTATTTTGGTTTGTACTGATAGATTGCTATTGTTGATGCTAACATTCTCTCTCTCCTTTATAAATCCACATTAACTCAATTTTTAAATTTAAACTTATACTTGGAGTAAATTAGAATTTACTCATCTTAGAATGTACTTAGAATTTACTCTCTTAAAAGAAAATGGCAAGAAAATCCAGTTTAGTTTAAAATGCTTTATTCACACATATTAGAGTTTTAAACATTGTAATAGCAGATAACCATCAATCGACATACCAATTACATTAACAATATACTTTTAAATTTCAGTCTTTTTGCTTTAACTCTTATTTTCTATTACAAAACAAACAAACAAACACCACCTAAATATTCTGAGTAGTAAGTATGCAGGAGCACCTTTGTGCATAAGTACACAAGTTTTGTCTGAAAAAAAGTAGAGATGAACTTCCTCTTTAAATAAAATGTAAGATAATAGAATATTTTTCTACTTTTAAAATAAAGATTACAAGTTTGGTAATTGGAGCATAGCTTAGAAATAAATTTATCCACTGAAGATAATTTATGAATAAAACAATAAATTAAATTTTATGGGGTGATTTACTAATTGATTTCTTCCTTAATTTATTATTTGATTTACCAATCATTGACCACACCTTGTTAAAAGTGAATTAAACAATATATGTTGCCTTCTGAGCAAGACTGAAGTTTCAATTCAAAAGATTTATCAATTATGACACTGTATTGTGTAAGTACTATGAAGAGGTATGTATGGGTGCTAAAACTAAAATATTATTCAGGAGAGTTTGAGTGAAGTGAAGGATAAAAATGAATTAATTATGCATCCAAAGGGTTGAAGGTGCTTTAGGCAAATTAATAGCATAGGAAGAGTATGGAGGTAAGAAAAAGAAGCAATTCTTTGAAAATTTTTAAGTTGTCTGTGATAGACAACATAAGATTGGGCAGGTATTTTGGAACAAATCACAATAAACAGGCTAAATTTATCTTTACTGAAAGTCAGTCCTAAACCCTTTGATCAAAGAGTTGGATTTTGAAAATTTCATTTATGCTATAAAATGAAAAAATCCAAAACTAGCATAGGGAGTCTACTTAAATAGCCATATTATAATCTAGCAAAGAAACAAAGCAATGTAAGTATGAAAGGAGAGAAAGGATTTTTTTTAAACATATTTAGGATGAAAATCAGTAAGACTTAGAAATCACTTGGACAGAAGGACTAAGGACAAGGGAGGTTCTTAAGTTTTTTGGCTTAAGCAATTAGATGTATTAGTCAGACATCCATTGCTGTGACAAATACCTGAGAAAATAAGTTAGAGAAGGAAAATATTTATTTTGGGTCATGGTTTCAGAGGTTACAGTCCATGATTGACTGGCTCTATTGTTTAGGCCTGAGGTAAGACAGAATATCATGGAATAAGGATGTGGCAGAGGAAAACTGCTCAGCCTATGGCAGCCAGGAAACAGAAAGAGAAAGGATAGGGTCGGAGACAAGAAATACCCTTATAGGGCATGCCCTCACAGGCTTATTTTCTCCAAGGATGCCCCACCACTAGCTAGTTTCCACCACCTCCCCATAGTCCATTTGGCTATCATTGGATTAATCATTTCCCCATGATCCAATCACTTCTCCCAAATACCATCTCCCAGCATCATTGCATGGAGGATTGAGTCCTCAACACATAAGCCTTTGTGGGGGACATTCCAGATACAAACCATAACAGTGGGTATGACTCATACAAGAAATCAACACTAGGACTAATGGTATAGAGAATAGAATAAGAAAATCAGTGTGGACACAACAAATTTATAGTACTAAGGAGTGGCCCATACTGTTAGAGATAATTACCTGAACTTCATAAAGTCTTATGTTAGACTTACTCAAGGACAAGCATTAGAGACAGGACTCAGCATTACCCTTTCAACTATAATTTTCTGACTCCTTCCTTTAAACTTGATGATTGGATTTCCTTTGGGGATTTCTCCATAGCAGTAAAGATCCTGCTATTCAATTGTCTATGTACTTTCATTAAACAGTTAGATTATTTTTAAATTACAGGAACTGTTTGCCTAACAGGTTTATATACAATAAATAGTAACTGCTAATAAATAGTAAATATCCCAACTCCCTCCCTTCTTCCTCCTTTCCTCTCTGACTTACTTCTTTCTCCTTTCCTATTAGACTTTCTTCTTCCTTTCATTGATTTAAAAAAAAAATTAGTGGTAGATGAACACAACATCTTTTATGTTATGAATTTATTTTTATGTGCTGCTAAGGATGGAACCTAGTGTCTCGCACATTCTAGGCGAGTGTTCTATAAATGAGCTACAACCCCAGCCCTTTCATTGATTTCTTTCCTTCTTTCCTTTCTTTATTCTTATTTTCCTCTTCCCTTTTCTCCTTCTTCTTTCTCTTTTTTCCTTCTTCATTGATTACTTTTTTTGTAGATAACTACTACATGATAGTATTAGCTGTATAGTATTAGCTATATAGACTTAAACTTTGTTTTAGATAACTTTTTCGCTGTGGTGACTAAAGAATATGATCAGTACAACTTTAGGGGAGAAAAAGTTTATTTGAGGGCTCATGGTTGGTTTCAGAGCTGTTAGTCCAGAGAAGGCAGGCTCCATTCCTCTGGGCTTGAGGTGAGGCAAAACATCATGGCAGAGTGTGTGGCAGAGGGAAGCAGCTCACATCATGGTGGTTAAAAAGCAGAGAGAGTGACTCCAGCTCCAGATACAAAATATATATCCCACAGCCAAGTCCCTAATTAACCACTCCAGACACACCCCACTTGCTTCTAGTTACCACTCAGTTAATACCATCAGTGATTAATTCACTGATTGAGTTAAGACTCTTACAATCTAATCATTTCTCTTGTGAACCCTCTTGCATTTTCTCACATGTGAGCTTTTCAGGGATACCTCACATCCAAACCATAACAACTTGTAGAGAATTTACTTTAGGGAGAGAGAAAGAAAATAAACTAGTGTTTTACATATGCATATTTATTCTTTATTGCTACAAGTTCTGTGATAGAAGTAAAAAGGGAAAAGACTTTGCATGTAATATTTATTCTTATGTATCCAGATTTCTATTCAAAACTTCCTGGCACTTAATAAGCATTTAATAAATATATGTTAAATAAAAAAAATTCAGTGAAAGGAATGATTGAGGAATAATTCATTAGAACAATTATTGCTTATCTAGTAAAAATACAAAGCAAACAAGCAAAAAACAAAACCAATTCCTACTTATTTTACGATAGTAAGACTAACTTTAAAATGTGTCAGTGTTGTTAATGCAATAAGTCATTAAGACTGCTGTTAAAATTTCAAATTTGATCAAAAAGATCAAATTTTGCTTTTTGTACATCATATACACATCTCACACAATTCCTTCCATCTGTAAAGCACATTTAGGTGATTCCTAACATATCCTGTGCAAATAACTCCCTCTCATTTTACCTTGATTAACTTTCTTCATGAAAGTTCAAATTCATTGAAGTAGTCTTAATCATTAATATCTCTATCTTAATTTTCCTTCAACTAAAATGTAAACTTCAGAAAAGCACAAATTTTACACATCTTCTAGCTCTTGGATTGCTAGTTTTTAGAATTCTAAATAAATTATAATTGAATTAATAAATAAATGATTATGCAACATACTTTAAGATTCTCTATGAATTATGAATGTTTTGGCGATTTTTAAATCAGCAATGATGATGAAAAACCCTTATGTATGCTGCATTGTTTTTTTTTTTTTTTTACCAGAGGACTTCATGTGATTTTCAAAACATTATTCTGTCAAGGAAGTTGTGTTGACAACCTTCTGGTGTTGGAGTTTAAGAGAGAGTGACAGATGTGAGGATAAACTTTAAATCCCTTTATGGACATTTTTATTTATATATAAATATTTTATCTTGTCAAGATCTCACTTTGATGTCTGACTGAATAGTGTAGGTGCATTTTTGTTTTAAATCTAGAATTAATATTTAATGTTGCTCAAGCAATAATACTTTATAATACACATATATTCTTGGTTCAACTCCTTTGTTCCTTTCATGTTAAAACACAACATCTAGATCTTATAATTTTGTTTTCATAACACAATTTTTTCAGTACCTTTTTAGCAGAAAACTTTAATCTGGAAACCTTAACTTGGAACTCTATGTGATTATTTTGGTACCAAATCATGTATTTAGCTCTATTCTGATATACTTGATTTGTTTTAAAAACAGGTTTAAAATGCCATGACCTTTATTTAGAATCTGTGGGCACTTTCCTTTTTTGTGTGTTTTCAGACATTTTCTTAGTTAATGATCATATGATTACTTTTAATGTTGGTTTAAAATCAGTCTATAAAGATTACTGATTTTGTTCTCTTGCAATCCTTGAATTTTAAAAAAAAATCATAGCAAATTCTTAATAATATAATGAGTGTATATCTGTTCTGCTTGGGTCAGCTCTGAGAGCTTAGGGCTTTTGTGTAAATTAGAAAGGCCAGCCAAGGGTCAGGAAAAAAAACTGCAAAGTTGATTGTATTATCATAGGTTTAATCAATTTTGAATATTGTATTAAGTTTCCTTCTTTAATAATTAATTCAAAATTCTCTTTTTTCCCAATTCACCAATAAAAAATTTTCAAATTGCTTCTTCCTATTTAGTTTTTACTTTCAAACTGATATAATTTCTTTATAGAACATTTTTCAGAAAAACAATTTCTAATAGTTACTAATGATAACTATTAGAGCCATATTCACTAGAAGCCAATTTTACACCCTAATTCTAGTGGCACCAGGTAAATATGAAATCACAATTTCTTCTTTTTGTGTTGTTTCATAGCAGATCATAGAATTTTTAAAAAAATGTCTGTAGGGCCATTTATTATTTACTAGAATAAGGTTTCACTGAAATTTTGTGATGACTTCAGCTATTGACTATGAAAATGGGAATTTATTCACTACTTATCATAGAATTAAATTGAATAATGTGGGGATGGAGAAGGCATTAATAAAACTAGGAAGCTCATATATTCTGGAACTCATTTTTGTTTTCCTTTCAAGCATTGTGGCAACATGAATTCAACCACTCTTGATAAATCTTCTAACAATTCACTGGCAAGGAAAAAAAGCCCACATTGGATTAATAAAACAGTATGAACTATCAGAAGCTTGAAAGTAGTGCATGAGGATTAAGTCTTGCTCAGGCAGAGATAAGTTGTAGGAATTTGGGTGATTTAAATTCTTTGTCTGAGATGGTCCCTGGGTGAGTTTGAGAATCTGTGGGAAGAGAGTGGGCATTTTAACATCATATCCCATCTCTCTCTGAGCCCTCATTAAAAGTGATCAAATTCAGCCTCATTGTTTGCTAAAATTTTGTGGAATAAGATATTCATTGGTGTGTAGTAGATAAAGCTCCACTTTAGCAAAGTAACTATCTGTAAACCCATTATTTCATCCTAGTTCCCAATTCCTGGTATTCCTGTAGGTTGCCTAGCTAGTAATAGGTGTGGTGATAGTAGGAGTGATACTTCCTAGACCATAACTTGGCTACTGACAAATTCCCACTTTAATTCCTTGTTCCTGGCAACCTAGGGAGTCAAATATGTTCCCATAACATCCTTTCATCAAAGAGGTTGAATATTTGACAACTGTATATTTCACTGTTTTCATGGTGAATCATAGTTTCAGGAGTTGCTTTACAATGGTGCGTCTTCAGAATTGCTATATATGGTGTGTGTGTGTGTGTGTGTGTGTGTGTGTGTGTTGAGTGTGTACATCTAACTTTGGACTTATTGCTTTGGTTACACAGCAAAAGCTGAGGGTTCACTCCATATTTGCTGAGGTCCAGCCCTGGCAGGGGAGTGGGCATTCCAGGGGTCCTGAAGGAGGAATAGCCTCCGCTAAAGAAGAAGAGTCAGGACCACAGGTTGCAAGTTACTAGCAGCCTCCAGAAGAAATCCTGCTTCCCCTAGAAGGACCTTTATTTTTATATCTTTTTTACAGGTGTTTTTTCAGGTAGTTAATGAATAGCATCAAAGCCCAAAACTTCTTTGATTTAAATAATTTTCAAGAGTTACAATCTTTTCTGACATACATTGATTACCTAAGATATTGAGTACATTGTTCAAAATATTTTTCTGTAACGTTAGTCAATCAAGATTAAGCTTTTATGTTTTCATGTCAATCACTAGGTGCTAGGCAACACAACTAGACTACATGTCTCCTGACCTATTATTCATTTCTAACTTTAAAGCATACCTATAATTATTTCATTAACCTTTAACTTTAAAGCATACTTATGATTATTGGTAAGCTTTCTTACTTCTAAATTAAAATCCCAGTAAAACATACTTAAAGTAGGAAAGTCTATTACTTAAAAGCCTACTACTACTCTGAAGTGCCTCTAAAATATATCTATGTTAATTTTACATTATTTTATTTTTAATTTCCAATGTAATTTTCTTTTTTTCATATGACCTATTTAACTGCTTTCTTACAGAGTTTCCTTGATTCTTGGTCAAAGCACACCAATTCTTATGTCTTTGTAATCTTTAACTAAAGGGCAGGCTTTATGCCTCAACCCATTTGTCATTCATATTAACTATGTGTTTTCCATTTTCATCATAAATTTCTGTGTAAGGCAAAGGAGGGTCTGTTGGTGGGGGGAATGTATTTTTATTAGCCTGTTGTCCTTGAGGGGGATACCATAAGCTAGCTACACACTGTGGTCCTTGTACTGTTGGCACAGCAATTGTTTTTCTGCAGCTAGGCTGTTGTATAGGTTGTGGCTTTCTTGTTGCTTAGGCTTGAGTAATAACACTACTGTTTGTATCCTGAGAGATATTCAAATGCACCTCATGGTATATCTCAATTGTATCCTTAGTCTCATCCTGGGAATTTTCCTGAAATCTCAGGCAATACGTACTTTTATTATTGATTGATGTATGCCCTGTTATCCTTATCATGAATATCATAAACAAAACACTTTAACATTCCGGATGGTTCCAGTTTCCAGATGGTGTGGCCCTGCTGCAGCATGCCCCACACTGTGACCCTGTCAGACAGTGGGTGCAGGAACACCTTCACCACATATTGATGGAATTATTGTTTCTATTGTTTGGTGCATCATATCATGAACATAACTCTTATTTTTATCTATTACTTTTTGTATATCCTCTATACTTCCATGGTATCTCTGATATGGGTAAGTCTAACTGAAATTTTGGAAGATAAGATGCTTACACAATGTCCACTAGTAGAACTGAGCAACAAACACTATCTCACTAAAGTTTAGCTACCAAAATGATTTTTTTAAAAAATATTTATTTTTTAGTTGTAGTTGGATACAATATCTTTAATTAATTTATTATTATTATTTAGTTTTATGTGGTGCTGAGGATTGAACCCAGGGCCTCGCCCATGCTAGGCAAGCACTCTACTGCTCAGCCACAACCCCAGCCCATCAAAATGAATTTTAAAATGCATAAAGAGCTAAAACTTCAGCTTCCATATAATATAAGCCCTAGTTTAACTCTTCCAAATTAAAAAAAAATTAAAAAATGAATCCTATGTCTCTCAATATATAGAACTTAACATAAGTCAATGTAACTGCATTTCAGAATTGTCATATTGTGTGCTAAATTTGAATAATATATACTAATTTTAAGAAAAGGCCTACAAAATTATTTGCTTAAAATGTTTTGATATTTATTTAGAATGTTTTGATATTCATAAATTAGTTATTTTTAATAATAGAAACCTGTACTTAATACATACCAGTCTTAAAATATGTTTATTTTAAAAAAATATACCAAGGTTTATATATTTATTAATAAATCAATGATTGTATTTTTAAATTAAAGAATTATATATCATAAAGAGAATTTTCTTATCAGTAAACAGAAAAATTTTGTGCTTAATTTATAGTACATACACAGCATCCTTGATATAATAATTTCTCTGCTTCTAACATAAGAATAGATTGAATTCTACTTAAATGTTTTCAAAAAATGAGAAAAGGCTTTGAGTCTCAAGAATCTACAGATTTACTGTTATATAGATTATATATACATATCCATACATATGTGTGTGTATATATACATTTTTATTTATATACAGATTTATTATGTTCTCTGAAAAATTGGAATGTGAAATTTGGTTAAAATTTGAAGCAATTGGGAAAATATTACCAAGTATAATACACTATAAACAGTGATTATCATTTTAATTATGATACTAAAATCATTAAAACTGTTATAATCCCCTTAAAGAATAATACCTCTAATGATTTAATGATGTAAATAATCAATATGTTATTGAAGAAAACATTTTCCATGAGAAATCATGTAATGAATATCTTCAATTATGCAAAAATTCATTCACTTTAAATAAACAATATTATCATTAAACTTTGCCAGTTTGCTTTAACCTCTACAGGCAAGTGGTAGGAATAATCGATTCAATCAAAATATAACTTGGTAAGGTATTTACATTTGAGGCTTTAATGAAGTTACCAAAGGGTTCAAATAATATTCTCATTATTAATTTGTTTGCAATTGTATAGTTTTCTTTTACTCTCAGTAGAATATTAAATTTCTCAAAAAAATGACTGTGCCTCTTCTATATTCAGGGTATCCAATTTACAGTTTGGTTTAAAATCTATATTTAGAACAATATTTTTCATTACTATTACCCATAGTGCAATGAACTGAATGTTTTTGTGTCCTCTCAGAATTCATATATTGAAATCCTAACCCTCAAAGTGATAGTATTAGGAGATGGGAGCTTTGGGAGATAATTAGTTAATGAGGGGAAAGTCGTCAAGATCAGATTGATGCCCTTAAAAGAGGGCAAAATTCCTAAGGAGGTTTCTCATCCTCTTTCAGTTGTCAGTATCCAAGTAAAGAAAGAGGTTTGTAACACCAAAGAGTGAGCTGATCAGAATCTAACTATGCTGAGGCCTTGATCTTGGATTTACAGACTGTCTTGTAAAATGAAATAAATTTCTGCTAATTTTTAAACCTACCAATCTCTAGTATACTCTTATACTTGCTTGAAAAAAGACTCATCAAATGATTCAAGCTCTCTCTCTCTCTCTTTCTTCATTTTTCTTGTAATATTGTGGTACCAGTTTGCTGATATGGATAAAAAACATGCTTTGAGTTACTGTGATTTGACTGGCCCATATTCCATTTGTCTGCATTGCCTTATGTTTTTGTCCATTGTGGCTATAAGACTGTATCACTCCTCTCCTGCTGAAAAGTTTCATACATATTTCTCAATTAAATATCACTTCTTTGAAAATATAGCAAATCAAGAATGCTCAAATATTTAAAAACAATCATGAGGTCACATATATTAGAAAGTATTTGCTGATTGCATTCACCAACCCATGATGTCCTCTAAAAAGATAAGCCTTCTCTCTTCTATAAACCTTGTGTGTCTGGAGCTATGTGGCTTTTCTGTGGCCAAGGTATTTATATATAAGTAGGAGTTGACAGAAATGCTGTGTGTACTTGAAGTCCTTGATAATTTTGTATTGCTAATAGACATATAAGAGTAAAATGAATGATGTTATTTCAAGATGGTATAAAATTGTTATAGTAGGTAATATTTTAAAATTCACAATGCATTGTCTTTATGTGTTTTAACAAAAGCATGCAACTTTAATAAATCTTTATTCTGAGCACACAATGTGAAACTCAGGATTACTAAATGCCCACAGATGAAGGTTAATTGTATCAACTCTATTAGTAAAAGTTATTTCATTGAAAAGATCAGTATTAATAATCCTGAGATTTGCTTGTATTTCTATTATTTCTATTCTTTGGCTTTGGTCAGGGTCACATTATAGAGAAAAGATTAAAACACATTTAGTAGAAAATGATAGTTTTACCTACACCATTTATGGTAGTTCAGAAACAACTAGTAATAGAAGACCATTCATCCAGAGCTTCATTCAAACAGAATCTTGCAAAGTCTCAGAAAAAAAAAAAAAATTCCTATATGAACAAAAGTAGAAGTCCAAAAGAAAAATCTTTGTGATATGGGTAAAATAAAAAGAATAAATTTTTAAAATATCAAAAATATAAAACTAAAGGCAAAAAAGGTGAGAGTATTTTGTTACATAAAGGCAAAGATTCTGAGGCATATTTAATAAAATATGAAGTGATTGAAAGCAAAGTAACCCTTTCGACATCAGGTGAACATCTGCATTACCTGCATTTGGACTATTCTGTGAAGGCAAATTGTCCGTTATAACCTTTTCTGTCTTTTGATGTTTGTCTTTTATTTCCTGCTGCTTTTGCTCCTTTTAAGCTAATGTGGTCCTTTGATATTTTCAAAATATTACACGTAGAATGTCTTTCTTTGTGTAAAATATGATTCAAAAAATCAAAATATGAGGAAAAAAACATCAGATGTTTAAAATCCATTAGCTGACTGTATCCTAGGGCAGGGACTCTGGTAGGACTGTTATTATTTATGATATTAGAGATGAACAAAGTGCAATATGAGGACAAAAGAGATATATATCCATGAGCCTGGAGACACCAAGTAACATTTCTCAAAAGGGGTAGGGTCACTTGAACTGTGAGTTGAAAAAAATTATATATATATATATATNAAAAAATATATATATATATATATATATATATATATATATATATATATATAAATTATAATATATAATTATATAATTATAATGTATAATAATTTTTATTATATATATAATAAAAATTATATATACACGTATATAAAATACAATTACATTATATCATGATTAATACAATGATATATTTAAATGTCATGAATAAATCTTAAATTTAACAATAAATAGGTATTGATTTCTCTACATGAATGTCTTCCTTTCTAATTGTTTTGGCTCTAACTAGACATACAAATGCATTCTTTCCTTTCTCCAGATATCACCGTTTTGTCCAATCTCAGAGAAAATCTTTTCTCTTAAGCTTCCAAAATGTATCTCCAGTTCATCCATTTCCATCTTCCTCATTGTTACCTGCTAGAAATGTCATGATTCTGACCAGCTTAGCACTAGAGTAATTCCTGCTGAACAATCTGATTCTGCTCTTTTTTTATTTTTCAATTTATTCAATACTCATCACCTAGCTGCAATATCATCTAAGTAAACCAAAATATGCCACTTCTCTAATGAGACATTTTGGAAGAAATTCCAAATTTTTCACTACACCTGTGGAGTTCTGTAAGAGTTGGACCTATCACTTCTGCAAGCTCATCTTTTACTGATCTTCTCTTTGTTTACAATAATCCAGTCATACTAACCATTCCATCACTCATACATCACTCATACATCACTAGGGATCTATTCCCTAAACCTCGAGTGCTTTGCCTCCAAGTTTTCACACGGATGTCTCATTGTTTTCATTCAAGTGCCTACTTTCCACTGAGATGCAAATGCCTATTTCTTAAAGAATTTGCACAATCACACTAAAATCATCTTCAGAGGCTGAGCAGGTAGCTGAGCAATTACTCTAATTTTATTTTGTAAAATTCCTGTCTCTTTTCCCTTTCCTTCCCTTCTTTCTTGATATTTGTGGCGGATATAATAATACTCCATTCATTTGTAAGTATCCATATAACTATACACATTACCCTACTCCATTTTTTGATGCTATATCAGAAATCTAGACTGGGTAATTTATAAAGAAGTTAAATTTATTGGCTCAGTTCTAGAGCCTGAGAAGTCTAAGGTCATGGTCTGGCAGGTTTGGTGTCTGAAGAGGCCATTGTTTTTCCAGGATGACACCTTGCATCTGTGTTCCAGAGTGGAAAAAGGGTGAATCTTCACATAGCAAAAGATGGAAGAGTCAGAGAAAACAACAGGGGCCTGAGCTCATCTTTTTATCTTAGCACCAATGCCACCCATTATGGTGAAGTCTTTATGGTCTAATCACCTCTAAAGGTCTCATCTCTTCATATTGTTACAATGGCAGTTAAATTTCAACATGAATTTTGGAAGGGACCAAAAATTCAAACCATAGCACACATCAAATAGTGTATTTTACTCTATCTAAATTAAATTTCACCTAGAAAAAATTTTATCTAGTATAAAAGTGCTATAGACAGTTCTTAAAGTATTTGTATACAGGGATTGAACTATCTGTTTAAAGTTTTAAAAAGATCATTTGGAAATTGGATGATGGGTAGCCTAACAAAAGAGACAATCAGGAGACCAGTTGGGAAACTATTTAAGGGGTGCCAACTAGATATTGTAGGCTTGATTGGTGGTAACCCATGAATAGCACAAAAGTGAACTGATACAGGGTTTGTTTTGGAGGTTGAGTGGCAGAAAATGTTAATACATGAAGAATGTGCCAGGTGTTATATAAACAAAGAAATAAACCATTACCTGTTTTGTTCATTTTTTTTAACCTTAAAAAAAAACCAAAAAACTTTAGTTTTTGATGGATCTTTATTTTATTTATTCACATATGGTGTTTAGAATTGAATCCAGTGCTTCACACATGCTAAGCAAGTACAATTCCACTGAGCTACAACCCCAGCTCCATCTTTTACCTTTTTCTATGTTGTTTTCTATGTCTTGTCCATGAGTTCTAATCTGTTGGCAAAGAGAGAAGGTAAAAGATAGAAAGCCCTTACTTTTATCACTCTATTCTTCTAACCAATAGGCTTATCTACTTTTCCTCTCATCTTTTGAAGAACTTTTTCTAAACCTTCACTTTGAAGGCACTATGGTCAAGTGATTAAATATTTAGTAGCTTTCTGGGCTCTTATGGATCTCTTACTGAATTTCGGTATGTCTGTTCATGATGAATCTGAATCATCTCCAGTTAGAGGTGTGTGTATGTTTAAAATTCTACCTAGAGGGCCTGGAGTATTTTGAAATCATTTATATTATCACTGAACTTTTGCTCATTATCTCTTAGTGGAACATGATAAGATGGCTACCATGCAATCTCAGGTCTCTGTCTCTCTGTCTTTTTTTTTTTTTTTCAATTTCATTCTAAGAACATTCTTTGTGAATTTTACTGCTGTAACAGAATTCTAATTTCCTGATTTCATGTAATATTCTATACCAGTATAAGGACAGATTTTTGAGACATCACATCAAAGATATTAGCTACTTATTTCCCCACAGATGTTTTATTTAAAGGTTGTGAGGGATTCCAAAGAGTGAAATTTATGTATAATGATATTTAGAGGTAAGGACAAGTCCCATTAAATTAGTTAGTGCCTTGTGCTTTTGGTTGAATTTTTCTTTCTCTTTCTGCATTGCCAGTTTGCTTACTTTACAACCTCATAGCTCACGTTCTATCTCAAGAAAGTAACAGTCATTGGAGCAGTCTCTTCTTGAGACTGTATATCTCAAGAAGGTATACAATCATGCTGTATACCTTCATGATACAAAGGCAAGAAGGGCCAGGCCTTAAGTTGAGGCAAAGCTTGGGTGTTCTTGTGGCACTGTGATTTATGCCACCTTCTCCTTGAATACCATATATTTCTTGATCTGAACCTTCAAGATGGGTGTATTCCTCTGAGACTTTTGAGTAACAAAAATTATGTTTGAGGCCTGTAGCTGTAGCTTAGTGGTAAAGTGCTTGCCTTGCATGTGTGAGGCACTGGGTTCAATCCTCAGCACCACATAAAAATAAATAAATAAAGATATTGTGTCCATCTACAACTAAAATTTATTTTAAAAAATTATGTTTTAAAATATATTCCAGATTCCTGGCACATTAACTACATAAAGATGTTTTTTGTTGATATGACTATGCACCACTGCATTCCAGAACATGGGAAAACTCAGAGATATCCCAAATTTAGGGATATGCATCAAAGCTATACAAAATAAGTTTTCTTAAATATTGTTCATACAGAATGGATCTGAGATCTTAAAAAAAATCAAGTTTAAGATTATGCAGATTCCTTAAGAGTGACACTTAGTTTGGTATAAAACAAGAAGATGATGGTTTTAAATCTTTAAAAAAACAGTTTTCTAATATAATGAAAGGGTTGCATTTTATCCCTCTCCTTTGTGAGGATGAAAACCATTTTCCAACCCTTTTCATGGCTGTAATCCATCAAAACTCATCCTAAATGCAAAAAAGAAATAACCTCAAATTTGTATTTGGTCTATTTTAATACCAAACTTGACTTTAAAATATTCTTAAGAAATAAGCAGACCTAACAGTCTACTTTCAATTCATTATCACTTTTAATATCTCACTTTATATTTAGCTAAATATTATCTTCTGTTCAGTTTAATTTTTACCATCATTGTTCCGGAATGACCAATACCTCTTGATGTTTTTATCTTGCTTTCACTCTAAAACTTAGATTGACAAAGTACATTATACTTATTCTTCCAAACAGCTATATTTTGAACCGAATTTGTTCTCAGAATGGTGCATCCTGTTTATACTGTTTTGCCTTTCCAGGCCCCATTATCTCTGGCTGAAATAATCTTTCACAAATCTGCTTTTGCTCTGGCAAATTCCCACTCAAGTATGCACTTCTCTGAAAACAACATCTTTATGCCACCAGTGTCCTTTGTTTCATTTGTTTCCCTTAAAGTTCCTATCCCAGGAAACTGAGTAATAATTTGTTTACTTTTCTAAATTCCTCACTAAATTGAAGATGATTTCATATTTTATATGCGCTGCACTTAACAGACATTCAAAAAGTGTTCCGAATGACTGCAAGAAACAATAAGCACATTGTTAAAGAAGAAATTAGTTTGTTTTAAAGAATGGAGGCGGAAAAACAATCCACCACAGATGTCAACAGTTTGGTGCCTTATTGGCTGTGTGTTGAACTGAAATGCCAGCATTTTGGAGTAGGAAAAAAAAAGAAGAAAAAGAAAAAAAACACAAAAAACAACAACAACAACAACCCAGATATAGTGAAACTCAGTCTAAAAGCTTAATTAAAAGAAAACTTGTTTGGGTACTTATTTTCTGGAGCCAGTCTGAAACAGTGTCCTTAATATAATCTCAATGAAGAAAGCCACACAGACTAGATATTTTCTTCTTTTATAGCTGGCTGGGACTAAGTTAATAGTGCATAGCCTGATGAGAAAAAGAATCAAATCAACCCTAAAATTCTATCCTAATATACAAGTTGATTAAAAGCCAGGGATGAATTTCAACCTTTCAAAGGATTCTCTGATCAATCTAAAATAGCATGCATGAAAAGGGATTCATTTACAAAGAAAATTGTCATTACGGAGTTATTAGAAATGGATGCTCTGGGTCATCAAAAGTACAAACTTCCTTTTCCCCTAACTTCCTTCTTTCGTGAAGTTTTGTAGTATCATTAATCTTTCCTCCTTATTACTTCTGATTTTTTTCTTCCCTGTTTTATTTCTAATTCATCTGAGGATGTGAATCACAGGATGAGAGAATTTAAACATCATGAAGTTGATATCTAGAGCAGGGCACTTAATTCAATAACACTTATCCTTCATAAGCAGGCAACCAATTCTACCTTATTTCTGCAAACATTTATTGAATCTCCACCACAAACACACTGTTATACTATGCCATGGGTCATTAACAACATTTTAGGTAGATCTTATATAAAACTCATTTCTTTTAGTGTTGTAAATCCATACTGGCTCTGGAAAATTTTGTTTTGTCAATTAGTTATTTTGCTAATTGATGGGATTTGGAGAACTGTAGAGAAATAATCAATTTTAATATAAGGAGATAACTTTGAATTTGCATAAAGTAAGCTTAAAATTCATTATCATATTCTAAGGAAAACCAAAGAAGGAATCAAAGCAAAGCAACAACAATAACAACATAAATGAATAATAGTGCTAGAACATTTTGAGAAGGCTATTTGCTGACATATTTAAAAAATAATTTTTAAAAAACTTATTTCTACAGAGACACATAAGTAGTCCAAATGTTAACACAAATAATTATCTTTCTGTATAAACTTTTACCTATTATACATAGAGAATATTGTATATATAACTAGATGATAGACACTTGTGCTTTTGAAATTATATTGATCAACTGTCAGAATTATATGACATTGGATTTCTTTTATTTACTAGTGGTTATAGTTTCTCCTGAACTCCATAATCTCCCTTATAATGATTTGGTTATCTGTGATAAATATTTGTAAGAGTGATAAACATTTACAGAACTGATTTCTAATTAATATCAAATAATACATTATTAAATCAGAACAAATCTAATTACCATTTGTAATGATGTCACTATTGGTTTTGGTTTTATTATCCATGTGTTCTGGTCATCTAGAGTACAATTTTTTAGAAAGATACATGAATCAGTAATAAACCGTAAGAGTGAGCTTTGACATACATGACTATAGCTTAAACAATAATCTGATGACCTCAATTTCTTTTTCAATAAATGTATTTGTCATTGAGATCTCATGTGAATATTATGAAAGAATATATGTTCACAAGCTCTCTAAACTGAAAGGAACTATTTAAACCACTTACTAGCTATATTTTCTAAGGCACTGGAACTGCTTGCTTCTAGCTTTTTCATTTCAAGTTTTTTGGAAAAAACAATGTTTACCCACTATAATTACTGTAGATGTTTAGAAGAGCCTTACAAATAGAGACTTCGAATATATTTTGAATACAAATATGTAAAATTCAATGAAAATGGAATATCTGAATATGTTCAGAGGTGAGATTAGCATACTATTTTAAACTCATAAATTCTGCTTATTTGTATGGATGTTTCTAATACTCTCATCATTCAATACAAGTGATAATATATTTTTAGACTCTCACAATAAGCAGAGGTAAGCCTGGATCATGGTGTTTTACTGCATGACAGCAATTACATGTTGGAGAGGACCATCAAGTCAGGGAAATAGATCGGATTATTTAAGGTTGATAGCTAACTGGAGTCAAGTGTTTTATATGTTTGTTTGTGTGTATATGTGTGTGTTTTATTTTTTATGTTGTTTTACCTATAGGCATTAAAAATAATGTTGATTTACACTTTTTCTGCTGAGAGATTCAGAAGGAAAAAATATGTAAATGCACAAGAATTACATTATATTCCAGATGCAAAGAGATGAGCAGGACAGTTTGCAGGCAGATGTGCTTGGGCCTGACAAGGTCATGCAGATGAGATAATGGGGATTCAAGTTTGAAATAGATGGATACTAAAGAGGAGTTAAGTTTTCACATGTTATCAGTATAGTTTTTGTAGTAGTCCACTTTCTGTAATTCTCCCTTTCCTCTATACCTTAACTGTTTCAGACTACTAAGAATTCTCTGAAAATCTCAGGGATTTTGAAATTATTCAAAATAAACTTCCTCCCTTTATCCTATCATCAGGACAGTGGTAATTTTCTTGTCATTTTAGTACTTCATTATTTTCATAATATTAAGTATCACATCTATAAAATATTTCTTATGGATTTTGTCAATAAGACTCCATGTATATTTTATCCTTATCCTAATTTTTATATCATAATGCTTAGCATTTAAAACATAATAGATAAAAGTTTTCTGGAACAAGTAACTGTTTGTTAAATAATGATATTTAATGAAGGCAATACTAGATTTACATTGGGTTTTACCTCAATTATATTCAGTGCATAACACTTGAAATATATGTTGTGTATAAATCTAAATTGAAAATTAGGTTGATAACATTTAAAACATTGCTCGGATTACAAATTTTGTCCCAGTTTAAAACACCTATCAAGTTTAATTTCCTACTTTGTTTTATCAGAATATTTTATTTAAGTAATCATGAATTTTATTTTGCCAAGTTTTCAGAAAGTCAGAATTATCTTAAATAGATCAGGCAATTTAGCTTTTTTTTCTGATTGTTGGAATGTGAACTTTTATATATTTTATGTGAATTTATATGCATTGAACTATGAAACTCTTATTCATAAACCTTTTTGCTTTGGTCTACCATAATATTACTAAACTTTGCCAGAGTGTTTCACTTGTTCCCTAGGTATTGATTTTTTCCCCTTTGAAGAACTCAATTTGTGCCAAAAAGTTAATGCTTTAAAATCAATACATTAAGATATGCAGGTAAAGTCTCAACTTTCTCATCATTTTAAGTATTTCTTTGCCATTTTTTTTCAGTAAAATAAAGTCACATCTGAAAAAATTAACTGAAAGTCTAAAGGGAAGAAATACAATAGAAAGCTGCGGAAAGAATAATAGTGTCTCAATAAATTGTTCACAAAATAATTCCATAAATAGCAGAGGTGAAAGCAATAATAGTGCAATTGCACAGTAAAAAGGAAAAGTATAGAGGTCAAGAACACAGCTTGCTCTCATTCTCAGCTGGTAATTTTCCATTAGTCTCCCCCACGCATCATTCTCATCTATTGAGAAGGTGGATTATTTGAGGCACGGGAACAAGTCATACCTGGAAAAGCCTTCACTGTGCTTTAAATAAGGCACTTGATTGCCTTTAACTGAAAGGGCAAACACTCTGATCCTATTTACCCATTCTTGTACTATTGTACTTTTGTCCAGGGTAAATGGTCCATCATCCATATTTTGATAAAATAAAATCTTAATTTTCTATTATAGAGTTTGTGTAGGTTTAGAAACACATTTCTGTATTTAAAAGTTATTTATTATTTGTTGTTTTACCCTTTTTTGATATTTGGTGGATTTTTATCTTGTAGAAATTTCTTGACTAATTATGAGATATTTCTATATAAAATTTCTCTCTCATGCATGTGCGTGCACACATCCCCCCACACAAATTCTTTTAAAGTTCAAAACAATTATCCAGAAAAGAATACAAAATATACTCTTTTGATTACATCAAATATACTGATGTGGTAGCTGGGAAAGGATGATTAGACAAATTTTGCAGAGAAAATCTCTAAGAATTATGATTTCAAGTGTACAGTGGTAGAAGCCAAAAAAAAAAAAAAGTTTCTCTTTTTAACACTGAACCTGCAAAGTCATGTCAAGTACAAAGAATTTGGAATGTCAGCATCCTGATTAACCCAGGTTGCCTGAATTCTAATCTCTTAAAAGTGACTTTTTCTCTTCTTACTGAAGCTCTGCTTTTCTTGCTTAGGATAAAATGTTCCAGTTTTGATGTAGCCTCACTAAATTTTCTCCATGGTCATATGCAGATTCAGAACGACTATAGGTAAAATAGGAATCTCTATATTTGTAAAGTATCATTTTTTCTCAAAGAGTGATCTCCACATCCCTCAGAGGCATTTCTTCTAAGGATAAGATTTTTCAAAACTTGTAGGGAATAAAAGTCATAAATATAGAGCTACTGAGGTAACTGTAGAAGGTTACTCATGCTATGTGTAAACTTAGTTGGACCAAAATACTTAGGTAAGTAATAAGTACATAAGTTTTTATTCCAGTCCCCATGTCTATCATCTTCTGTAAGCTGTTATAATCACATGATGGCTAAGTTTTATCAACTTTAATAGAAACTATAATATTCCTTTAGAAATAAACTTGGATAAATCAAATAAATTTGAAATTTATTCTTTTTTTAAACATTTATTTTTTAGAAGTAGTTGAACACAATACCTTTATTTTATTTATTTATTTTTTATGTGGTGCTGAGGATCAAACCCAGGGCCTCACACATGCTAGACGAGCGCTTTACCACTAAACCACAATCCCAGCCCCTGAAATGTATTCTTAAAAAAAAAAAAAAAGTTTTCTCTTTCTAGAAAAGAGTTCTATATATTCTGAAATTTCTGAAAATATTGTTATGTATTTTTTCTCCTGTTGTTTTTGATGTAATGAGAGCATATACAAATGTTTACCTAAGAATTTGACATTATTAAACCAAGAAATCTTTAATCTATCACCAATTCTGCTACTTCTCAAAATTTGTATAAACTGAGTGAAAATTATTTGGTGTTTTTAATTCACTATATTTAATTCCGTTTAAGTTACCCAAATTGCTCTGTTTTTAGAATGTTCTCTTCTGAGAGATAGTAATCCAGGATACAAGTCAACTTGTTTCAATCTCTAAATCAACTCTATCTCAGCAGTTCTCAATTTATACTGAGAAAAAGAACAAGAAGTAATGGACTTAACTGAAGCATGAGTGATGTAGGTTAGATAGGGAGAAGAAATTCCTGACAAAAGGATTTTAAAAACTTGAGATGGATTACGGAGGAGAGTTACACACACTCTCCTTGATTGAGGTCTTAAAAATAGTATATATTTTATATCTTTCAGTGAAGGGTCTAAAACTTTTTTTTTTTTTTACTGAGTAGAGATGTCCTTGAATATGCCCCCCAAAGCTATAGGATTATATAATTTTCATAAATTCATGTTTTCCATTTAAGAGAAAAGAATTTGCCTTATTAGCTCCTATAGCTGATTGCTTTCATAGTTTATTTAATAGAAAGTTTTGAGTTTGCTAGTTAACAGAATTTAAGCTGAAAAAATTTACTGCCATTTCTGCTATATTCTATTTGAGTAACTGATTTCATTTCTTTCCAAAGAAACATTTCCAATGTTTCCAATGAAATAATGTCAGGATTATTAACCTGGATTTTATAAAACCATGGCAAACCCCACAAATATTTGTATTTTTTCTATCAAATACAATTTATATGAGAGAAATTCTCTATTGTGATTCTTCTGTATTACAAATGTAATAAATGGCTTATAAAGTACATTTTAATAATTAGTTTAATACTCTAATTAGAATCTTAACTTAATTGGAAACCTAATCAAGATATTTCCTCTGATATAATATATTTTTTTAGAGGATTGTCCTCCTTCTGAGATTTCAGAATTTATAATGAAAGTGGCCTTGGAGAAGGTGATCTCTAAAGCCCCTTTAAGCTCTGTGATGCTCTGATTGAAAGTAATGTCAGAATCAAGTACTATGTGGAGAGAATTGAAAGTTTCTGATCCTCCCACTTTGTTCCCTCAGTGAAAACTCTTGCTTTGTATTTGTAACTTAGTTATATAGTAAGTGGAAAAAATAAAAGTTAAAAATTGTTAATTTCCTCTTTTATGTTCTACATGAACACCATATAATTGAATGTATATAACTTAGAACCTATGGGACTTAAATCATTGATTACTTAAATTACTTCAATCATTTATTTCTAACAATCCAATGTGATACTTCTTAAACCTCTTAGCATCCAGGTAATTAGAATTTTTCCAAAGTATTTCATTTAATGAATACTTCAAATGTCCTAAAAGGAATAATAAATTAAGTGATATATTATTTAATAACAGAGAACCCAGAGACTTCATATCATCTTTATGTTTATTTCTATACAGAAAAGTAGTATTTAAAAAAATAATTAATAAAAATATCTTCAGATTAAGTGTATAAGGTTATGCAGTCCCTAAGACTTAGCCATGGGTAGAATGGAAGTGGCAGTAAATTCATAAACATCTATGTGTGTGATCCCACACACATGTACATGTCCACATTACTGTTAACAGAGGCTTATGAAGTGCTTGTGATACCAAATGACTTCTTAGAATATCTATAAAATTCATCTTATTTTTTTCATAAGCTTCCAAATCAGTATGTTTCAAATTTGTTTATAATTGAATGTACATATATAAGAATCTTTTTTTTTTTTTTTTTTTTTATGGAAGCAACCCTGTAGAAGTGCTAAGTCAAAAAAATCAACACATAAGGACTACTTATTTTAATTCTAAGTATAATTTTATTACTAGAACAAAGCATCAATATGCAGATTTTTTAAAAAAATTTGAAATGTATAATTTGTGAGAAAAACAAGTTAAGACAATAAAATTAATTGAGGTAATAGTAAATGAGCAAAGCATTGTGGAAATGTAATACAAGGGACAAGAATCATGGATCCCAAAAGGTAGTAAATAAGATGTTTCCTTCAATCTTTCTTCTGGTTGTTCAGAGGCATGATAAGATATTTATTGGGGAAAACTATGTGTATAAGATAAGGTAAGATATGCACTGCAGGAAAATTATGGCCTTGTGTTTTCACCAGAAAGGATGTGTTATTTCCTACTGTATTTAAAGTTACCTTCTCATTATTCTGTGACTTTCCTTTCCATTATTTTGCCCTATTATCAGGCAGATGAAGTAAGATCTTGGGAATTGAGAGAGTATGTATTCATTGAATCTGAGACTCTGGCATGTTTATGTCTTGCTTTCTCACAGAAATAAAGGTTTGTTAAAGTTGATCCTAGAACTGGACTATTCCTACTTCAGTCACAATTCAAATGGAATCTTAAACCAATCACTAACACTCTTTGGCCTACATACCAACCAGGGATAGGGTAAACATTGCTTTTGGTGAATCTTTGGACAATATAAATAGTGGTTGAAAGAACGATCAAGGCTTGCCATCGGAGAAAATGCCTGTTTATTGAAGAACAGCTCTGCATATTTATAGAGCTGGGGGCAGTTTGACAGTTGGCATGGGGTGCTTTTTGATTGGTGGATAAGGATCAGGTAAGCCAGCAGGGTTAGTCTGATTGGTGAGTAAGGATCAGGTGAGCAAGCAGGGCTGGTCTGATTGGTGGGTAAGGATCAGGTGAGCCAGCAGGGCTAGTCTGATTGGTGGGTAAGCCAGCAGGCTCACCATTGGATGGCAGGATCATGTGAGCCAGCAGGGCTCACCATTGGACAGCAGGATCATGTGAGCCAGCAGGGCTCACCATTGGACAGCAGGATCATGTGAGCCAGCAGGGCTCACCATTGGTTGGCTCTTCTTGGGGGATGGGGAAGTTAGTCTTTGGAGCCGGGGGCGACTCCCAACAGTGGTAACATCTAGATGGTGTGGTTAGATGTAAAAAGCACTTTCTTGTTTGATAGAGAGGCTCCCCAGAGAGAGTCACAGAGAAGAAAATAAACAATTGTTCTCTTATCTGGAGTGCTTAATTTTAAATGTCAACATTTAAGTATTAATTTTCAACTCTAGAATTATTATACAGATACCTTAAGGACTTCAGAGAAGTCTAATTTCTTTAACAAATATATATATATATAGTTTTTAGTAGTTATTATAATTTTTAGAATTTCATGTGCAAATCAGTTTGTTGTAGTTTTCTATATATCCTGGATATGAATCCCTTATCAGAAATGTAAATATTTATTTCTCTGTCTGACCTGACTTTTCATTTTCTTATCAATATATTTTATGAGAAGCAAGTTTTAAATTTGGTGAAGACAAGTTAATTTTTCTCTTATGGTCTGCACTTCTTCATTTTGAATAAGAAATCTTTGCCAGTTCAAAGGATGAAAGAATTCAATAGGTTAAGTTTAATATTTTTCCACATAATCAGTTGTTGAAAAGACTCCTTTAACCATTGATTACTAAGAATTACATATAATGTATAGTCTGTCTCTGAAATTTCTTTTCAGTTCTATTACTCTATTTGTTTATCTTTACATTAAAGTTAACAAGAATGATTATGACTGTAATATTTCCACAATAAGGTTATATGAGAATCCATAAGCACAAAAATTTGTTCAATTTTATTTTCATCAAAAAGTTGTATATTAATGATGATGATGTTGACCATCACAGTGTTATGAAGACACGAATTGGTGTGAATATACTTTGCATACAACCAGAGATAAGAAAAATTGTGCTCTATATGTGTAATAAAAATTGTAATGCATTCCACTATCATATATATATATATATATATATATATATTATATAAAGAAAAGTAATTGTAAATTAAAACCACAATGAGATATATACAATACACCTATAAGCATTACTAAAGTTAGAATACTAACAATACCAAGTGTTAGAAAAGACAGTATACAACTGGAATTCTCATACATTCCCAGGAGGAATGGTGTCAAATTTATAAACCACTGTGCAAAAGTTGCAGTATCTTTTAAGTTAAACACCACCTTATGCTCTGGCAATTCCAATCCTAACTATTTAAAGAGAAGAAATAATAACATACATACACAGGATGTATTATTAATAACTGTTCATTTTACCTTTTTTCATTGTAGAAAATTATTGTAAGGAACATTAATATTTTCAATTGGAAAATAAACAAATTTGTTCTACTTGCACAATGGAATACTATTTAGAAATCAGAGGAAACAAACTACTAATAATAAGTTAAACATGCAAAAATGCATTGATCTTGAAAATGTTGTAGTTGGCTAAGAAGATCTAAAAGTATAGACAATATTATTACATTTTAATGAAGTTCAAGAACTTCTGTTTGTAGTCACTGGAGAAAGGTAGACAGGAAGGAGGATGAGGGAACTTCTGGGGTGATGACTGTGTTCCAAATCTTTAATGGAATTTTGGTTTCAAGGATATATACATTTATCAAACACTTTGGCCAATAGCCTTTATGTCTGTGCTTTTACTTTATTGTATCTCAATATAAGTGGACTTGTCTATAATGGTGTTTAGTTAAAAAAACATTTTATTCACTCATTATAAAAAGTTATCAAAGGATTTTCATAATATTTGGTGAAATATTTAGACTAGGCTGTATTTTATACATTTAAAAAGCTCTGATTTTTCTAATGACTCAAGCAAGCCACTACATAGCAAATTATGCAGGAACTCTGACTTCCTGGCCATTACTGTCTCCATTAGGCCACAGTGCATCTCAGGTTAATTTTCTTGCCTAGAATATCGGAAAGCAGCTATTTGGATACAGCATATAGACACCATGAAATCCAGGATCAGAAGTCAGACTGCCTTAGTTTCAAACCTGGCTACATAACTTATTAGCTGCGAAATTCCAGGTCAATTATTTAGCCTTTCAAATCCTTGGTTTCTTTCCTTGTAAAAATAAGGACTTATCATTGGTAACTTCATTATTTAATTTCTATGGCTATAAAAGATATGTTAATGGTAAAAAGCATTGGGTAGGTTGCACATAATAACTGATAATTAACGTTACTGAATGTCATAATTATAATTATACTTGAATAATTTTTGCACCATATATTAATTATGTGTTAACAGGTCAATGTTATTAATTACATTAGTAATATAATTATTATTATACAAACACTTTTCAAGGGAAATAATGGATAACTAATTTCCTAGGAGGTCATATTAAAATAGGAAATACACTCTTTGTACAACACCAGGACACCAAATCCAGGGAACAATGAGTGAAGGTAGAAATTGGACGAGCAAAGTGCTTCTGTTGCTTACTTGTGTATGTGACCATCAAACTCCAATTCTTTCACTTACATTGGCAGACCTGTCAGCAGGTTATCAGAGAACACATACTACTATGTCCTTTATTACTTCAGTGATAGCAATGGTGAGGTTAGACCGCCGGCAAGAGAACTGCATAACACTCCTGGTGTGGAATGGCACACAGACGTTTACAATGGTGGGGTTTAGATTTTTGGTTTGGTCAACATGCCAAACTCTGACATCCACAGTGAATAATAATGACATTCTGCCACTGCCATATTGTGCCCAAATTAGAATCAGCTTTAATTAATAGATTTTATTTCTAGAACAGCCAGAGGTTTACAGAAAAACTGAGCTGCCAATCCAGACTTCACCTTCCCCAATAGTTTCCTTTATTATTAACAACTTGCATTAGTGTGATTATAATTAATGATCTAATAGTGATGTGTGATTATTAACTAAAGTCAATAGTTCACACCAAAGTTTACTCTTTTGGTATATAGTTCTCTGGGGTTTTTGATGCATATTACAATGTATTTGTAATTTCAATAACATAAAACAGTTGAACTGCTCTAAATATTCCTTTTGCTTTTTTTTTTTTTTTTAACCCCGTCACTTACCCTAGTTACATCCTGGCAACCACTGCTCACTCTAGTATGTTTACTACCTTTAGAGTTTGCCTTTGTAGTAATGCTTTAAAGTTGAAATATTATAGTACATATTCTACAGATGGGCTTCTGTCACTTATCAAAATGCATTTTTACTAACATGTATTAATTGTACAAATTAACAATTTCACTGTGGTGTTTTTGCACATGGATATGAACCAAATTGAATGATATTTTAAATGTGAAGTTTAATTTGAGTATTTTATTGAGTTTTTTTGCATTGATCTTAATCAGGATGTTGATCTATAGTCTTTGTTTTCTTTTTTGTTGAGTCCTTGTTAGGTTTTGGTAGCAGGGAATTACTGTCTTCATAAAATGAGTTCAGAAGTATTCCTTTCCTTTCTATTTTATTGAACAGTTTGAGGAGAATTGGTGTTCTTTAACAGTCTGGTAAAATTCAACAGTGAACCCATCCAGTCCTGGGCTTTTCTTTGTTAGGAGACCTATTCCACTGTGCCCAGATAGTTATTCCTTTTTAGGGTTCTTGTCAAATCAGTCTCATAAAAATCAGAGATCTTAGAGACTTTTGTACTTTACTAATTTAAATCATGCCAATTATAAGGCACAATTAAATGAAAGACAAGGGTTAAATTTGTAGAACTGTCAGTACATATCCAGAGATACTACCTGGCTTCACTAAGCAGCACAGTGGTTCAGATTTAACTTATAAATCCATAGGTGGTACATTCGGGACATCACTGAGTGGAAGCAATTTAAGTAATGGAAAACCAATATTTATACTACAATAATTGTATGTTATGCTACATTCTTTAGAGTTTCTTGTTCTATAAATCAATATATTCCAAATTTATTTATGATAAACAACCTAGACACAAGGTATATCATGCTGAGATTCACATAGGTATTTCTGTTTATTTTTAATTCACATAGGTATTTCTGTTTATTTTTCTTGATAATCAACATCAGATTATTTGAGCCTATTTCTTTTATTTTTTTCTTGCCAAGAATAGAAAGTTTGGATTACAGATCACTTCTTTCATATGTTTGTGCATGTTAGAGAGATTTTTAAGCATTGAAGGAATGAGGGAGAATCCCAATAATTATGAGAATTATTTGCATATTATTTTCCTAGAAGATATATTATATTTTTCTACATTTATCAGTTAATAGTACAGACTACTTTTTAATGAATGAATAGCCCTCTTTTATTTTTAAAGAAATATTTATTGATCATGATTTAATGAATGAATTACTGGTTTTGAATTAAGGGAAATTGACCTTACTACTTTCTACCAGCTATATAAATCCATCTGGCACCTTCTAGCTGATTGAATTTAACCTGTTGTTTCATCTATTAAATGCAATTTTAACACCTTCTTTTCATAATTTTTTCAGTTGTTAAACATAATATAAAATGCACAAAATAGGCTGAATACAGTTAATTAAAACATTTATTGTAATTATTGTCCATATTATTCTTGTTATTATCTGTGGGAAAAAATAAATCAAATATATTTGGGTTTTTAAACTTCATAATGATATGATTAAATTAATTTAAAAACATTCCCCAAAAGGTATTTTCCCAGCAGTTATCAGTTCTTTAAAATATGCTCAATTGATACAGAAAACTTGGGGGATACAATAATATTAGAATTGGCAGATCTGTAAGGAAAATATTAAATATAGAATCCTTTTTAAATAAGTTTTGTTGTACAAATATCACACAAGTATTCTTAGGTTTCCATGCACTGATCTGATTTCTGAATAACAGATGTAAAGGATTATTTTCATCAGGTAATAATGAGAACATCTCTACCCCTCTTAAAGATCAGATTGAGTAAATTCTAAGAAACAAATAGTCAATAGAAGATTTTGATTCATAATAGTAAAATAGTCACTAATTAGAGAGAGAAGCATCAATCTCTATCAATGTAGAGGTTAAAGGTTAGAATACCTGAGACTCACAGTTCTTTTTATGGGCTGTGTCTTTCATCAATATTCATCAAGCCTTTATAGCAAAGTGTACATTCTAATGCACCCCTTGATGTACATTGGAATCACCTGGGAAGCTTTTAAAAATGCCATTTCTAGGCCAAAATACAACCTATTAAATCAGAGTGGGACCTGGGATTTAGGGCTTCAGAATTTTTAAATGCAACCTCTGGTTTAACAGTCAAATTTAGAAGCAATGATCTAATGGCAAGTTAACAAGCAAAAAAAAACAAAACAACAACAAAAAAAAAACTAGTAGATATGAAAATAATCAGGCAATATTGAAAGTTTTATTTTATTACCATTGTGAAAGAAATGGAAATTTCACCCTTTAACTCTAATAGTTGTTTGAAAAATCATCAATTAAGATATGTAGAAACCATATGTGTTGGGCTATGTATCTAAACTTTATGGATTGTTTTTTTATATTCCCACTTCAAAGAGAATGTTTGCTTTATGATTTGGATTTGGAAATTAGGTGGTGAATGCCAGAAAGAAGTTTGGGCAAACTCATCATTTTATTTTTATAAGATTTTTTTTTTTTTGACTTCTCACTGTTCAGGCTATGTAGGTTTTTGGGCAATGCTAGAAAAAAAATGCAACAATGCATTCTAGTGGAAATATCTTTAAGTATCAGGCCCATAACCCCAGGCACTCTGAATTTGTATACGGTCCCATTTTCACAAAGGCACACATTTTGGGGAAGGACAGTGAGATTACATTTGTTTTTACTCTATAGAAACAACAAACAAGCTTGTGAGCTGAAATCATGAATATGATATTTTAAATAATAGAAGTAGTGAGTCAAAACTAAAGAAGGAAAAGAAAAATCATTATTAACTTTTAAAATTGTATGAGAAAAATTCTGATAATTGACTGTGAAAAAGAAGAGTGCCCTTGAATGTGCTTTCTTAAAAGCAAATTATTTTTTGTCATTTGAATTACAAATGAAGTTTTGACAAAATTGGACTGATGGAGGCAATTATTATTATAGTCTCAAGGCTGATAAAAATGCTTAATTTCACAGGAAAGGGGCAAAGTACCAGCTGGTCAATTCAACATGAGTTAGAATATCTTGCCTATACTCGAATATGTATAGATTGAAATGTGAGATGCTCTGTTTTGAACTCTCCTGAGTCCTGTTATTTTTGTATTACTAACAGATGTCATCAAGTACTTCAAAATATTTGGAAAACACTTCAAATCAGGTTGACAGAAACCCAGTAAATGTTATCATCTATAAAACATATAATAAGACATTAATATTCATAAGACATATTATTATAACTTTTGAAATAATCTAATAAATTGAGATTTTGTATATCAGAAATGTATTTTTCATGGCAAATATTTGCGCCTGAAAAAAATGGTGTCTTAATTACATTTTAAAAGATTGATTTCAAATTTTAACTTTTATACATGTCAATCCCCAAGCATGATGATCACTTTTTTGAAATGTTAAATATTTGCATAGAAAAACATGAGGATTTGACATATAGCCAAATAAAATAAAGAATTACCATAGAGGAGTGTGATTTTATAATTTCTAGATGCAGACTTCATATTGCTTAACAAAAAATAACGTTTTGTCAAAAATATTAGATAATTTTAGATCATAAAAGCAAAAAAATTATCACTTTATTGGACTATTTTAAAGAATAGGTATTACATGTTTAGAGAAGTGAATATAGCAGTGAACAAGGCAGACTAACACCCAACAGAATGAAATGGAAGAGGAAGTAGGTAGAATGATCATGAAGCTTTTAAGAATATGTGGTAATAATGTCATCATTGGGATCTTCAACAATTTTCAAGCCCAATTTTTAAATTCAAGGTGTTTGTGAATTGGCAGGGGTCTAGGGGTTGGTTATCCAAGTCACATTATGGACATATTTCTTGACTTGTTTCCAATTGGCCAGAATTAGTTTCCCTAAACAGGTAATTAGGACCATAATTTTAATGAATTCTGTACATCCAGAAATAGACATGCATTTACCATCGAAAAGAAAATAATTGGCTGACCTAAGATTGCAAATATGAAAGTTTTATTAATGTCAGGCTTACCTAGGCATAGTATCAGTCATCCCTCTTGTATTTGTTAATATTAAAATTTTCCTTTAGAAAAAGAAAGCTACTTGTGTTAGTTTTACATTGCTATGACCAAAATATCAGAAAAGAGCAACTTTGGGGAGAAAAAGCTTATTTTACATCATGGTTTCAGAAGTTTAGTTCATGGTTGTCCAAGTCTCTTGTTCTGGGCCCCAGAAGAGGTAAAACATCATGGCAGAAGGGTATGGTGGAGGAGGGCTGTTCACCTCAAGGTGTCTGGGAACGAGAGAGGAGGGTGAGCAGAAAGGAACTTCAAGAAAGATGAACTTGTTCAGGGCATGCCTCCAGTGACTTGCCTCCTCCGGCTAGGATCACCTGCCTATAGTTACTGCTCAATTAGTCCATTAAACTAGGATGGATTATAGGGTACAGCTCTCATAATCCAATCATTTCACCTCTGTACATTCTTATGTTCATACAAGAGCTTTTGGAAGATATCTCGTATTGAAACCATAACACTACTAAACAGAAATTTTAACTTACTAGGCCAGAATAGAAGGGAGTGATCTTTATTACTGCAGGGCTAACATATGATCACAATGATGTACTCAAAGCATCCATATGCTCATCACAAGTGAGCATTATTGGAATTGAAATCTGAGAGAAATAAGAACTGTGTTTTTACAGAACTTTTTATCAAGTAGGATTGTAAGTCTCCACCAAACTAAAAATTTAATTATCTAGATTCTAATAGATCTAGATAGTAGGTCTAATTAGACTAATATCTACTGAAAAAGAGCATAGGTTTTCTATGAAAAAGAGCATCCGATTTCCATTAAACTGTGTCAGCTAGAACATTTGTATTTTTTTCAACCCATACACTCTAAAGACCGGCCACATGAGGATAATACAAAAGCAAAATGTGGATCATTTTACTTTTACAATATTTTTTTCCATATATTGTGAAGTAATCCCCATTCTCTTTGATTTAGTAAGCCCTTTAAAAACAGATACTATTTCAATTCCATTAGTAATTAAAACCAACAGGAAACTGCTCTGTATTTCATGGCATATGATAAGACTTTTATGTTACATATAATCTGTTATGATTGATTATAGATAAATATTATGTTGTCCACTTCCTTTTAATAGAATCTTTAACTGTATTTATATGTGTGTTAGAAACATTTGCTGGCTTTCCCAACAGCTATTCTTCCTTTTCTTTACTTGCCAACAGATCTCTAATAGGGTTTTCACAATAAAGTACCTAGCCCAAGGGCTCGAATTATTTTGAGTTTAATTCTTTAATGACATTCCAATTCTCCTCTTCTCATGATTGTTCAAGAAACAGGCGTGTGACACATTTCTGGCCAAAGGGAAATAGAAAATATCTGCTCAAGGCTTATGGGCCTTGATAAAAGAGAGGGGATCAAGAACTCTGCCTTTTGCTGCGGAGTGTCCTGTGAGATGCCAATGCTTTAGATGTTGCACTGTATTGAGGCTGTGAGGAAAAGCCAAGGGACTCAGAGAATTGCTTGCCTCAAGCCTTGAACTAGGAAACAAATGTCAGAGTAAGTTGTGTGCAGTTGCTTGCAGTCAAAATCATTTCTAACTATTCAGTATGGATATATATATATCTTAGGGTTTTTTTCCCCATTTAACATGTAAGAATATGGCTTATCTTAAAATATGTAAGAAATATACTTTATTCACTCAAAAATTATTTTTGAGGTAACTTACTTGGATTAAATAATAACTTTAAAATAGATTAAAATTATTTTACAGTAACTACATAAAATGGAACAAATACTAAAATCTGTTGATATAATATTTGTTTTATTTGTTGCTAAAGGTTAAAGTAAAGGGATTTTAGATTGCTATTTGTAATCATTTATTCACAAAGTACACATTGTGGGATGCCTTTTATGAGAAGTAAAAATTTTAAAAGTCTCATATTTTCTTCACCTCTTGACTCACAAATTTATAATTTTCATTTTAACATTGAATTTGACTTACTAGAAACATTCCCATGCTTTCTATAACTTGAAATTATAACCGAGTTAAAGAGAAAAAAAAAAAGCAAACCCTTCATGAACACTAAATTTTATGGTATGTTAAAACTCCCAAAGGATATTGCACATTCATGAAAAATTTCAAAGCACTATCATCAGACAAAAGTTAAAGTTCTTTTAAAAATGATGAAACTTATTTCTTTTTTATTTTAGAAACCACTTTAATATTTATATTCAGCTAGTTCCTGGGAGTCTTAAATAGGCATAGTGCCTTTTACATACTTTAGGAAATGTGTCTCTTGACTTTTTTTTTTTGTGAGCTGCATATCCAGCCCTCCCAACCTCAAAAAAGTTTGACCAAACTCTTTGTTACTCAAAAATCTTATTTTTGCACGTGTGTGTGTGTGTGTGTGTGTGAGAGAGAGAGAGAGAGAAAGAGAGAGAGAGAGAGAGAGAGAGAGAGAGAAAGTGATACATCACAAACAAGGCAGAATAACATGTGGGAAATCCCATAGAAGAGTCAGCTTGATTCAATTTGAGTGGAGTTTTGCCATTTTCTAGGTGTTTGACCTAGGGTACCTTATTCAATATTAATAATTTTCTCATCTGTAAAAAAATGAGAAAATTAATAGTTCTTTGCACAGAATTGCAGCAAGGATTACATCAGTTTCTACACCTCTAGCTCTCAGAAGACTGTCTGATGCATAGTAAATACAGTACACATGCGACTCATGGTTCAATATCTATATTTCCTGAGTAGTCAATGGCGAATTCTCCAGGTTATAATATTGTTTTTTGAGGCACCCTAACATCAGGGTTATGAATATGATATACTTGTGAATATTGTAGATTTCTTACTACTGAGTGATATGAACTTCTGTTAGCTCTCTTAAATTACAATAAGATGTGATTAGTGGATTTCTCAACTCTTCAATTTTTAAAAATTCAACAATATTATGTTTTCTTGGGTACAAGTTGCTTGCAGACTATTGGCATAATCTTCCCACTCTGAACTTGTGGTACAGAATGAGTAGATTATAGGTTTCTTGTACATTAGTAAACTTTTATTAAGAGATATTTGCTTGTTAATGAGGACACATCTATTGCAGTGTCAATTTTAATTTTGATGAAATTCACTGATATTTTTGGGCTGTTAAAATCTTTTATCTCTCCCCCTAGATAACCCCTGAGAATAACAAATATGTAGCTCACTTAACAAGAAGATGCTACTGGAGACTTTTACAGTGAATATCATATGTGAGGCTATGCTGTAACTTGTCACCTAAGAAATTACTAATAACTTGAAATTTTTTGTTTGTTTTTTATATTTTGAGATGGGATCTCCTCAGGTTGCCCAGGTTGGTCTCAAACTCCTCAATTTAAGCAATCCTTCTGCCTGGGCCTCCCAAGTGCTGGGATGATAGGCATGCACCACCATGTCTGACTATTCTTATAATTCTACACACCAAAAGAAACCTCTAAAGAGTGGAAATCAAAGGAATATGTCTTAATTCTGAACCCAGTGTTATTTTGTCTACAAATCATTCTGCTCTAATGCAAATACAATATAAAAATATATTAATATTGTCATTTGTACCCATAATCATACAATATTCATTGCCTAAACAAAACAGTTAAAATATAATACTGAATTATTATCAGAAAAAGTAATACTTTAGTTCATTGGATTAATCCAAAATTTATCTTATTCACTAATAACACTATCATCTTGAGTGGAAAGAAACAAGCAAATAAAAACATAGCTAATAGTACATCTGGGGCAAAAGACTGGTTGGAGCATATTGTTTTATGAAACAGTAGCTGGTCCATAAATAACATTGTTTTCAAACACAAGTGGTATATAAAGATATTATTGATAAAGACAATAATGAATTAAGTCATCATCAGATAAATTAAGGACAAATATCTCCATTCTATTCCCTATTCATAGTTTCCAGTTAAATTATGTGGTTTTACTTCTTTAAAACGTTAGTAAAATAAGCCAGATTTTTTTTTAATTTTGGAAATACTGATATAACCCATTGCAAATTTCTGATATAACCCATTGCAAACAGAATTTCCATTCAAAATTTGGAAAACATGTGCTTTGGATTTTAGTTATATTTTGAGACTTTCCTAACCAACACCAGAAGAATTTAATAAAAAAATGAAGAATGTAGCGAAGTTACATGGTCTTCATGGTTGTCAACAATTTCAAACATCTCTTAAACCATAGCCTCAAAGTCACCTGAGATTTAGAGATAGAAAAGTTTCATGCTCTACTTTTAGTCAGACTGTGAAGTCCTTCTTTAATGAGGTACAAACACCCATCATTCTAAGTTTACTAGATGCTGTTGTGTGTCTGCCAAATGCAATTTAAAGATCTCTTATTTGTTTCTAATATTATGAGCGTTCATTATATATTTTTACATTTTATATTAGAAGCCTACTTCTTTAAAATAGGCATAAAAATGTATCTAAAGTACAAAGTAAGGTTGACTTTTTTTAAAAAATAAAATTAACATTTTAGACTCATGGTACAAATAAACTATGAGGCCTGGATTACACAACACAATTTTCTTAGTATGTCTATTTATCCAGCAAAAATTTACTGAGTCCTTACTGTGTGCCAGGAATCATTCTAAAAGTACAGCACTAACCAAAAAAAAAAAAAAGTCCTTTCTCTTACAAAGCCTTCATTGCACTATGGAAAATAGATAAGAAATAAGAGATGCCAGATTGGGATAAATGTCATAAAGTTTTATCTTACTAAGTTTAGCCAAAACTAAACTCACAAAAAGTAATCAAAGATGGAAATTCAGTCCCTCCATTGTGCTAGTCATATTTCAAATCCTCAATACTTACTGTGACTACTGATTACCCTAATGGAGAACATGAATCTATCATCACAAGAATTTAATTGGCAAGCACTACAATTTTATTTATTTATTTACTTAAGATGGAGTCAGGATGGTGGATTAGAGAAAGAATGAGATCACATTTTGTTATGTGGTTTTATAGGGCAGTTCAGTAACATCCCCTCATAGGCAATGACATTTGAGTGAGTAAAGTGAGTCAACTGAAGAAGTGAATCACCTTAGTATTTGAAAATAGGGCTGTCCAATCAAGTTCCCTCAGTATATACATCTCAATAATTATGCAAGTTTGTGATTTGCAGTTTTTAAATAACAATTATAATAGTTATCATTAAACATCTCAACCAATTCCAGGGGTCTAAATATATGCGAAGCTACTTGATATTCTAAAAATCATTTGGAGACATTATAATAACATTTCCAGCTTCAAACATGGTTGAATTATAATGTGAACATATTAGTGTTCTTTTTAACTTAATTTTAATCTTTTGATTATTCTAGTTTGGGAGTGTTATTGCTCATAAAAGATGTATCATGCCAAATCAAATCTATAAATTTAAATGATATGGTGAAACTAATCAGGATTATAAGTGTCTACAAATTTCTCATGTTTTTCATGATATGTTTTTATATCTAATATGATATATTTATTTACTTTTACTCATTTTAAGAGATTATAAATATCTTGATGTTTATGATTAGTGATTCAGATATATCTAGGACCATAACAGAGCCTCATGAATTATTCTAGAAGAATTTTTTAAAAAACTGAGTAAAAAGATATTAACAATCAAGGCATGTATGAGAAGGGTTAGAAAAGACACAATTTCAAAGAAATTAACACAAGCCCTTAATTTCAAAGTTGATGGCACAAGATATAATTGTTATTAATGATATTGTGGAGGTCAGGGGGAAAATCACAATGTGCAAAAAATGTGATGAAATATTTTCCCTTTTGAGTTAGACAGAAGAAGATAGTCATATAGCTTTGTGATTTGTAATATACATAGCTTTAGAAATCAACTAAAATATTCCCATGTGGCTGCAACTCCTTAAGCAAAGAGTTTGATCAGTTTTACAAAGTGACTGATCATCAACCACATATTGACTTCTAAAAATTTATTTTCTGGAATTGCTAGTCTTAAAATTTAATTTAGCAAAAATAAATCAAAAATAATTAATTTTGAAGTGCATTCATCTTAACATTTTTAAGTTCTTATGCTATATCTGAGGTATGAAGCCTTAATTCCACTCTCATCATTTCTTGATAGATTTTTCTCCGTAGCATATAGAAATATATTTGAGCAGAATCTTAAACTTGTTAGAATAAGTCAGCATTATTTAGAAGCCTTAAATATAACTCTATAGTCATTTGTTCTCTCCTTTTGGGACAAAAATATTAGTTTTTCATATATATGTTATACATTTATTTATACTTTGTTGTATTTTGATCAAATGACATAAAATGACTTCTACCTTCATTTTTTTTGAATGTCAGACAAAAGTTAAAGTTCTTTTAAAAAGGATGAAACTTATTTCTTTTTTATTTTAGAACCCACTTAAATATTTTATTTATATTCAGCTAGTTCCTGGGAGTCTTAAATAAGCATAGTGCCTTTTACATACCTTAGGAAATGTATCTATTGACTTTTTGTGAGCTGCATAATTTAATAAGCATTTTAATTAATCATGGATTCTAGGTCATTTACTGTGATGTATTACAGAAATATAAAATATGCATGTCCCATATCCTTGGGACTTACTAGGAAATTATAGTTTTACTGGGGAGACCAGACAAGATGCTAGATGGCCAGAAGAGTCTTCATGGAAGAGAGGGGAGTTGACTGAAACCTTAAGGATGATTAGATACTGCAGGGGAAGTTTAAATGACTACTTTTTAAGGAGATTTCAATGCTTTGGTTTGTAAATTAATGATCAAAAAGATAATGTATATACATATAAAGATGCATTTTTTTTGTTTTTGTTTTTGCTGTATGAATTTGAAGCATCATGAAAGGAGAAAATTTTTCTGTAGCCCACTAACTAACAGAATAGTCAGCAACATTGGATTCTGACTAAATTTTTATTAACAAAAAATGGTTTAATTAATAGATAGAAAACACTATACAATGGTTATGTAATTCAATTGAAGTTAATATTAGATACACTTTATTAATGTAGTGTCATGGGTTTTTGGTACTGCCATACAGTCTTTCTCTATGCATGTTAGATAGAGAAAAGGGGTTCACTTTTGGATTTTTTATTCTAAATTTCAACTATCTCCCTGTATGAATTTGTGAGCTCAGAATATGACAGCATATCTGGTAAGATTAGAAGGATGAAAACCAGGACCTCATTGTAAAGTATTGGTTGCTTCTTTAAAGCAAAAGCCTGAGTTTCTGACACAGAAACAATTTGTTAAAATCCTGCCCCATTTGACCACATAAAATATACAGGTTAACCACCTGCTCAATCTCTTATTGCATTGCTCTCTTCTGCAAAATTCCTTGGGCCTGGAATCTTTCATAGTAGAAGACAGGTAAGTGAGTTTTAAAAAATTATTCAGATTTGTGAATGTAATAGAATTTAGGCACTACAGTCATTTAATCATTACATTGGGTAAGGTCCTCATCTAGCTACCTGTACTATAATTTATAATCCTCTTTTCACTCTTGAGTAAGATCCTCTATCACACTGTTGCTCCAGACAGCATGGTTTCCAGTTCAGAAGTGAGTATGATATCCAACCTGTTCAGTCACAAGGAATCTTATGACTCTTTCAGGAAAAGGGGCTATTTTTTTCCAATTGTACCTGGGAATGTGAACAGAGATACAGTTAGTGCTGTAGCAACCATTTCTGTGAGTGGTTACATTAGATAATGAAATCGGCTTAGGGGAGGGTGTGTCAGAGGACAGAGAGAAAACTAGGACCTTGTGGAATTACTCAACACCCTGATGTAGTTTAAGTTAATCTTATCAAATCCTATTTCAGTTTGGCTAAGGACTAAATCTTCTATATTTTAAAGTCATTTTGATGTTAGTTTAAAAAAAAAAAATCTGGACTAGGTTGATATAAGTAGGAAGTGCAGAATTACTTGCTAAACCCAGTATATCTGACCACTAACTCCATGCTCTGGCCAGTACCCACACTGACAGTTCCAAGCTCCTTGTTCCTGCTGCTCTCTCTCAGATTCTACATTAATTTCTTTCATTTCAAATTTTTAAAATTTTACTGTTCTTGTGGGCTTCCCACAAACACTATCCAAATGCCTTCTTGCTTTTTTATTCCTCTTTTGCTTTGTTTATGTTCAGTCTATCCATTCACTTTATGACCTGAAGTTTATTTTCTTTCCTTGAAATTTGGGTATCTGAGTGCTTTTGTTGGACTGTGCTGCCTGAACTGATCCGTATCATGCCCTCTGAGAACTCTCTGCTTTCACTCCTGACTGCCTTTCTAATGTTTTCTCATGCCTGGCTTCAAATTGTGACCCCCATGTTTAACTATGGCTTATCATTTTATTTTCCAAACCTATACTTCAGTATTGGATCAAGAAAAGTTTTCATATAATATTATACCACTATTTCACTTTGATCACCATTCCATAACACCCCATTTACTCTCAGCTTTATGACAGTGCTATAGGCTCAACTGCAATTTCAGTCATTGTCACTGTAAGCCAGTTCACAATAAGTCCTTTGCTGCTGATTCACTGCTATTCAAAATATTGAACTCAAATGTTTTGCTTTAAGTCAATAAGCCAGCTGACTCTATAGTTCATATTTCTGCCAGGAAAAAAAAAATGACATTGAATTTTATGTTGAGCTTTCAGGTGTCAAGGTGGTCAATTAGGACAATACAGCAAACTGGAAGTAAGAATGGAGCCCTTATTCACTCACTGTGACAATGCTCAGGAGGTCAGAATGAGGCATCAGCTCCCCAGTGTTCCATTTTCCCCAGAGAATGGCCCCAGATATGGGTCAGGATGAATGCAGAGCAGGGGAAGAGAACTGTCTCAGTGCTGAGGACCCTGAGCAGAGGCTCTGGACTGGGACAGAAAAAGCTCGAATCCTGGAAAAGCATGGAGTCAGAGTGGAGTGAGTGCTGCAGCTGGGGCCACTGACCAAGTGGTTTCTGGATGGAGCTCAATCTCCTCTGGCTGGAAAAAAACAGGATTGAGCATAATGAATAGACAGCATAAAGTCTAGTAGCTGACCCTTAATTAAACACCCGTTTTGGATAAACTGGTATTTGTGAAAAATTGTTTCAAAAAATTTGTTTGAAAATCATCAATTTTGAGAGAAGATTATGTATATACATGTTCTTAGATTAAGTAAAACTATCAAACTGCATATCATTCTGCTGCTTTACATTGATTAGCACCACTACCTGGAGGGAAAATAAAGACCTTGAAGCTTTGCTGGCATTTAACTGAGTGGAGAGACAAAATACAATGTAGCACTTAGTATAAACACACAGTAAGGTTGTTTCTAAAACTAAGGAAGAGTGTTATTCATCTTGATGTAATGGTATGTTTCTAAGTGCAGTAGCAGTAGATATTCTGTAACCAACTACTTTCACTTTTCTTTGTAGAGTCAATGAGCTCAGAATTAAATCTTAATATTTGTTCTAATTAAAATACCCTATAGTTTATATAAATACTTTTGAATCCTATGGAATTAGTCTTCTAGTTTTTAAATTTTTCTTAGTATATACATATTATTTATTAATCAGACCTATTTTATTATAAATGTCTTTGATGGAAACTTCAAATATCATAGAGAAGGAGGTTAAGTGAATGTCTTTTAATTTTAAAATAAATGTTTTAACTCATGCAAAAGGTCACGGTTTATAGAACCTTGGCAGCATAGAATTTGTTATGGAAAAAATTATATGCTTTAGGATCTAAAACCTCAGAGAATATATTAAATCCTTAATGGCATTATTCACAAGTAATGAGTAGATATAAAGTCTAACTCTGTTATATTTGTAAAATCAGGACATCAAAATGCTATTGCAGAGAACATACAACTTGTCTCTCAAATTTGTTTTCTTTAATGATCACAGAAAATATAAATCTCATAAAAACTTATCTCTGTGCATTAACCCCTCATGATATTTAAAGCATAATAATTATTTTTAAAAGGAAGTGAATATATCTAATGTATAACAAACAAGATCAATATTTAAAAGCCAAGGGACAAACACATTTTGAAAATCTCATTATTCTAATTGGCCATTGTGTATCTATGGAAACAGTCATTTATTAGCACTCAAACAAGAGAATTGGGTCCATAATTATCTATCCAGATTTACCCCAAAGGTAAAGTTGATGTTGCAAATACACACTGGACTTCATAAATTGACTCTGTAGATGATAGTCAGTGTTTCTCTTAAGAAAAAGATAAAAAGTGAATTTCATTTGGACACTTCCAAGTTTTCATTGCATTTTTTGCAATGGGGTATGTTATAGACACTCATATTTTCCAATTTTAGATTCTTTAAAAGTCTGGTATTTATGTGTGTAGTGTAAGATTCTTAACAGGTGTTCCTATAAAATCTCATGTTGAATTTTGTCTTTCTATTCTTTTATAATGTTTGCTATAGGCCACTTTTACTAATAGTAATTAAAACAACAGTAAAAATAATACTTTATGTCCTGTCCACTTAATACAAATCAGAGCTCTAATCCTCACATGGCAAAACATTTATGTGATAACAGAGAAATTAAATGATAGGAAAAGTACATGAATTTTAGAATGTTGCAAAGCATGTACTGTAAGTTATGTAATAGAATTCAGGTTGCATTTCTGTAACTCTAAATAATTTGTTTTACACTATATCAAATAATCATTCATGCACTGGATATTTGCATTTCATCATCAGTTATACAATGAAAGCTATTTGCTAGAGACAACTGTCCATATTTGAGAATAATATGTAAAACATCAAAACAGTAATAATATAATGGTATAAAGCTTTTAAAAATAATAATTATGGATAAATAAAAGCAATGCCAACTTTATCCAGATTAAGCCTTGGTCCTAAAGAATCTGAAATTTACCTTAATAGAAATGCTTATGTGAATATTGAAAGGGAGAATAAAATTGCTAGCCTTAGAGAAGACCTATTGGTAATATATATTAAATTAATGAATTTGGCTAAATAAGACCTAGTCGTTATTGACAAGTAGAAGTAGATAATATTTCATTATGTACAAAATAAAATTTGATAAAATTTGGCATAAATTCATCTTAAAATATCTGTTGAAAATGTTTATGACAAACAGCTTTCTATGTAGGAAACGGCAGAAGATACTTTAAAATTTTCAAGATGATGGAATAGAGGAGGTCACTTTCTTGGCTTCTCTGTGGCGTGAAACCAGAAGAACAGACAGGCAGCTTCTCAGCAAGGTGGGTGAACAACAACAACAAAAGAAGTGGAAGGCTTTAAAGGAATTTACAACTGCACATTCAAAGCAGATCAGGGACTCAGGGGATTCTATATAATAAAATAAGGAAGAAATTTCCAGCATCACAGGCATTGCCACCACCAGGCTGGAAACACCAGCCAGTGTGGTCACTCCTCAAAGTGTAGGGATAAGGTAATTAAAGGAACTTGCATTTTTAGGAGGCCTGATGCGTTTCTCAGTATGGAGCTTTTAGAGATCAAGGACATTGCCTGACTAAACTGAAGGGCATGCTGCACAGTATCCTCATGGAGGAAAGAAGCTGCCATCTCTCCAGGCAGTGTATAGAGGACAAAGGAAGGAACCATTTCTCAGCTGTGGCATGGGGGCCTAAAACTGAGGGAGCTGATTCCTGGCAAACCTGACTGTGGCTCAAAATACAGACCCAATACAGACCCAGTAAACACACACTACTTAGCATAGAGTGTGCTTATGTAACAAGGACAAAAATGAAAAACAGAGAGAGGTTGACACAAGGAACAACTGGTCCTGGAAACCCACCCAGCTCTACTCTTTCCCCTCCAATGTGGCTGCTTGCAGGACCAATATATAATTTAGAATTAATATACATATGTACAATATTTCATACATTAATGACTAAATATACTTTCTTCACAGCCACACATGGATTGTGCTCTAAAATAGACCGTATCTTAGGCCACAAAGCAACCCTTAGAAAATACAAAAAAATAGAGTTAATACCTTGCATTCTATCAGATCGTAATGAAATGGAATTAGACATAAATGAAAAAAAAAAAAAACACAAAAAACAGAACTTACTTTAACAGCTGGAGACTAATAATACACTATTGAATGATGAATGGATAGCAGAAAATATCAGGGATGACATGAAAAAATACTTAAGAGATAAAGAAGAATAGTGATACATCATATCAAAATCTCTGGGACACTATGAAGGCAGTGCTCAGAGGAAAGTCCACTGGATTGAACTCATTCCTTAAAAGAATAGAAAGTCAACATATAAATACCCCAACATTGCAACTCAAGGCCCTATAGAAATAAGAACAAATTAACACCCAAAGCAGTAGGATACAGGAAATAATTAAAATCAGAGCTGAAATCAATGAAATTGAAACAAGATAGACAACCAAAAAAAAAAAAAAACAACAACAAAAAGTTGATTCTTTGAAAAAAAATGAATAAAATTGATAAACCCTTAGCCAAACTAACAAGGAGAAAGAGAAAACCCAAATTATTAAAATTCATGATGAAAAGGAAATATCACAACAGACACTACTGAAATATGGATAACAATCAGAACCTGTTTTGAAAATTTATACTCTAATAAAAGAGAAAATCTTGAACATATTGACAAATTTCTATAGAAATATAACCCCCCCCCCATTGAATCAGGGCATAGAAAATTTAAACAGGTCAATTTCAAGCAATGAAATTGAAGATGCCATCAAAATCCTACCAAGAAAGAAAAAGTCCAGGACCAGACAGACTATCAGCTGAGTTCTACCAGACTGTGAAAGAAGAACTAATACCAATTCTCCTCAAATTATCCCATCAAATAGCAAAGGAGGGAACCCTTCCAAATTGGTTCTATGATGTTATTATCATGCTGATAACAAAACCTGACCAAGGCACATCGAAAATTTCAGACCAATATCTCTGATGAACATAGATGGAAAAATTATTAATAAAATACTGGCAGATTGCATATAAAATTATATTTAAAAGATAGTACACCATGATCAAATGGGGTTCATCCCAGGGATGCAAAGTTGATTCAACATATGGAAATCAATAAACGTGATTCATTACATCAGTAGACTTAAAGACAAGAATCACATGATTATCTCAATAATGCAAAAAAGCATGTGACAAAATACAGCACCCCTTCATGTTCAAAACACTAAAAAAACTAGGGATAGTAGGAACATACCTCAATATTGCTATAATAATAAAGCTATATATGTTAAACCCAAGACCAATATTATTCTAAATAGAGAAAAATTGAAAGCATTCCCTCTAAAACCTGGAACAAGACATGGATGCCCTCTTTCACCACTTCTGTTCAACACTGTCCTGAAAACTCTCACCAGAGCCATTAGACAGAAAAAAGAAATTAAACTGATACAAATAGGAAAAGAAGAAAATTCAAATTATCCCTATTTGCTGATGACATGATTCTGTACTTAGAAGCCCCAAAAAGTACTCCACCAGAAAACTTCTAGAACTCATAAATGAATTAAGCAAAGTAGCAGGATATAAAATTAACAACCATAAATCAATTGCATTCCTAAACATCTGTGATGAAAGAGGAATTAGGAAAACTATCTCTTCACAGTAGCCTCAAGGAAAATAAACTATATGGGAATCAATCTAACAAAACAGGTGAAAGACTTCTACAATGAAAACTACAGAACACTAAAGAAAGAAATTAAAGAAGCCCATAAAGATGGAAAGATCTCCCATATTCTTGGATAAGTTGAATTAATATTGCCAAAATGGCCATACTACAAAAAGCATTAAACCTATTTAATGCAATTCCTAGTAAATTTCCAATGACATCTTCTTAGAAATATAAAAAGCAGTCATAAAATATATTTGGAAAAATGAGAGGCTCAGAATAGCCAAACCAATCCTTAGGGGAAAAAGTGGAGCAGGAGGCTTCACAATATCAGACCTTAAATTACACTACAGAGCTATAGTAACAAAAAACACATTAGCACAAAAGCAGACATGAAGACCAATGATACAGAATAGAAGACACAGAGACAAATCCACATGAATACAGTTATCTCACACTATACAAAGCTGCCATAAATATACATTGAGAAAAGGTAGCCTCTTGAACAAATGGTGCTGGGAAAACTGGAAATATGTATGTAGTAAAGTGAAATTAGAGCCCATCTCTCACACCTCACAAAACTCAACTCTAAGGGTATCAAGGACCTAAACATTAGACCAGACACTCTGCTTCTTCTAGAAAAAAAAAAAAAAGTAGGCCCAAATCTCCATCATGTCAGCTTAGGAAATGACTTTTTCAATAAGACTCCTAAAGCACAAGAAGTAAAATCAAGAAGCAATAAATGGAATTGTATTAAACTAAAAAGCTTCTTCACAGCAAAGGAAACAATCAAGAATATGAAGAAAGCACCTGCAGAACGGCAGAAAATCTTTACCACCTGTACCTCAGATAGAGCATTAATCTCCAGGATATATAAAGAATTCAAAATTCTTAACACCAAAAAAAAAAAAAAACCCAACTCAATAAATGGGTAAAGGATCTGAACAGACACTTCACAGAAGAAGAAATGCAAAAGGTCAAAAAATATATAAAAAATGTTCAATTCACTAGCAGTTAGAGAAATGCAAATTGAAACTACACTGAGATTTCATCTCATTCCAGTCAGAATGGCAGCTATTAAGAACACAAACAACAATCAGTGTTGGTAAGGATTTGAGGAAAATGGCACACTCCATGTACGTATGATATGTCAAAATACATTCTACTGTCATGTACAACTCAAAAGAACAAATTAAAAATGTAAAAAAAAATTATGGACAACACAAAAATCCTGCCATTAGCACTTTCATTCAACATGTATTTGAGGTCCTAGTCAGTACAGTATAGAATGGAAAGAAATTAGAGACATAGAAATTATGAAAAGTAAAAAGAAATTATCATTTGAAGGTAATGCATATTTCTATGTAAACATTTATACAGAAAATAAAATTATTAAATAAATTATTAGAAAGGAGAGCCATTTGTAAATGTAACTTGATATAATTAATATGTCATAGTCAATTCCATTTTCATTGTATCAACAACAAACATGAAGCCAAGGCAGTTGAAGAAAAGAAACAATTTATAATTTTATTCCATGCCTATCAATACAATAACAGATGGCTAAGATCTTTACAGAAAAAAAAAAACATGAAACATTGTTATATGACTTATAAATAGCTAAAATAAATGGAGAGCTATGAAGATAAATTTCATAAGGATCACTAGTGTGTCTAAATTGATATATAGAATTAATAAACTCTAATCATAATCCCAACTTCTTTTATGAAATTTCCTAAGCCAATTTCAAAATTTAGGAGAGCATAGGTCCAAGAAAATACACTAATTCTGAAGAATTCAAATACCACCTGCAATTAATTTGAATGTTTTTTTTTTTTTGTTAAAGACATTCTTCCCTATCCCAATGATTAAAATATATTTCTTAAGCAGTACAAAGTAGGATCACCATCTAAATTTAATAAATGTAGTAAAGTTAAATTAAGGACGTCTATTTTTCAAACAACTTAATTAGTAGTCAAGAAAATTCATTCAACAGGGAAGAGGTACCATTTATTCTTATTGGCTTGTTATCAGAAAGCTGAGCACTCGTGTATCCTGTGACTCAACTATTACCAACCTAGGTATAAAATCAAGACTTTTTTTTTAAATTTGAAATTTAGGAGATGTGCACTCCAAATTTATAAAGTTACTTAACCAAAACCAAAACAAAATAAAACAAAACTCAACAAAATAAAACAAAACCCCCAAAAAGCCCAGTAAAAAATGAGCAAACAATCCAAATACCCTACAAAAATCCAAATACCCTACAATAAATGATTGGTTAGATATATTGATATATAACACCACAGCATGTGTAAATTAATAAACTTCAGTGCTGTTTTCCAATGAACAAACCTTAGAAGCACAAAAAATGACAATAAGCCCCATAACACATTTGTGTCTTTTGCATATAGTTATGATAAAAATTAAATCTAGAGTCCATGTATCTGCATTCACTTTTAAGGAGATACTTACAATTGTGATTTCTTTTCTTTCTTTTTTTTTTTTTAATTCTGGAAAGTAAAGTAAGAATATAATGCACAGACGTTGAGGGAGGTAAAATGTGGCTGGGGGAGTTAGTAGCATGGAATGGGGCAAGTACACATGTAGATAAATGTGATTGTCAAGGTCTTGGCCTCTGGAGAAGGTGGATGTTTCATGAAATATTCTGCTTTATTTTGAGAAACATGAAAGGTAGAAAAGAAGGGAGGAAGGCAGGGATAGTTGGAGGGAGGGAAAGAAGGAAGAAAGGAAGGCAGAGATATGGGTGCCAATGTTAAAAGTATATCATAGTAATAAGATTGTGATTACTGTAATTCTGCTTACTTGAAGGTGATAAAAATGAATACACACATTTTCAAGGAAATAAGAAACTTTGGTGAGTAGTTGTCAAGTCTTCAACAAAAATCTTTAAAAATTTTGAGAATTTTCAAAGGAAATGGAGCACACCTTGCCCATTGAATGAAAGAACATGGAATGAATATCTACGCTATAAGCAAATACATTGCTAGGCATGGAGAACAGAATTGCAAAGAGTTTGAACATGGTTCTTGCTTTCATGAAAATATTTCTATGGCTCACATATCTTTAAAAATATACTACAGAGAATTCTGAGATTGTTTTTGCTTCTCAGTTAAGAATAATGATATTCATGTTACCAAGGGAATAGGATAAGAAAATAGGTATCTCTTGGATTTGGGTAAATCCTTCAAATAACTTAACACCATTTTAATTCTCTCACCAAATGTTTGAATAAATAATTCCAGGAGTATTGTGTCTTTTGTTGCACAGAAACTAATTGTTAAAATGTAGCTCACTTTCTAACAAATATGATAGACTACATCTATGTTTAGTGGACATAGTACAACTAGAACTTCCGGGCATTTTACATCAAATTGCTTTTAGTGAATAAAAAAAAAAAATCACAAAGTTCTTGTATGATGGAATAGTCCATGTTTTCACTTTAAGGTTGTATAAAATGTGTAAAAATAGTAATGCACAGTTGACTTTCATTTATGTTTTATACATATTTATTGTTGTGTACTTTTACTTTTTTATGTTTGTATCACAGACAATTAAACTAAATGTGTGTGTGTGTGTGTGTGTGTGTGTGTGGTGTGTTATGCAAGTGGATCAATAACAATTTCTTTTTTTCTCTTTAAGACTGTTGTAAAAATAGTCAACAAATTATGGTAAAAGTTACTGCAAGATTTATGATTGTCTAGTAATACTGGAATGCCTTATATATTTTTCTTATATGCATTTCATCATTTTGCACTATTTTTGGCCCAATAGACATTATGTTGTTTAGCAAGTAACAAGTTCAACAAAATGATAAGCAATTAAAAGGTAAGTGCACTCATCACATTGCCAGTGTGACATGACAAAAGAATCTCTTTCATAGGTCCCCTAAAGGAAAATAATTAGCCCAGAATCCCTTTCACTATTTTTTTTTTTTTTGCCACAAAACAGCTGTTTGATGACTGTTTAGAACATTTCACAGCTTTTTTTCCCCCTACAGAGATTAACAGGAAACAGATGCTCCATTTGACACTTCTATAGGGTGAATCTTACATAAGAGGAAACAGTGTTCATGTCAAATACTTTCAAAAGTCATAGCCTTTGATCCTTAGTCAAGTGTTTAGCATTATATTTTCTTCATATTATTTAAAATATCTTATAATATGATTAGTACATGACTTTCAATGTGCTAGAAGGTGAACAGTTCCTTTTTTATTGATTTGTAATTATATTTGATAAGAAAGCCTTTTGGGTGGAGCAAATTATGGAACATATTTAATAATATGTAAAAAGATGTAGATGTATCTTTTATATGTAACTAACAAGTAAGTATTTTGGGAAAGAAAATGTCCCAATAGTTAGTTATATTGCTCAGGGCTGCAAGGCTAATCAGCAAAAACATTGCATAAATGAAGTTCACATATTAACAAAGTCTTAAGTTTCCTATTTTACCTTGTTTTAAATTCTTTTATGTTCTGTCTCTAAAGTAGAAAACATTGAGAATCAGTTCTAATGATGTGAAGAATAACTTTGTCTGCCTTAGCTTTTTCCCAATGATAGCTACTTGAACATACCAGGTTTTAAAAATATACATATGTATTGAATATACATATGAATGTATACATACACATATCTCAATTTACATATGTTTTGAATAAGCTAGCAAGTGAAAGGTGCCCTTATGCTAGAAAAATGTATTAATATATCAATTAGTCTTTTCTGACTAGTATAGTCCATTGACAGGACAGGGTTTGTTTCTCCTATTTCAAAATGATCTTTAATTGTTTCAACTGAGACTAGTGTCCTCAATCTAAAAATGATGCTTTGTGTTGTAGAGGCTCCGTTTTAATACCACAAAGCAACTCTCTGGCCCAGGCATTTGTTTTAAGAATACTTAGCCAGATTAAGTTAGATTGATTATAAACCTGAATAAGGTAGATTTGCCTATCCAAGAAGATTTTAAAAAAAAAATGGTAATAAGGAAGAGGGTAATGATGGCAGATTCTGAGTGATGTGTGTCACATGACCTGCACCCTGGGAGACAGGGACTCTAGTGGGATGGCAGTGGATTCCTGCAGGTTGAATGCTGTCAGCAGCTGCTCTTTGGCAATACTTAGCATGGAGAAACTAGAGCTATCCCCTTCAAATGACCATACGTGCTTGGAATAAAATTCCAGTGACTATCACTGCAAACTAAAATCCTTTTCTCTATTTTCCAGCTGTCTCATAAATCACCACGCCATCAGAAGTCTCATATAACCTTAGGAAGCAGGAAAGACCATCCCACTCGACAAAATGCAGAGATACTCTTGAGCTAACATTTTCAACTTTAGAATCAATAAAACAATGTGAAACTTCTTAAATCTAAGTGCTGTTCAGCATATTCTCAGCATTGCACAAAAATCTGGCTGACATTCTGGCAAAAGAGCAAGATTATATATACCATATTTGAACTGTCATTGTATAGCACAGATAATCTATATCATAGTAGCTGAATCATAGGCTTGATTGATCATTTTTTTGTGCATTCGTCAAGAAGGACCCTAAAGCCTGCCTTAGCATGCAGTATTGTCTAATTTACTTCTAAAAATCATTACTTCTAGGTGATGAATTTGATATCATGGTCTTCTGATGATTATGAACTGATATGAAGAAAAAACATATTTATATACAAAGACACATGTAATATGGGGAAAACAAACTTCATGATGTGTAGAAAATTTTCTTTCTTAGGACAGAAATATTAAACTCTAGGAGTTTAAATTTTACACTTCCTAAAGAAAACACAAACAAATATAGAAATAACATGAGTAAAAATCATTTATGGAAAATACAGAGCACTTTAAAAAGTGTATGAAAAATTTTAGGTCATCTCATGCTGTCTGTTTTCAATCTATATAAATATTCATTCATTCAATTATTCATTCATCCTCCTCTTGGTCACTGAACACCCTTCCTCTGAATTGAGTGGATACTTCTTGTCTTCAGGTTTATTTACCTGAGGATAAATTGCTTGAAATAAGATGAAAAGAGAAAATTACAGGGATCTGGTTCTCTTTAGGCTTATCTCTTATAGTTTATACTGATATTGGCCATTTAACTTCTAATTTGCTGTATTCGCATTTCATTTAGAATGTGGCCACAACTGTGGAAGCTTTCTGGTGAGGTCTGAGCCAAGAGATGGGAAGAACCCAGAGAGGCTGAAACACCTTGGTCAAGTAGGTCAGAAATAAGTGAACCTTTCTGGCTGAAAAATGGCCTCTGGGGTTGGCAGAGCAATGGAGAGATTATTTTTCTCATTTTCAGCACCTGGCTTTGGGGCAGGGGATTGGCATCTTGACAAAGGCTATGGGAGCTCATGGCCTAGGAAAGACTATCTGAAAAAGCAGCACAGAAAATACCATGTTTACAAAAACAAAGGTGGTGAAAGATGTGTTGGCAGAGGTTGAGAAGAAAAGGAAGTTGGCATTGTTTTAGCCTCTGACCAAGGGGGCTGTCCGAGGGAGACTGGCCAAGTACATAGCTCAGGACTGTCAGAGAAATACACTATCCTCATAATGTACCGAGCTGGTGTAGCTATAGTGACATCCTGGAAGGTGACACAAAGATTGAATCTGTGCCATGGTGGGAGCAACAACTATAACAGTGAAAAAACAACTATGGATAGTAAAACCAGATGCAAAATCAGAGACACTGTGTGTAGTTTGCAGAAATTGAAGCCACTGATGAGTGGTCTGAGATTCATTCCTAAATGCCTTCTGGAAGCCTCCTAGTAATAAAATTAAGAATGAAAAACATTGATTTTAGCAGTCAGAAAGGTAGCACTAAACATTACTATCAAGAAAAGTCACCTCTAATCCCCTTATTTAGGTTGGTGTTTAAAGGAAACCCTGCTATATGTGACACTACTCAGCTCCTCACTTTGAGGCTTTAAACACTATATGCTTTAGTCAAAGCCACAGTGGCTTTGATCTGATGCTACCAAATCTAAAATATCTGGTTTTCTGCTCTCCAGAATAATCTTCTCTTCCTTGAGCTGGAGTCCCTCTATCCTATTTTGGAGGTGGAGGAGCAGAGCTGAACATGGAACCCAGGGCCTCCTGCATGCAGATTAAGTGTTGTACCGCTGAGCTGCATCCCTGGCCCCTTTAAAGACTTTAGTCAGACCCAAGCAATTGTGGAGAGCTGCATCTTCATGATGTTAAAGTGAATTCATCCTTTACCCCGACACTTGTACTAAGCCATCTGGTCAACTTTATCCTCAAAAGTAATCTTTGAGAAAAAACTTTATTGAAAGCTATACTATACTATCCAATAGAGGGAGGGTATTATCAGTTCTCAGAACACATCAGGATGCATGTGAATTCCTGGAATATACCACAAAACAGCATATGTTTGTCTTCTTAGGACAACTGACATTCAGAGTCCCATCTTTCCTCATTCAAAAGAAGACTTAGCTACTTTTTTTTTTTTTTTAATTTTTCAGGAGTAGGGTAGGTTGCTTCTTACTTTCCTTTTCCCCTAGTCATTTGAATATATAGAGTTTCTAGGTTTCAGTTCAATGAAGAATCCCAAATGCCTTAGCAGTATTGCTGAGGGCTTGCTATCTGCTAGTTCCTTCTGATAGCCATTTTCTAATGATCTATTCTTGTTCTTCTTGTCTCCAGTGAAAAATCTTGGAGTGATATCTTTTCTGTTCTGTATTTCTGGAACCACACCACTTCATAAAACTCCCATCTACTTTGTAAGAGCAGATTTTCATGTTCACTTGGCTTGAAAATAACTGAGTGCTTTATGGCCTGATTCAGAATTGGCTTTGGAATGACAGTTCTTATTCACCAAGAAAAGGAGAAGGCACAGTTTTGTTCCCACTTCGTTATTATCCTCTTAGTTTCCTGATTATCCCCTTTCCCCCACTGCCTTAGCTTTCATTCTCACATACCCCAGGAGAGAGACAGAATGAACTCACAGCTGGAGGGAGACCTTGACTTGTGTAAAGGGCAGTGCTATAGTATATATCTATATTATGAGAATCAAACAGCCTGTTCTGTACAAAATTTATATGTTCTATTATCCACAGATGTGTTTGTTCTTTGCTCTAAACAGATCTTTGGAATGCACTCTTTACTCAGATTGAGCACTAATACCTGAGTATTAGTTAAGCACTAATACCTATATCAGTGCACAATTTCTTGAAGATGTGTGGTTTTGGTGCCTTCTTTTCAAATCTGTTTTCCTAGTTTACAGTTGCCTATTTCAGTTCACCCAACAGCAGGTGTTTGGATTCCCTGCTGCCATTTAGTCTCAGCACATGTTCTGCCCAGCTGTGTCATTTTTTTTTTTTTTCAGCAGGCACTCCTTCTAAGCATCAGTTGGAGCTTTCCTGGGTCAGCTACCAAATTACAAAGTCGACCATGAGCTCCCAGAGCCCTCTGTCATTTAGGTCTCAGTGTGGTGTTTCCTATCACTCCTTTGTTTGCCACATAAGAGAAAAGCAAGAGGTGCATTAATTCCTTAATCAAATCTTAATTCCTTATTAATCCAACCCATAGATATTTGATATAACTCTTTGTCAGTTACTGCACTAAAGGTTAAAGAAATTAAGTGAAGCTGTGCTTTTCACATGGCTAGGCAGTCACCCATCAGCAGGAAAATTCAGAATGAATAAACATAGCTGGAGAAAAAAGAAGAACAAAACCCAATATAGGATTAAGGAAAATGTTAAATGGCATTTGTTTTAATCATAGCAAAAAGAGATTCATAATAAATACATTAATTTTTTTAAGAGTTATTCTCACGAGAGCTCACACCAGCAATAGAGACATCCAGAGGCAAGATTTGTCTGTCTACAGCAGATGCGTGTTTATATTAGAGAAGAAAAGAAAAAGCAATGGGAATAAAGAAAAAGGAGGTAAAGTGAATCGCCTAAAAGAAGTAATATTTCTCAAATTCAGCCTTAGGAGAGAGAAGACTGAGTCAAAACAAGAAATCTGAGTCAAAATCCCCAGGGCTTCAAATGTTTTCTTGTCTGTTAGTAAAAGAAATAATATGTGTAGCAACATATTTTGCAGGTTTAGGATTTCTGCTAAGAAATATTTGTGTATAAATTGTTTGTACCTAGTTAAATTTTCAAGTGTTAGTTAATTTAGCTAAGACATTGTGGAGGGTTTTCTATTCAGTTTTCGAAACCTAAATGCAATGAACAGTATACAAGTGAAATTAATGATACATTTTCCTTAAAAAATAAAATGTATGGTTTTTCCTTGTTATTTTTTCTACTCTCCATATCCCACAATTATTACATGTTCAAATTCATTTAAAATATAATGTTAAAGTTAACTTGTATTTTATCCCAACATTAATACAAATCCATATTAACATTATAAAAATTGATTTTTAGTTTTTGGTATTTTCCAAAAATTGTATTCTCAATTTCTATGTTTATCAGTTAATTACCTGCAATTTTATGTTGTAGTAGGAATAACAATAGACTTGATATTTAAATACTTTGGTTTTTAAACTTAGAATACATTAATGTAGAAGAGGAACAAATGCCAATATAAGGTTAAAGATAATCTTATGACTGTTATATTGTAACAGTTGTATAGTATTATATATAACTGTTGTATTACTATTCTGAACTCTATGCTCAAGTGTCCATTTCCTCTTTTATAAAATGATGTCAATCAATTTTATACTCCGCCCTCATCACTTTCTGAGTCTAAGAGTCAATGTCAGTACAATTGTTCACATTTCTTTCTCTCTTTTTTATTTCCTTTTTTTTTTTTTTTTTTTTGTAACAGAGATTGAATTTAGTGGTGCTTAACCAATGAGCTGCATCTTTAGCCCTTTTTTTTGTATTTTTTTAAAGGCAAGGTCTCACTCAGTTTCTAAGGGCCTTGATAAGTTGCTGAGGCTGGCTTTGAATTTGCCATCCTCCTGCCTCAGCCTCTGGAATCACTGGGATTACAGGTGTGAGCCATTACATGAGGCTGTTCCCATTTACAAATGTCATTCTCTACTTTAGGCAGTCAATTAAGAATTCTGTTCTTTTTAGCAAAGGTGTTAGAAGAAACCATTGAATCAAGTGGAAGATACAAATACATTTAGCTTACTTTAACATGGCACAGATTTAAGATTTCTGGTGAAGAGAAGAGACTACTATTATATTCAGAGACTTATTATATTCACACTTCTAAACCCACTTATTTAACTACCAGTTGCAAAGAAATTTTAGTATTTTACAGGTGTACCTGCCTCAAGGACATCTCCTGTCCAAACTGCCAGATGGTCAAACATCAGAGGCATCTCTGTACCTGAAAAATGACTATATATTTATAAACACTCTATTTACTATGCAGGTAATTTTAAAACTTTTGATTTATTTATAGTGGTGTTTACTTGGTGCCTGAATACTTTGCATACATATTTTATATTGTTGATATGACTTTACAGGTACTGTCCTTCCATACAGTATGGGAAATATTATAATAAAAACAATTTTAAATATGATTTCATCATTTGAATCAAGGGTTTCCAAGTGAATATTTTGTTTCTTGGGTTTCTGTGGTTAAATTGATTAAACCAGTAAGGTTATATTAATTTGTCTTGCTCTTGTTTAATGTTTATATTATGTAAAACAGGATATTCTAAGTAAGAACTTTCACAATAAGGGTGTTATGGTTTTGATATGAGATGACCTCCAAATGCTTACGTGTGAAATGATGCAAGAATCTTCAGAGGTGAGATGATGGGATTATGAGAGGAATATCCTAATCAGTGGATTAATCCACAGCTATGGATTAACTGGGTGGTAACTGAAGCCAGGTAGGTGGGGCTATAGTAGTTAGGTCAGTGTGTGTGTGTGGGGGTGCCTTTATGGTTTTTATTTTGTCCCTGGGGAGTAAAGCTCTTTGTTTTCTGATTTTCATATCCTAAGCTGCCTGTCTCTCCCATGCCTTTCCACCATGATATGTTGCTTTCACCTTGGGCCCGGAGCAATGGAATTGGCTGACTATAAATTGAACCTCTGAAACTGTGAGCCAAAATAAACTTTTCCTTCTCTAATTGTTCTTGTCAGGTTTGTTGGTCATGGCAATGAAAAAGCTGACCAAAATAAAGTGCCAGAAAGTACATCTTCAAGTGTAGGATTTTTTTCTTCTTGATTCTTAAGGTTATTATAGGAACAAAGAGGGAATTTGTATGTCTCCCTACCCACCCCCCCAAAAAAGCAATGTGTATCTGAGTGATATCCATTCTAAAAGCTCCTTATGAGGTAAAAGAACACTTGGCAACACTTTTAAGATGATTCTAAAAAAAACATAAGTAATCTGAGAATTTGGATCAAAATCAATCCAAAGATAAGACAAAAACAAATGGAGTGACAAGTATTTACTATATGTGTATTACATAACCTATGTATTACATATATATGTATATAACTTATATATATATATATATGTAAATTCTATATTTAAATGTGATTTCAAATAAAAAATAAGTAAATTCCATATTTAAAATCATTAAGTTAGAAGATGCAGAAATGGATAGATAACAACCAGTGTTGCTGAAGATATGACATAGACTACTTCTGTATATGTGATTAGATGATGGTGACATACGTTTCAGCCTCTTTAGATGAAAAATTTCAGTAACTATCAAATGTAAAATAGCATCAAAATTTGACCCAGGTTTTATCTCTAATCCTTTCTTCAGAAACAACCTTTGCAAGATTATACATGTGTACAAGTACAGAGATATTAATACATATGAATACATATAGATGCAAAACTATTTAACGTCCTTAAAGTCTATATTTGTCTACATGTAAAATAGAAATATTAATAGCTCTGATGATATAGAGTTTTGTTTGTTAAGTGAGATCATACGTTAAAACAATTTAGACAATGCACTATACATAGAAATTATTCAATTTATGTCAGTCTTGTTAAGTAAAAATTTTAATTTTGTTGTCTGTGATCACAAAAAAAAATCTGGGAAAGCATACCTTAAATTTTAATAATAATTACCTCTGAAGAATGGGAATTGACAAGAGAATGAAGTAAGAAGAGAATTATGTTATGGGTACATATTTAATCATTATCAAAGAACATTTGTGCAGTTTGTAAATTAAGAACAATTATGACATGGATGGTGGTGGTGAGGTGGTGGTGAATAAAATCAGGAATTTTTTATTCAGAAATAAATAAATAAATAAATTTGGTCTTAGATTATAGAGGTTGTTTATCCTCTTTCTTCAACTGAAACTGGCCTTTCTTCCTGCCCCTTACTACTGTACACCCCCAAACCAATACCAATACCTATACACCATAAACCAATATCTTGTCCCATTTAGAACCTTATCATCTGGCTCCAGGATTTAAATACTAGTAATGCCTCCACACTTTCCCTAGGAAGGGGAGCTTTTTGAAAATGTATCAATCAATAAAATATAATTTGACTACAAATAATTAGCACATACCTTAGCAAAATATCAAGTGTAATCAATCTGGTAAATTTGATTAATCTCTGCAAGTTTTCAATTGACCTTAGTTCTTTTTTATAAGATTGGAATAATGTTAAAAATAAACCTGTTCATTAAAAAATATCTAGTTCTCCTTAATTCAAATCTTATTGTTCTTACCAGGAACTCATAATTGATCATACCTATGCTAGGGGAAAGAACAGATTTCTTATGATTCATGACTTTTATGTTTGAAGCTGATGCTTTTTATAGTGTTGTTATTGAATATGAGTGAGCATGACTAAAAACCTGATGTGATTATTAGTCTTCACAACAAAGCCTTCACATAATCATTTTTCCATTGGTGATTATTTATAATCACTACTTACTATAATGCCCTTTAAACTAATAATTATGTTTCTTGAAATGACTAACTTTATTTTGAAATTTTCTTGAAAAAATATTTTCTACCAGTATCTACTCAGGGAATTAATTGAGCATCTTTTAAAAATAAGTTTAATAAACCTTTTACCATCACCTCTTCTCATTGTCCTGGCTTACCTTTTCAGTCAATTGCTAGGGTGTTAGCCACTATGCATCTTCTAACTCTTATGCATGTTCTTAACTCTAAGTCCGTATGGTGCCATCATCTGTTACTATCTATTAGTAATACTCTTGCCTCTATATTCAGAATATTTAAATTTGCTTAAAGTTCCACGATGGAAAGTACACATATTTTTAGTTTTATGGATACACTATGTCAACAAACAGCATAGCATATGCCCCCAAATTGATGTAAAGATGATGGACAAAGTACATTTCCTGATAGATTTACATTTTAGTTGTGGTAGTCTTAAAAACAAATAAAAGAGCAAGTACAATAATTAAAAACATGAGCAGAAAATGTTAGGTGCTATGTGGAAGATAAAATAATGGAATATGAGAGCCTACAATAAATTTGTAAGGGGAATATATTTATTTCTATTTTATCAAAATTAAAACTGATATCCAAAGTTAATATCCGAAGTGTTCTAAGAGCAGACAGATAAATAGTAGTAGAGCCACAATTTGAATCCAAGTCTCTTACTTAAGTTTATCTTAGTTTATAATAGGTCATATTGCATACTTCCCATCCTTTTTATGTTTAGATATTCACTTTGGTCTAAAACTAAATGCCAGACATTCCGAATATTGTCATTCTAACTCTCAAAATAACTGAATTTGTTAAGAAAGTCTTGGTAAATAATGTTACTTTTTCAGTATGGGACAAGCTCTTGATGAATAATAACTTATAACCATAATAATCATTATTTGATAAATTTTCTCTCCAAATATATGCTAGACCATTGTTCACTCGTATTCTGCATTCAGTCCTACCTCAATGCTCACAATAGCTCTAAATGATAATCAATATTATTCTCATTGAATAGAAGATAGAACTATGTCACAGATAGATTATATAATTGGCCTTCGTTCTGTCACTTGTGCAATCCTTCCTACCTGTAGCCTTTGAAGCTTGTCAGTTTATTATGATTTATATGCCAGCTTTCTTTCCTTTTAAAAATCTATGTGTCAACATTCTTGTTATATTTTTTAAACTGTAAAATTATTGAACTATTTTGTTTATGAAACCACATAATGAGGAATCATGCAGTGAGAAATTTTTAAATGTTGAGTTGAAACAATAAACTGGACATCAATATTTGTACACTAAATAGAACAGGAATATGAATATGAGCATAACCCCAAATTGGGTTCACCAAGAAATATATAAAATGATCAAAACAACTTTTTCCTTATATACTATGCTATTCAACAATGATATAAAGCTTTCCAATTTTTCTCTTTTAGGATGACACAATGAGACACAGAGTTCATCTGAAACCTCATTGTGAGACATTCCAAAAATATGAATGTCAATGCTTATAAACGCACTCTCTATTTCCCTTCCTGAGATAAGAAGATATAATTTCTAATGTCAACAATTTCTCCTTGGAGACAAAAGGGGAAGAGTCTGGGATTCTTCCCTTTTGGAATATAAATTCATGTCTCTAGGGGGAAAAATCAGCTCTATGCCACTTATTTTTTAGCCCAGGGCTTTATATTCCTTGCAATTTGAACACATACCTTGAGGAAGGTAAATCTTTCCAACATTTGTACCATCTAGGTTTGTCTTTTAACACAGGTTCCAAGTTTTAGTAAAATTTGCTTAGAAATAGCTAACATTGCAGAAACATACATATGTTCTATGATCCCACAGAATAATTTTGCTTGAATTTGGTCTTACTCTTGTTTTATTCTTAGGGAAGAAAACACATATTTAATGGAAATGATTCATGAGCGAGCTTGTTCAGTTTCCAAAACAAATACCTTGAGGAGTCAAGAGATAATAGACTACAGATTACAAATGGACACCAGCTCAAGCAGGTAATATTTTTCTATCCATTGTGCTAGAAGAGAAGATAGAGAAAAGAGAGTCAAACACTAGCTACTTCAAATACTAGCTAAATCTGGTACTTAGGTCATCCTTTATGATTGCTCACTTATGAAGTTTGTTGCATATTTATCAGCTAAGAGTTGAGGTGAAGGTCAGAGTATATGTTGGAGGTATACAATGAGAGAAATTGGTGATTGGTATCATTGATCTTACTTAGGAAAATATAGATGGAAGTAGAATAAAGTAGTGTTGGATCCTTTCCAGATGAAAAAAATGGTAGAAAAATTTCATGATGTGTTATAGCTAACTTCATGGGTCACCTTGGCTAGATGATAGCTATAATGCCCAGTTTTTTTGGTCAAGTGCTGGATTAGATGTTGGGAAGATGTAATTAACATTTACAATTGATGTGCTCTAAGTAAATAAAGATTACCCTCAATGATGTGGGTAGACATCATCAAATCAGTGAAAGGCCTTTAAGGCAAAATTGAGGTTTCCCAGAGAAGAAGGAATCTCTCAGGATTGTCACATGCAATCGCTGCTCAAGTTTTTAGCTTTGGACTGCCCTACACACTTTGGACATGCTATTAATGTGTGTGTGTGTGTGTGTGTGTGTGTGTGTGTGTGTGTGTGTGAGAGAGAGAGAGAGAGAGAGAGAGAGAGAACATAATGCTTTGGCTCACATAATCAGTTCAATAGGTTCAAGGTTACAAAGAAGATGAAGAGGAAATGAAGTGGAATGAAAGGTTTGAAGGATTTCCAAATGTTTTAAGATGATAAATTGAGTTTCAAGAGGTACAGTTAGGAGATTTTTTTTTTTTTTTTGCGAGATATAAAGAGAAACTAGGTCTGACTTTGATGAACAGAGCAAGATATGGAAATATTTCAAGTGGCAGTACATGAATTGGGAATCCTGGGTTTCTGGTACTGACTGAGATAAACAGAGATATGTAGAATCATAGATGCAACATTGATACGGTTTTGGAATACAAGTGATCATTCTAGGCTAAGCATTCCACTGGATTTTGGGGCCCCTGGGCAACTGAAGTCTCCCATGGCATGCCTATTCTCATTATCACCAAAAATAGTCTCATTAATAATATACTCATTTACAATAAAAACAATTAGTAATAATAATAATACCAAGAATGAAAACAAGAGAAGATGAAGAGCAACTAATATTTCTACTCTATGTACTACATACCCAAGGATTTTATGATAGTTGATTTCATTTGTCAGCTTGACTGTGCTAAGGTATGCCTACATAGCTAGGAAAATATTATTTCTAATATATGTGACTGTGAATATGCTTCTGGAAGACCTTAGCATTTGAATCAGAAGCCTGAACAAAAATCTGCCATCATCAATATGGGTGAGCTTCATCTAATCTTTTGAGGGTTCATCTGGATAGAACACAAAGGTAAAGAAAAGGCAAATTCTTCCTTTTTTCTTGAGCTAGAATATCCATATTCTGCTTTTAAACATCAAAGCTCCTGGTTCTCAAGTGTTCAAACTCCAGATGAATTGCTGGCTTTCCTGGTTCTCTAGTTTGTAAATGGCACAATGCAGAACTTCTCAGCTTTTGTAATTACATGGGCCAATATCAATAATAAATCTCTTATTATAGGAGATATATGTATATGCATATATATATATATATATATATACACATAGAACTATATCTATACATATCTATCTCTATGTCTATATCTCTAGTTCTCTCTCTCTCTCTCTCTCTCTCTATATATATATATATATATATATATATATATCTTCTATTGGTTCTGCTTAATTGGAGAAACTTGACTACTGCAGCACTGTTCAAAGCACTTCCTACATATTATCCATTTAGTCTACCCAGCAAACTTATTAATTAAGTGAAATAATTATCTACAGTTTATGGATGAGAAATTACTTTTTCAAGGTAACACAGGAAGTAAGACCTTAGATAAATATTACTTATTTCTATATCAATTCTATCATCTATATTATAAATATAAATAAACTGGCATGGTAGACTAGATGGTTACCAGAGCTAAAGATGCTTACATTGCTTTCTCAAAGTGACTGACCTGGCTAGGCCTGAAGACCAGTGTCAGTAAAATGGGAGTCAAAATGAATTGATCAGGAATTTAATCTTATCATATATGTAAAAAAGAGATCTTGTCCAAATGTGAAACTGCTTTATGTATGTAGCCGTACATATTTCACAGTTATATCAGTCATGGTCCTTGGAGGAAACATATGACAAACATAAGTAGGTAGTTGAAAGTAATTTAATTAAGGAAAAGCAAACGTTTTTCAATATGGAACAGATGTTATTACAATGTCACTCCAAAGCCTGAAGCAGAAAAGGGTGGGAAATAGAGCAAGAGTAGCTCTAGGAAAGGATTGAGTGTTTCCTAGATGGAAGCAGTCAACCCTAATCTGACCATTCTATTCTCCCATACTGTGGTCTCCTGACAATTACTCCTACTGGTAGAATCAAATAGGAAGACAGAGAGCAAAGGAGCTCACTGATGCAATCCACCAAGGTCAGCCAGCCTGGGGGCAGGAGGAGGGTCAGAAACCAAGTATAGAAAAGGGTAAGAACAGTTTGAAGAAGCAAACAGGGACTCTGCACCCCAAATCCACACTGCAAATATCTATGGGTAAAAAAAAAAACATGTGTAATCATGCTTTTAATTCCAAAAGTCACTTATATCAAAAATAGACCAGAAGGTTTTGAAGAAAAAAACACATTTTTGACAAAACAATGAAAGAATATGTCATCTTTTTTTGGTCTTTTGGACTATTTAATAATTACTTTTACCTGCCTTCAGAGTTTTATACTGTAAAAAAAAAATTGAAGAAAAGAATATGAAAACTAAAACTGAGAGAAGTTAGAGACACTGGGATATAGGCACAAGGTGACTGAGGCAAGATATCTTGGTGTTTCTAAAGGAAATCATCTTTCATTCACAGAGCAGACTTCTATCAGAAGAATGCTGTTCCCACACTGTGACCCCTGTTCCTACCTATTTATGGCCTCTCTTAGTAGGTTAATCTATCCAGTGGCATTTTATATTTTCTTCTCCTATCTCAGTTGAATCTAATTTCTCTTTTTTTTAATAACTTTCTTTCAGCAAATGAACTTGTTCACGTCCTGGCTAGCTATGATTTTTTAAATTTTTTCCTAATCTGTGACCTTTTCAGTTTACTGTTTTTGGTATTTCACAAATATCTCCAAATTTTGATAGATTCCCCAACTCAAAATATTCATCTCAGATTTCTCTAGCATCTTTCAATCTGATTTCTGGATGCATCATTTCTCTGATGTGTCTTTCTTTAATCATAGGCTAATGAGAATTGATCCTAAAACTTATTTTTTCCTGATCTTAAACTGTTTGCAGAATTTGGTTTATTACCAAGAAAATCTTTTAAAATTATTATTTTTCCTTTCAGTGATACCACACTACTTCTGAGTCCCTTAATTCTCTCATAATTTTCGTGTACTCTTGATGTATTTCATTCCTGCTTCCCTCTGTAAAGTGGAAGAATGATCTGTATTTGTCCAGCATTCTTTATTCTTTTTTTAAAATTCTTAGTTATAGATGGGCATAATACCTTTATTTTATTTATTTATTTTGTACATGGTGCTGGGGATCAAACCCAGTGCCTCACACATGCTAGGCAAGAGCTCTACCACTGAGCCACAATCCCGGCCCAGCAGCACTCTTTATTGTAATTGTGCAATTTCTCTTAAATATTTTCATCACTCTCCACTTCAAGTTTTTTATCTTTATAATCTAAGTATGTTTAGTCATACTTTTTTCTAATAACAATTCTTGTATTTAATTGTCTACTGAGAAATTCTAAACCTGCATTTTCTAAAATATGTTCTCTTTTTCCAAAAATATATGCTATAAAAATCTGTGAAGACACATGCTCATTCTCCTCTTAGCCATGTTGCATATTATAATTATTATGTAATTATAATACAAAAGTACTCAAAATTCCTACCCTCCAAAAAGTATCACTGTAATTAGGTCAAATTTTTCAATAATTAATTTAACTCAAAATCCCTTTACCCTTTATTTATTTATTTATTTATACTCTAATTTGTTAAATATGACAGCAGAATGCATTAAAATTCATATTACACATATAGAGCACATTTTTTTTTCTTTTTTTAGGGGTACTATTTCTTTTTAAAAAATTAATTTCTTTTAATTTATAAATGACAGCAGAATACATTACAATTCTTATTACACATACAGAGCACAATTTTTCATATCTCTGGTTGTATGTAAAGTATATTGACACCATTTGTATCTTCATCAATGTACTTAGGGTAATGATATACATCTCATTCCACCATCATTTTTATCCCCATGTCCTCTCTAGTCTCCTCCCACCCCTTTGCCCTATCTAGAGTTTGTCTAATCATCCCATACTCCCTCTCCCAACCCCACTATGAATCAGCCTTCTTATATTAGAGAAAACATTGGGCATTTGTTTTTTTTGGAGTTAGCCAACTTCACTTACCTTTTTATTCTCCAACTCCATTCATTTAGCTGCAAATTCCATGATTTTATTCTCTTTTATTGCTGAGTAATATTCCATTGTGTATACATACCACATTTTATTTATCCATTCATCTGCTGAGGGGAATCTAGGTTAGTTCCACAGTTTAGCTATTGTGAATTGTGCTGCTATAAACATTCATGTGGCTGTGTCCCTGTAGTATACTATTTTTAAGTCCTTTGAGTATAGATAGAGGAGAGGGGTAGACAGAGGAGAGGAATAGCTGGGTAAAAAGGTGGTTCCATTCCAACTTTTCCAAGGAATCTCCATACTGCTTTCCATATTGGCTGCACCAATTTGCAGTCCTATAAGCAAAGTGTGCGTGTGGCTTTTTCCCCACATCCTCGCCAACACTTATTGTTGTTGTGTTCTATAGCTGCAACAAAATCTATATTTTATTGCATATAGATTTCCAATTTTCCAATTTTCTGACTGGCATGAGATGAAATCTTAGTTTTGATTTGCATTTCTCTAATTGCTAGAGATGTTGAACATTTTTTCATATATTTGTTGATTTGATTTTATATCATCTTCTGAGAGGTGTCTGTTCAGTTCCTTGGCCCATTTATTGATTGTATTGATTGGGTTATTTGTTTTTTGGTATTTAACTTTTTGAGTTCTTTATGTACCCTAGAGATTAGTGCTCTATCTGATGTGCAAATGGTAAAAATTTACTCCCAAGATGTAGGCTCTTTATTCACCTCACTGATTATTTCTTTTGCCAAGAAGAAGCATTTTAGTTTGAATCAATCCCATTTATTGATTCTTGGTTTTAATTTCTATACTGTAGGAGTCTTATTAAGGAAGTCGGAGCCTAATCTGACATGATGGAGATTTGGGCCTACTTTTTCTTCTAATATGCACAGTCTCTGATTTATTTCCTAGGCCTTTGATCTACTTTGAGTTGAGTTTTGTGCATGGTGAGAGATAGGGGTTTAATTTCATTTTGTTGCATATAGATTTCCAATTTTCCCAGTACCATTTGTTGAAGAGGCTATCTTTTCTCTGATGTCTGTTTTTGGTGCCTTTGTCTAATATAATATAACTGTAGTTATGTGGGTTAGTCTGTGTCCTTATTCTGTACCATGGGTCTACCATCTATTTTGGTGCCAATACCATGCTGTTTTTGTTACTATTGCTCTACAGCTCTGTAGTATAAAGTCTGTTATAGTGATGCCACCTGTTTCACTCTTCTTGCTAAGGATTGCTTTAGCTATTCTGGGTCTCTTATTTTTCCAGATGAATTTCATGACTGCTTTTTCTATTTCTATGAGGAATGTCATTGTGATTTTGATTGGAATTGTATTAAATCAGTATAGAGCTTTTGATAGTATGGTCTTTTTGACACTATTAATTCTGCCCATCTGAGAACAAGGGAGATCTTTTAATCTTCTAAAGTCTTCTTTAATTTCTTTCTATAGCATTCTGTAGGTTTTGTTTTAGAGTTGTAGAGGTCTTTCACCTCTTTCCTTAGGTTGATTCCTAAGTTTTTTTTTTTTTTTTTTTTTTTTTAGGTTTTGTAAATGGGGTAGTTTTTTCTTGTTCCCCTTTCAGAGGATTTTTCACTGATATACAGAAATGACTTTGATTTATGACTGTTGATTTTGTATTCTGCTACTTTGCTGAATTCATTTACTAGTTCTAGGAGTTTTCTGGTGGAATTTTTGGGCCTTCTAGGTATAGAATCACATGGTCAACAAATAGTGCCAATTTGAGTTCTTCTTTTCCTATGTGTATCCCTTTAATTTATTTTGTCTGTCTAATGCTCTGGCCAGTGTTTCAAGAACTATGTTAAACAGAAGTGGTAAAAAGGGCCATCCCTATCTTGTTCCAGTTTTTAGAGGGAATGCTTTCAATTTTTCTCCATTTAGAATGATGTTGGCCTGAAACTTAGCATAGATAACTTTTATGATTTTGAGATATGTTCCTGTTATTCTTGGTTTTTCTAGTGTTTTGAACATGTATATGTGCTGTATTTTGTTGAATACTTTTTATGCATCAATTGAAATGATCATATGATATTATCTTTAAGTCTATTGATGTGATGAATTACATTTATTGATTTCCATATGTTGAATCAAACTTGCATCCCTGGGATGAACCCCACTTGATCATATCTTTTTGATATGTTTTTGTATTCAACTTACTAGAATTTTATTGAGAATTATTGCCTCTATGTTCATTAGCTACATTGGTCTGAATTTTTTTCTTTGATGTGTCTTTGCCTGGTTTTGGAATTAGGGTGATATTGGCCTCATAGAATGAGTTTGGAAGTACTCTCTCTTTTTCTATTTCACAAAATAATTTGTAGAGCATAGGTATTATTTCTTCTTTATATGTCTTGTAGAACTCAGCTGTGTATCCATCTGGTCCTGGGCTTTTCTTTGTTGGTAGGCTTCTGATGGCATCTTCTATTTCTTTGCTTGAATTGATTTGTTTGAGTTGCGTATATCATCTTGATTCAATTTGGTCAGCTCATATGCCTCTAGAAATTTGTCTATGCCTTTAATATTCTCTACTTTATTAGAGTACAAATTTTCAAAACAATTTCTAATTATCTTCTGTATTTCTGTAGGGTCTATTGGGATACTTCCTTTTTTACCACATATGTTAGTGATTTGAGTTTTCTCTTTCCTTCTTTTTGTTAGCATGGCTAAGTGATTGTCAATTTTATTTATTTTTTCAAAGAACCAACTTTTTGTTTTGTAAATTTTTTTCAATTGTTTCTTTTGTTTCAATTTCATTGATTTCAGTTCTAATTTTAATTATTTTCCTGTCTTCTACTGCTTTTGGTGTTGATTTGTTCTTCTTTTTCTAGGGCTTTGAGATGTAATGTTAGGTCATTTATTTGTTGACTTTTTCTTCTTTTAAGGAATGAACTCCACGCAATGAACTTTCCTCTTGGTATTGCCTTCATAGTGTCCCACAGATTTTAATACGTTGTTTCAGTGTTCTTATTTACTTAGAATTTTTAAATCCACCCCCCCTTGCTGTCTTTTGTAACTCATTGTTCATTCAGTACCATAGTGTTTAGTCTCCAGGTGTTGGAGTAGTTTTTATTTTTTATTTTATCATTGATTTTTAATTTCATTCCATTGTGATCTGATAGAATGCAGGTTAGTACACTTTTTTGTATTTGTTAAGAGTTGCTTTGTGGCATAATATAAGGTCCATGTACTGAGGAGAAGAAAGTGTATTTGCTCAGTGAAGGATGAAATGTTCCATATATGTCAATTAAATCTAAGTTATTGATTGTATTATTGAGTTCTAGAGTTTCTTTGTTTGGAAGATCTATCCAGCGGTGAAAGAGGTGTGTTAAAGTCATGGAGAATTGTTGTGTTGTGGTCAATTTTACTATTGAACTTGAGAAGAGTTTGTTTGAGGAATGTGGATGCTCCATTGTTTGGGGCATATATATTTATAATTGTCATGTCTTGTTGGTGTATGGTTCTCTTGAGCAGTATGAAATGTTCTTCTTTGTCCCTTTTGATTAACTTTAGCATAAAGTCTATTTGATACAAGGATGGAAACCCCCGCTTGCTTCCACAGTCCTTTTGAGTGGTATGATTTTTCCCAACATTTCACCTTCAGTCTGTGTGTGTCTTTTCCTATAAGATGAGTCTCTCAGAGGCAGCATATTGTTGTTTTTTTTCTTTTTTCTTTTTTTTTTTTTTTGATCCAATCAGCTAGCCTATGTCTTTGATTGGTGAGTTTAGGCTATTAACATTCAGGGTTATTACTGAGACATAATTATATTCCCAGCCATTTTTGTTATTTAACTTGACTTGGTTTCTCCTTTGATTAGCTTTTCCTTTAGTGTAACACCTTCCTCTTCTGATTTTCATTGTTATTTTTCATTTCCTCTTCACAGAATATTTTGCCAAGAATGTTCTGTAGTGCAGGTTTTCTAGCTGTAAATTTGTTTAGCCTTTGTTTATCACAAGAGGTTTTTATTTAATCATCAAATCTAAAGCTTAATTTTGCTACATACAAAATTCTTGGTTGGCACCCATTTTCTTTCAGAGCTTGATATATGTTGTTCCAGGATCTTCTAGCTTTCAGGTTCTGTGTTGAAAAATCTGCACATAACCTAATTGGTTTCCCCCTATATGTAATCTGATTCCTTTCTCTTGTGGCTTTTAATATTCTCTCCTTATTCTGTATGCTAGGCATTTTCATTATAATGTGCCTTGGTGTGGGTCTGTGGTGATTTTGTACCTTAGGTGTCCCATAGGCCTGTTGAATTTAGTTTTCCAATTTGTCCTTCATGTTTGAAAAAATTTCTGGTATTGCTTTATTGAATAGATTTTTCACTCCCTTGGTTTGGAACTCTATGCCTTCATCTGTCCCAATAACTCTTAAACTTGGCCTTTTTATGCTATCCCATATTTCTTGAATATTATGCTCATGGTTTCTTACCATTTTCACTGTATGGTCTACATTCTTTTCAAGATTATGTATTTTGTCTTCATTTTCTGAGGTTCTGTCTTCCAAGTGGTCTAATGTGTTGGTTATGCTTTCAATTGAACTTTTAGTTTGGTTTATTGTTTCTTTCATTTCAAGGATTTTTGTTTGTTTTTTCTTTAGAATCTCTATCTCCCTATTGATGTAATCTTTTGCTTCCTGTATTTGCTCTTTGTCAAAATGATCATTTGCTGCCTGTATTTGCTCTCTTATGTCATCCTTTCATTCACAGAACATTTAAATTGTGTACATTCTGAACTTCCTTGTAATTTCACCAGTTGTGCTGGTCATGGATTCTAATAATGTGGTATCTTGATTTGTTTGGGGCACTTTCTTCCCTTGTCTTTTCATGTTGTTTATGTATCTTCCTTTATAGCTCTGTAGATCCTAGACATTATCATTTGTACCCTATAGGCTTATACTGTGCTTGTAGGAGTCCAATACCTCTCTTTTGAGGGGAAGGACAATGTTAACAGATCCCAATATAAGCAAAATACCACCTAAAAACAAATAGTTGTTATTAAGATGTTTACAGTTTAGTAACAATGTACAGAAATGGTGAATTCAGTTAATATCTACAATTTAATCAGTAGGTTTGTAAAAGAGTTTACAGTTTCTGGTTTGGACAAGGAACCAGAGCTGAAGTGTAGGAAGATATGCTGAGGGGTTATGAGATGAGGATATAGAGGTATTATATCTTAGGAAGTGTGAAAGATCAATGTAAAAAGAAGGTTAGTAGTAGAATAGAGAGGTATCAATTTTGAGTAGACAAGTAAGAGGGAAGACACTAGAGTACATAAAACAAACATACATATATATTAAGAAAAAAATTACAAATGTTAAAATAGTAAAAATTGGAGAGAAAAAAGAAAAAAAATGCAATACAACTGTAATATACTATTCATTTGTCTCAGTCCTCAATATCCTAATTCATGAAAAATACTTGGTTTCACATATGTTGGGGATGTGAGGGTGGGAGAAGAAAGAGGGAGAAGAAAGAAAAAAAAACTCAAAGGAAGAAATAAGGATTCTTTTGGCTGGAGATCAGTATTTTTCCTGATTCCCTTCTCCATAGGTGGGGTTGTCTGTTCTTAGTTGGTATCTCTGCCCTCAGAATGGTGGGGGGTTACCAGAGTGTGAGGATTGGTCTTGGGTACAGGGCACCTGGAGGTGGGGTATGGCACCTGCCAGTCCTGTTAGGACTCAAGGATCTCCTTTGGCGTCTGCTCCTGTGATGTGTGTGCCTGGTCTTAGCTCCTCAACTTGCCTGTAGACCTCATGGTTCCTGCCCTCTAAATTAGTCTCTAAAGTGCATCTTCCTCACCTTCTCCATTTCTACTTCCTAATCAGAAGGGTCTTATATCTTGCATTCTGGTGGCTGCACACCTATCATGGAGGGCTATTTTGTATTGGCAAGTCTCTCTGCCAAGTTAGCAGCTGGTGGAGATTGGGGAGGGGAGGAATTAGAAAACTAATTCCTGGTACCTGGCTATCCAGTGTCCCAAACTGGTAGTTGCCCCAACTAAAGATGGAGGTGACCTAAGACGTTGGCAGCTGCTTTCAATGATGGGGTGGAACCAGAAGATGGTGTTGTGTATTCAGATAATTGCTCTGTGGCATGCAGTGTTGTGGCTGTTGGCTTTCTTCAGAGGCTGTGACGTCCCCAGGTGCAGGTAGGCTACCTTACCATGAGTAGGGGACTATGGCAGGAGCTGCCAAGTCGTAAGATGGAGGCAATTAGAGGAGCCCCATGTTGGTAGGTGGGGGTCCACACGGGAGTGGCAGCTGGAGTTCCTGTGCATGGGTAGCAGCTGAATGTTCTTGGGAGCGGCACCTGGGAATCTGCTCCAGTGCTGATGTTGGTGGTCCCACTAAGGTACCCAGGAGACCTGCATGGGCTAGTAGTCAGGAGTCCAAGTCCTTTTCTAACGCTGAGGCCCAGGCCCTGCAGGGCGCAGCGGGCGTGATTCCTGCATGGGAGCAGCTGTGGAGGGGTCCTCTATCAGTCTCAGCAAAGCAGTATTCCCACTAGTTGAGATCCGTGTCACAGAGCAACACAGAATGTTGCTTTCCTCTGGACTGTCATCTTGGATCGCCACCTTTTTCTTTCTTATTAAAAAATAAACATACTAACTGCCACCAGAACTTTGGATTTACAGAAATACACTCAGGATACTATTCCAAGTTAAGTCCCAAATTCAACAAGTCTCCCAAAAGAAGTCACCTGGGCATGCTTAACAGTGGTTCCACCCAGCTCCCAACAACACACTTTCAAAATTTTGGAGTTATCTTTTCATTTGTTCCCAGTAGTCTCTATATTCTAATCACTTAGAAATTGGTTAATTCTATTATAAAACTACTTCCTTTATTCCCATTCCCGTGGATACTAATCAATATAATAGACTATATATTTCAAACAAAATTTCAAAGCAGCATTTCGATTAAGTCTTCTCATTTTCCTAAGTGTAAATTATGACATTGTAATTTTTGGTTTCAATGGAAGCATAAACATTTCTCATTTTGACATTTAAAATAAATTCTTCACTGCATGATTCTAATCACTTGAGTGAGAAGGAATTCATCATGGGGGTGTTATACTAGATTGCTAATTAAGGGATTTTAAAGTATAAAATATTTTCTATTCATTAGTTCATTTGTTTACTCTACAAAATGGTAGTATCCAATATATATCTGGCTTCATGGTGTTGTATGTGAACTCACAAAGATAAATAAATCAGTGTCATGTTATTATGTTTGTGTGGGTATGAGTTTTCTCACCATGTTGTAACTCTCTCTGATTTCTCTGGGGGACAAGCTACTCAGGTAACTAAGAAATGAAAAAAGATAAAATCCTGTATAACAGGAACCCTTCTATCAAAAGAAAGCATGATATATGTATGTGCCTAGGGTTATAAACCATGTAAAATCTAACTTAAGATACTTATGCTGTTGTATAAGAATCTTGTTTTAACTGCTCCCATTCTCAGGACTAATTCCTCTACTGCAATAATATTTGTGCAAATTAATTGCCTGGTAAGATGCTATTCATTTGTCAAGACCTCTCTCAGGTATTATTCAACTTAATTCTCATTGTGTACATTTGGCGAGGCTTTGGAACTTAGTATTTTAGATCTGTAGATTCAAGTTCTGATTTTTCTAATCATTAATATTACCTTGAGTGAAATAAATTTTTAAAGTTTTAAACTTCAGAAATAGTGAGAATATTTTTACCTTAGGTGCTTGGCATGTAGTAAGTGCTTAATAAATGTCATTTTTTTTGTATTTCATTATCATATCTCATGCTTTTATCTCTCAAAGTGATAGTTACATTGCTTTGTTAACTTGTGTATTTAGACTAGTTTTTTGGTCCATTAGTTCCTTTAAGGCTCTATGTTAATTTTTATTTACTGCTGTAAAAAACTTCTTGATTTAAAATAACATAAATATTTATTAAATAATATAAATTATTACCAAATTAATATAACAGTTCTAGAAACTTGGAATTCAGATGGGTCTTACTGCACTGAAATCACAGCTGCTTTGGCTGTAACTGCTCCTGAGGAAGAATATATTTCCTTAATTTTAGCTTCTAGAGGCCACCTCATTCCTTGGCTAATGATATCTCTTCCTCAGTTTTCAGAACCAAAAGTATATTACTTTTAATATTCTCTTTTTTAATAAATATTTGATGTCTCTCCTTCACTTATGAGGATCCTTGTGATTACATTGGGATTAGATAATCTAAACTAATCTTTCTGTCTCAAAATCCTTAATTGCACCTAGGAAAGTAAATTTTGCTGTGTAAATTGAAATATTCTTAGGTTACTGGGATTAAGAAACGAACCTTTGTGGTGGTCATAATTCTGTTTACTATAGGCAGAATATATAGTTATTTCTGTTGCTGGTTTTGAGCTTCTGTAGGGCTAGTGCTTGCGGTTAGCCTTCTGCATCTCAGAGGTACAATGTACATCTACTGAATAAATGAATCAATTAATGGAGAAATGAAGGAGTGAGAAGGAAATACCAAAAAATAACTGCATTTTCTACTTGGTTTACTTCTATACTGCAAATCAATTTGAGACACGGCTCCAATAAGTGTGTGCTTGGGACAACTTTCCATCATCATATGACTTGACTGCCCTCCATTTATGTACTTTGATACAAGGATAAGAATGTTTTGGATGAGCAGCCAGTAATGGATGTTCCTCTTTGAAGACAGTGTCATGAAAGGGTTTGCATCATGAGTTGTGGTGCTGCTTAGAAAATCCTAAGTTGCATTAGCTAGAACATCATTTTACATGCAGAATATTAAAATGTATTCTGAACTAATTTTTGAAAGGGCACTTTTACAAATTCACAAAGGCTTTAAAGAATATATTTGACAGGGCTGGAGTTGTGGCTCAGTGACAGAGACCTTGCCTAGCATGTGTGCGGTACTGGGTTCAATCCTCTGCACCACATATAAATAAATAAATAAAATAAAGGGTCATCAATATCTAAAAAAAATTTAAAAGAACATGTTTGAAAAGTTGTCTGCATAGATGCTCATTATATGTGTAGATTGTACCTGCTTTTCATTAAGTATCAAAATACTGCTTTAAGCCACAATGAAAGAGCTTTACTTTTGAATGCTTTTATTTACAAACTGCTCAGAGCTGTTATTCAATATTCAGTTTTTAAGGTTTCACAAAGCTCAGTGGAATGTAGCTCATCTGTTTAAACTTTAATCATGGCAAAGCAGTACATAGATAATGATTTATTGCTTCAAAATAGGACCATGAAATGACATGAAAAATATTCACATCTTGATGGAAATATGAGCATTTACAAAGCTATTATATATAATTCACTTCATGTCAGCAGCATCAATAGAGTTTTCAATGCTACGGTGCTGTATTTATTTGCATCACAGACCCTCATATTGAAGGCTGTTGTCTCAATCCATTCTCACTACTGCAGGAAGAAGCGTCTGTATATGACACTCTTGTCATCTGTGTTTCCTTGAGAGATAAATTCCAAATCTTAAAAATTTTAGAGTGAGCTCTATTTATTTGAAAGAACATTCCCTACATCATGTTACTAATTTTGATATTTTCTACCAGATTTGAAATAAATAAGAAATACCTCAATGAGAGTTTTGCCCCAAATCTATCTGTAGGATGCTTTCATTTGGAATGCAGACAATTTTGGAAAATATTAAATTTGTGATAACAAAGAAAAAATATACTGATAGATACATGCACCACAACAGATTTTTCTCCTTTTTAGTTCATGACTACTAAAGAGAGTAATAGAAGTGCCAAGAATATTCTTAAGCAGACTCAGGGACTGATTCTCACATAAATTCCCAAAAACAAAAGAAAAAAAAAAAGCATCTGTTAAAGATTGTGGAAGGTACTCCAAGGAGAGATGTTCTGAGGGCTACCATTGCTTTAGAATAGGAAGACAGAAACTGAAAATCTAAGAAATTTTTTTTTCTGTTCAGATCAAACTTAATAGAGTGACCAACATTATAGTTTTCTTTTTACAGTTCCAGTTTATACCTGTTTCCCAATGCGGCTATTATTAACCCTTCCTAATCCTTTTAGAAGTATCCCAGTTAGGGTGATAAATTATGTGACCATATAAAACTTGATCCAATGTTTTGGATACTGAAGGACCTTTCACTATTGAAAAGGAATTGCTCCCTGAATAGAAAACAACACTAGAGATTGAGAAAATTTTGCTATCTCTCCCGTTGAAATACAAATTCATGAAGTTTGAAGGCCAAACTTTAAGAACTGGTCTGTTTGACATGCCTATTGTTTGATGTAGTCTTTGACAGTTACATTAAATTAGTGTAATATTCTTTGGTAGAAAAGTGATTGTATCTAATTTCATAGCTAAATCTCTCGAGAACCTTAAGCTAACAATTGCAATATGAGAAGCTTATCAACTATTTAAATTTTATGTTGAGGATTTGTTATGCTTAATGGAATTTTTTTTCATGATTTTCTAATTCTAGAGGTGACTGAAGTAGGAGACATTTACTTATAAGTCACTGTTCTGGGGAAACATTACAAACCTCAGTATTAAAATGGTGATATTTCTGTTTGTTTCCCATTAGTACTTCTGGCTTGACATGCTTATTATCATTTAGTAATGTGTAGAACTTCTTATGAAACCACCTTGCTGAATTAATATTAATAGTAATCAAATTAAAATACAAATATCCACTGTTTTAGTTTTGTATCTGCATTATATTTTAATAACACTATAGGTTTTAAGAAAAAATGCAATATAAAATATGATTTTCTTGCCTGTATAGAAATCATTGTGGTTGGGGTTGTGGCTCAGTGGTACAGTGCTTGCCTAGCATGTGTGAGGCACTGGGTTTAATTCTCAGCACCACATATAAATAAATGAATAAAATAAAGGTTCATCAACATCTAAAAAATTTTTAAAAAAATAAATCATTGTGGCATCAACAATAACAATCATTATCATTGTCATTGATAATAATACCAAAGTCCTGGCAGAAAAGAGAATCAACATTGAAACTGAATATTTTGAGAATTAAACAAAGAAGTTCTTTTCTCAAGGAGAAATGATGCCCTTAGTTGTAGACAAACCAACTGTAAGGGAAAGGGAACTCCTTAGGTTACCAACAGAAAGGATATTCTGACCTTCAAGACACCCCAGAGGGAGGGCAAGGGATTATTTAGAAAGATGTCACTTTTCTTTCTCCTTCCACTCTGTTGCTGATCCTACTGCCAAAGCCAAGAGGGCACAAAAGGGCATAAAAGGGCATTGATGATTCAGTCCATATAAGCTTCAATATCCCAAGGCAGAGAACAAGATGGAGAAGAAGGCAGGATGGGTCCCCTGGAGACAATGAAGGCATCCTTCACAACTGTCACTTCATCATTCTGACTGATTTCCTTAAACACTTACCAGTTTTATGCCAAAGACCTATTGTATATTACCTAATGTAAAATATAACAATATATTTTCACCTTATTTACTCAAAGAATTTAATTACAAAGATGAGAGTTGTAATCTAAGTGGTAAAATTTTCATGAAACCTAAATATGTTTAAGACCCTAATCATGCTCTTTATCACAGAATTCTTCTTTGATAATGTTTAGCCTAGATATTTCTATAAAATGTGGAGCAAAAAATTATAAATATACAGGGGAAATGGGAAATCATATGGGTAAGTATGCATTCCAGTATGATAAATTATGATGTGCAGATGATGATGATGATGATGATGATTAGCTAGTGGGCTAAAAAAAATGACACAATGTGAGTTTCTATCAACCTTGAGTTTATATTGTTTGTTTTATATTGACTCTTCCACTGAAATGGACATAGATAATCAGGGCTTATAGGACCCGTTCAAAAAACCATCATGTGAAACTAATGTAGAGGCAGTTATTCCAAAATCATAATTAGCCAAATTCAAAGCTAGAAAACAGAAAAGAAACCTGCATGATTAGGGGTTGTACAATAGGAAGCAGAAGAAAACAAAACAACTGCTTCTCCCAGATGAAAAGATAAAGTCTTACGTAGCAATGAACACTACTCTTCCTTTAGTGCTATAGTCAGGCCAAGCAATTCTAGTCCTAGGAATTAAATATTCTTCCTTTAATTCTCCAGTCATAAGAATTAATTAGGTGATGGGAAATTAGCTTCTCTGAAGCACCCTAATCCTAAATTCCTAATTGGTTTCATTTTTCACTAACATGCCTAGAATGTTGACATGGACAATCATAATACCTGAGAATTACATGAAGCTTTTCCTAATCAATCTTTGATACCAGTACACTGTGGATCCTTCTCCTTGAACACTATTTGTCATATGTGGTTCTGGAATGACTATTGTCTTTGCCCTTGCTTCTCCCAAAAAAAAAAAAAAAAAAAGGAAAACTTGTGCCTCATATCTAAAGAGGTTTTGCCCTATGCCCTCATGCCCTCAATAGATGCACATATAATACTTACATATTATATATGTTGCATAAACATAGTGTATAGTATATACACTGCATATATAATGTTATAAAACAATACACATTATAATGTATATGTGTATATACATTGTATATTTCTATATCTTTACATATTATTAAAATAATAATCAACATTGATTCAATTCTTACCATATGTCACACAATCTGAAATTGACTTTAACATGTGTTTGTATTAACAATTCCATGAATCCTTAATTTATAAATGAGGAACAATTAAACAAGGTACATGGTAAATAAGTTGTTGAAAATTACTCCTTTCATAATTATGAGACATGGGATCAAAACCCACTTACTCTGGTTCCAGAAACATTCTCATTTAGTTATTATATTGCTTTTATGAACTATATCTATACATTATCAACCCAATGCACATATTTTTGATACATATAAATAATTTTTGCTGCAAAAGATATAAATTTTAAAATTTAAAAGGAATAAGAAAAATTATATGCAATTTCTTGTCACTTCGATTTCCCTATTTTGTATACTTTTTTGTGAAAGATGCAGTCACCTACTGAAGACTGACACAAGTGGTGTAATTCTCTAACTTTTCATATGTATATTTGGAAGTTTTTAAAATGTTTATGTTAGTGCATTATAGTTACACATAGTACTTTGTTCATTTTTAAAAAATTTATTATTTGTAGTGGACACAATACCTTTATTTCACTTGTTTATTTTTATGTGGTGCTGAGGATCGAATCCAGGGTCTCACACGTAGGAGGCAAGCCGCTCTACCACTGAGCCACAACCCCAGCCCCTATTTTGTTCATTTTGAAATAGTCATTCATGCATGGAGTATAATTTTCTCCACTTCAGTCGATAGTTCTTCCTTTTTCCCTCCCCTACTCCCTCCCCTTCTCCCTCCAGTTGTTCCCTTTCCTCTACTTTACTGACCATCGTTCTATTTTTTTAGTGTTTTTAAAAAATAAATTCTTCATAGATACATGAGAAATTCACTGTGGTATATTTGTATATGTACATATTTTTACATTTACATAATTTTTAATCAATTTTATTCCATTCCCCCTTTCTTCCCCTAAATCCCCTTTCTCTGTTTCACTGATCTCCCTTCTATTTTCACAGGATTATTGCCAATACTTTCCCGCCTTATTTTGGTCTAACTTTCACATATAAGTGAAAACATTTCACCCTTGACTTTCTGAGTCTAATTTCACTTAGCGTGATATTATCCAATTCCATCCATTTATCAGCAAGTGCCACAATTTCATTCTTCTTTATGGCTGAGTAAAACTCCATTGTGTATGTATATCACATTTTTTTTTTACGCATTCATCTGTTGATGAGCACCTGGGCTGATTCCATAACTCGGCTTTCATGAACTGAGTTGCTGTAAACATTGATGTACTTGTTTCATTATAGTATGCTGATTTTAGCTCTTTTGGATAAATGTAAAGGAGCAGGATAGCTGGGTCATATGGTAGCTTTATACCTAGGGTTTTTTTTTTTTTTTTTTTTTTTTGAGCAATGTGGTTTTAGCATGGTGGATTTTGGAGGTTTGTTTTAGGTTGGTCATGAGTGAGCACTGGTGCAACTGGCTTTTAACTGTGGTTGTCAAGGCAAGGAAGGGCTTTTAATCACCAGAAAGTGTGGGAAGCCATTCTCACAGGTGATTTGAGTTACTTCCCTGGCTGGGTGAGAGGCCCTTAAACAACTGTGTCAGAGCCTTCCCCACCCTGTCTCAGGTGCAAGGGCTTGTCCATGTGGAGGTGTGCCTGGCCACTGACCCAAAGACCAATCACTGACCCTGACCTTGGAATGCTGCCCCCCTCGACCTTCATTGGATGGGATTTTCCCTTGAATATTTTGTTCCCCAATAAAAGCTCACTCCCTGGCATGCTTTCTCTCTCTCGCTAGCCTCTTGGGTAAACCTCGCCACCACATTAGGTGGCTGGAGGCGGGAGCTAGGAGAAGCTGTCTGGGAGCTGGGCATTAAAGGTAACGAGAATGTGTCTCTTTAATTTTAAAACTCACTAGTTAATTTCTATGCTTCGAACCTCTTTTATGAAGCTTGCGTGCTGGTCGCATGGCAGAAGAAATCATGACATTTTATTTTTCATATTCAACAAATTTAAGGGCTTTGACTAAAGAAGGGTTTCTCAACTTTGGGAGTGTTGACTTTTGGAGTTGGGTGTTTGTGTATTGTGGGGGATCCCAAGCATCGCAGGACGTTTGACAGCATTCTTGACCTCTACCCACTAGATGTCAGTAGTACTTTCCCTTCAATTTGACAACCAAACATGTCCCAAGTAATAAAAAGTTTTCCCTGTGGGCTACACTAATTCTCACTTGAAACTACTGACTTTCAGGAAAAGATTGCTTCTTATGAACTCTAGGGTATATGTATTACAAACCTTCATAAACTTCAGGATAGAGATAGAGTTTCTTGGAATTTGCCCTGCTTAGTATTCTTTGGGAAGCCTGGATCTGTGATTTGGTATATGAAGTTAACTTAGGAGAAATTCTCAGTCATTATTGCTTCAAATACTACTATTCCTTACTATCTCCTTCTGGTATTATCATTACGCATATATGCACTTGGTACTACATATTTCTTGGATATTTTGTTCCTCTTTTACTGTCTTCTTTTTCTTTACTTTGAGTTTCAGGCTTCTCTATTGAGATAACTTCCAGCTCAGAAAGTCTTTCCTAAACCATGTCCTGTCTACATTAAGTCCATCAGGAGCATTCTTTATTTCTAGTACAGTGTTTTTGATCTTTAGCATTTATTTATTTTTTATTCTTGCACAAAATCTCCATCTCTTTACTCATATTATGCACCTGTTCTTTCATGTTGACTACTTTTTCCTCTAAGTTCCCTATCTTGTTATTCATGGTTGTTTTCAATTCCTGTTCTGATAATTCCAAAATTTCTGCCATAGTTGAGTCTGTTCTGATGTTTATTATATTCCTTTAGACTGTGTTTTATCTTTTAGTATGATTTTCAACACTTTAAGTAAAATATAGACAAAATATACTAGTCAAAAAGACTTTATGAAATGGTTCTTTATTAATACTGTGGTAAGATGTAATGGGAGCATAGCAAACCTATGGTTAGGGCCTAGGCATTGAGTGAGCCTGTGCCCCTAAGGTGGAAACTTCACACCTTTGTTGAAATAGGATGGGTAGAAGGAGATGAAGAGATTACTTAGTGCCAAGCATACCTGGAAGCTTTAGATAGGATACCTCAAGTACAATTCTACATTGAAGTTCAAGGGGGGAACTATGAAAGGGCTAGATAACTTTAGATTCATGTGATATAGCCACAGAAACTTGATGTCATTACTCAATACTTGGGTACAAATCAACTCTATTCTTTAATTATATTTCCTATAGCCAGAGTTTATTTTCTATGAATCAGTTTGTGGGGTTCATAATTTAAGCATAGTAGATTAAAAAAAATAAGTAAACTGTATATTAAAATAATATGTTACTTTTATGACTTGAAGAAAAAAACAACTTTAAAAATTATTGCAAATGAATAAAGAATGATTAATGTTCTGAGTCTGGAGTATTTAGAATCTTAGAGTCAGATTTTTCTTAGAAATTTAAAAAGAAACTAGACTGGTTTTAGAAGAGTACTTCAGTCTGATGATCAAAATAGAAGCAGTACAGGAATATCAACAAAAGGAAACAAGTCAGGCTTATTAAATTGGTAGAAGAGAGGTATTCTTTTTAAAAAGGTTGAGATCTTAGAGAATAGATTAGAAAGAACTAAGAGGAAAATGAGAACTTAAGGTAAGGCTGAACTGATAAGCACTGTGTCTAACTGCTCTTTAAAAGGCCATTAAAAATAAGTATTTTAAATGAAATTGAGCAATAGTGACTGAGGTCCAAAGAAATTTAACAGAGAAAAATTAAAGTTCCTAGAGTATTCTGAAATTACTGATCAAGTAGGAGCCAAAGACAGACACCTCTGAAGGCTATGGTTTGAAGATTTCTAATAAAATATTTTTTTTGTATCAAGAGGTAAAATCTCTAGATATTTTTGACAGAGAAAGACCTAGAAGATCAAAACAGAGCCATGGATGGGGTAGATGCTGACATCACCTGTTCTGTGGGGGAATGTGCCCAATCTAAGACATAATGAAGGTATCAACAAGAGATGAAAATCTGTCTAGATTGGATGTTGGGCTAAAGCGAAAGTACATCCTGGATAGAACTGTACAATCCAGAAAAACAAAGGCTAACTCTATTCATTAGATGTGTTTGAAATGGAATGATGATAATTTCTGAAGCTTTAAAGGAATCATACTCATTCTGATGTGAGGTCCTCGGTAAAGCAACTAAAATCATTTTAGCTCTGACTTAAATGGGATGAGGGGCTATGCTCTGACTTTGCTTCTCCTGCTTCCAGATGCTCAACTTCCCAGGATACCTACCTCAGTGATACCTATGCAGTCAGGCTTACACACTGATATATTTAAAACTGTCATATATATATATATATATATATATATATATATATATATATATATATAACCTTTAAAGGGAGCCCTGGGCATTTCTCTACACTTTAATTTTCTTCCCCAAAATGTGTAGTGAATTTCTTCATTGATAAATTTGAGAATAATTTGACATGTTTAGCTCATTCCCTTCTCCTTCAAGCTAACTATTCGTTGGAGAGGACTATACTTCGTGGCTCCCCATCAAGGAAGGACTTCCTGGGTTCACCATGGCTGTGACTGGCTGGGTAATTTCTCCTGTTTGGGGGATTTACTTGGGAGGCCCATTATTTTGCTAAACTTATCTCCACACTCTACATGAACCTTCACTAACAGCAAAGTTGATGTATCTGCCTATGCTTTTATTTTTTTGTTGTTCAGAGCTAGTTGGTGAAGAGGCTTGCTATTTATGGCCATCCTCTTAATGAACCCAATAGAACCCAATAGACATTTTTTTTTTCTCTGATTCCCTACTAGGATGAGAGTTCCTTCATTTTAGACCTATGGTGGTGAGAATACGACTCTGTTTATTTGTCCTTTCCCATTTTCCCATTAGTATCTTGGATCCTTCTTTTTATCTTCAAATGCAGCCTTTCATTCTGATCACTCAGAAATGGTCAGTTTACTGGGCTGATGCCTCTCTCTACTAGAATGGGAAAAAACTGAGATTGGTTACTTCAGTTTTTTCAAGCAAGAGAAGGGGACACACAAAGGGAGTTTCCATGGAACATTCCATCCCAAAGGGGTAGGATTATTAAAGAATAGGTGAGTGTAGCTCAACCCCAGGGGAATGCCTACTCAGAAGACTGGCCTTGCTATTGGAGGGTGGGGATGGGGGGTATGGGACACCAAGTCACAAGTCATGGTATTACTGCGCCAGACTACAGTGATATTTCAGATCCCTGTAGTGCATCAGGACTGGAAGGTGTGGTAACTCAATATGGCTCCCCACACCAAGCATGACTCCCGTGACTTACTTCCCCCAACTAGGCCCCATCTCCTACCTGTTACACCAACTTCCAATAGTCTATTTAATTACGGTTTCATCAATGGATTAACGTATTGCTGTGATGAGAACCAACAGGGTTTAATCACTTCATAAAATTCATACCTTTGAATATTTTTCATTGAGGACCACGCCTTCCACACATAAGTCTTTGGGGCACACTCCAGAGTCTAACTATAACATGAAGGGTGTTTGCTTCTCTACTAGAAGTCAGTTGAAAATATACTGGAGTACTTTGGTTGTTTAAATGACTGAGGGAATACACCACTGACAGTTCTTGGTAGACTAGAGGAGACTAATTTTATTAGAATAAGAACAACCTATCCAAATGTCAAAAATATCCATCTCTTTAATCAGAAATTAATGAACTCATATTAAGTTGAGCTATTTTATATAGTGCTTTGAGGATCATTTCTGTATATGTCTTTTCCAGTCTACATATGCATTAGTGAAATTGGACACAGAATATGTCTTTGTAGAGCATTAGTACTGGATTTCCCATGTTTGTATACAATTTATACCCCATTAGCAGTGTATCAGTATTTTACTACCTCTGCATTCTTCTTTGCATTGGATATTTCACTTTTAATTTTTTAAATTTTCTAGATTCAGCTATTTTGGGGGGAAGAAAGTGTTATTCTGGCTTTAATCTGATGTTTCTGATTCCTACTGTGACTAAGCAAATTTTCACATGGCTTTGAGAATTTGCTTCCAACTCTGTTTTGAACTTCTTTTTAAAAACCATTTTCCTACCTTCTATATTTGCTTTTTACTCCTTAAATGCTGTCACTTAATGGAGCAAAGTTTAATAATGTGCCAGTTTTAAAATATTATATTTTAGCCAAGTTTTTCTGTGCTTAAAAACCAAAGGCCTATTTGGAGATAAATATTTTTGCATGAGGATGTAAATGCATTGGAAGGTTTTGTGATATTTCCAAGTATGTGAAAATTAATTTTTCTATAAATGTATTCAATTTTCCTGGACCCATTTATTGAAAGGGCCATTCTTGCCTTAGTGTTCTATAAGATCAGCTTGGTCATTAACAGATCCATACATCTGTGGGAAAGATTTTCTAGATTCCATAATCAATCCTGTTCCACTGATGTACCTCTTTATCTTTGGATTATCACTACACTGTCTTTAATTATGGTAAACTTTATAATAACTTTTTTAAATTTGACAGTGGAAGTACTATTTGAAAGCCACTCTGATTTTCATGTAACTAATTTTCATGAAACTAAAATATATTTTCATGTAGATAGTGTGCTGCAGCCCGGCTGGCTGCAGAAAATAACCGGGGGGTGACGAACAACTTGTGTAGATTGATACAGCAGGAGTGGAAGCCGTTTATTGTAGGACAGGAGCGGTATTTATACATTCCACACAGCTTATCTTAATTAGCATAAACTAGATACATCAGTCAACCAATAAGAAATCTTAATGGCTCACTGGTGTTACTTCATAAATTACTCCCTCTGGCAAAATGCCAGGCGCCATCCAGACTTGTTTACAGACTCTAACATTTGCCAGGCGCCATCCTGACTTGTTTACAGACTCTAACAATAGTGAAGTGATTATTACAGATAATCTAATTAGCATAGCCTTCATCTCATATAGTTGCCTGTCATGGGAGGTGTACCTAAGAGCTACTCTCATAACAAATTCCCAGGATATAATATGATATATGATATATAACCTCTCCTGCTGTACGTAACATCTCTGGACTTGATTTTTCCTATGCAACTACAACTTTTTGTCTGTGACCGCTTTCTCTCCATCCCCTACCCTCACACCTGGCCCCCGGTAACCACTATCCTAATATGAAGGATATTTTGATTAAAAATAAATTTAAGACATATCATTTTTAAGCATTTAGAAATGCCGCAGTCTGGCTGGGCAAAATAACCGGGAGGTGATAAGCAACTTGAAGGTTGAAGTGGGAACTGCTTTATTGCAGAGCAGCAGAGGTATATATATATACCTAACTGATTACACACAGCTTGACTCAATTAGCATCATCTAGATACAGCAGTCAGCCAATAAGGAATCCCCACCATCTTAATGGCTCGGTGGCTCACAAACCACTCCTCCTGGCAAACTGCCAGGCGCTATCTTGACTTGATTGCAGCCCCCAACATAGAAAGACAATGAATTTTAGCATGATTACTGACCAATAATTTCTTTCTATTTCTGAGAAATGGAAGGAACATTCTGGACTACCTCATGGTAGTTCACTATGCTTATTAAGTTCTGGCTGAGACTCACAAGAGAACATTGATTAATGACTCAGAGTGAACTTGGAATAAATCTGAGGTAGGGAACTTGGTTCTTGATATTATCTTGTTGAGCATTTTTATCAATGATTCAATTGGGTACATAAAAACATGCTAACTAAGGAAATTTAAAAATGATCACTGAAACACATATGCAGGCTAAAAAGTTATCACACCAGAATGAAAAATGTAGTTACATTTCCACATAAGTTATACTTTGCATCCAAAAAATAACTAGGACTGCAGAAAAAACTCCCAGACAAAGCCCAAATAAACAATTGCATATACTCACAAATCCCATAAAATGTTTGAGCAACAACACTGATTAAACTATAGCTGTAATTGCAGAGACAAACAAGGAGAGTGTCATCAGTGTATGGGAAATTTCTGTGACTAAAGAAGGACACAGTTACAGATTGCTCAGAAAAGAAAAACTAGAGAAATCACAGTTCAAATCAATACCAGAAATATATTGTTGATGCAGTAGGAATATTTCCAGGGATGTATAAACCCAGACTTGATAGAGATAGGATTGAACCCTCTGGCATTCACTGGAGTTATTAAGTGGAAAGCTGCAATGTGAAGAGTTTGGCCAGTCAGTGTTAGCTCTGAAGAATGAGGAAATGCTTAGGGAACTAATAATGTCCACACCATCCTACCCTCCCATTCGCTCTACAAAATTAAATACAGGAACCACACTCTAACAAACAAGAATTACATATTTAACAAGATTTGTAAACCATCAGAATGAACACTAATTTCGTGGGGGAACACAAAAATAAGAGACAACTACAGACATTTAACCCCCAAATGAATCTGATTAAACAGAACAAAACTGAAAGTCTTTGGAAAAAATATAATTTGTATCTTAAACATGATTCTGAAGAATATTGTATCCAAGGAAGGAAACCAATTGGAAATCTAAAAATGTAGATATTTTCTTAACAAAAAGATCAATTAGTGAAATGAGACATAGAAAAGTATCCAAAAAATATAGTAGAAAAATATGGAGAAGGTATAAGAAAAAATTTAAATATAGAACATATTTCTAGAAGTTATAAACTTTACATAATTGTAAAAGAGAAAGATAATTGAAATGACAGAAGAATACAGGTAGTTAAAAATAATTAAAATAAAACTGAAGTAAGATAAATGAGAAAAACTATCCTGTACATATTCTCACTCAAGAAGAGATAGTTTATGCTGCAATAAAAAGCAATCTTCAAATATAACTAGTATACCAAATATACTGTTTTATTCCTTGTTCATGCTATATATCCATTTTGGCTTAAAATATGGTGCCTGTAAATTTTTTCTCACACAGGCACTCAGGGGGATGAATTATCTATTATCTAATCTATCACTCATGGCTTGGGAGAAACAAAGGTAACAAATTGCACATGGCATTTAATATTTCCCTTGCTTGGAAGTTCTATTAGCTTAAGTAATTCATAAGGTCAAGGCCTCACTTCAAAACTGAAACAAAACAACAACAAAACAAAACAAACAGAACAACCCCAAAGAGATATACAAAAATAAAGAAGATAATTGTGCAGAAATAAAGAAGAACAAAATTATAATTATTTGGTGCTTGGGAAATATATGAATGGAAATAAAATGTTTTGAGGTATTTTACACACACACACACACACATACACACACTAAAATATACTACAGATATACTACAGATCCAGAGCTCATAATTTATCACAAATGAATTTGATATAAATGTGCTTTGTTATATATCCTGTGAGGCCTATGGTTCTCCACTCAGAAAATGAACTTATATACTACTAGAAAATCACATTGCATTCAGATATTTTCCTAATATAATAAAGTTTTGAAGAAAATAAATGTACCCCAGTAGCTTTATTGTCAGAAAATTATTTATTCAGTCATAGAACAATAGGCAGTAAACTCATGAAAACTGATTGAGAAAACTACTGGAAAACTTTCACATCTGGACAACAAATATTTGTTTAAAATGATAAATGGAAAAGTGTGGAGAACTGTGTCTTAAAAATAATTTTGTGGAACTTTAGTAGGGCAAACTAATGTTTTAAGTTAAAATCACATAAGAGAAAGTAATTCTCACATACTCTGACAATTTAAAAAGATTATTCAACTGACAAAACCAAATGGTGGGAGTAGGGATAAAATGAGGAAAGAGTTATAAATATGGTAATACTCTCATTTTCCTTCAGGGAGAAATCAACAGATACAGTAAAAATTTTAAAATTGTTTAAAAGAACTTCAATTATTTTAAACATTTGATTCTATATAATTATTTCTATTCTTTAATATAGTCAATTTAACACAAATATCAGTTAAATATCATCATATCATAAATTATAGTTGCCTCCTAGACTTCTAGTGAAGTGTTCTTGGACTATGACCCTCATCCATCTTAGCCAAGATGTTTATTTAAGCTCCATGTGTTTACAATCAAATTCCAAGTACAGAAGGAGAAACTGGTGGGAGGAGAAAGCTAGAGAAAGGAGAGGAGGAACTCATCTCTGGTCTTTCAAGAAACTTCCTGAATTTAGCACATATTACTTTTTGGACTCAACTGAGGAGCATTTAATTACCTGTGTGCATCTGCAGTGGAGGAAGTAATTTTGTCTATCTTTCAGGATCTTATACAGAAAACATATGAAAAATGTTTGACAAAAAGTTTCTGCTTGTTTGTTTGTTTTTGGCAAGGAGAAAACAAGAGATGATACACAGTAAAACATTTTAATATATTCAATATTGGTCACATAAAATTATGATCAATCATTTTTTTTAGTCTGATGGGATCCATACTTATATAAGTCTTCTGGGAAGTGTCAGAATAAATTAAACAGAATGCAGTTTCATATTTGTCTGCAAATAAAATGAATACTCCCTGAGTTCTGTTGGAAAAAAAAATACTAGAGATTTTCAAACAAACAAGGCCATATATTGAACTAACAAATCTCTAAAGTGAATTTTAGATTTGAGATCACTGCAAAAATAAAGTAGGAAATACTATATTTGTAATATTTTTATCAAAATCAAAGATTAAACATTCAATAATCCTGAAACATTTCTCTTCATTCTTTTTGTTAAGTTTTCTTGCTTCAGCTTTTATTCTATTTCAGTTTAGAAAGCTTATATAATTTTATTATTAACAACTAAAAGTTATAATAGTTGGAATTCCTTATGCATTTTTCCCAGAAGAAAGCATTTCAACCTGATTTTGGTTATTTTGAGTAAAAGCAGAAATTTTCTTCCCTTATTCAACAAAGAAAATTTCACTGAAAGAGAAACCTAAGGAACAATTTTAAAACTCAGAGACTGAGATTAGATTTAGAGATTCTCAGAGAATACCCTCTTCTTTACAAATAAACTAAAGCATTTAAAGAAAAAAATAGCATTAGCTATTAAGCAGCCATATATTTTTTCCTGAACATATTTTAAGATTTTACTCAAATATTCCTTTTTCAGGTCATTCCCCAGATGATTCTCTATATAGTGTGTAACATGAGCAAAGATTTGTATGTCCTTGGTATGGCAGAAAAGAAGAATTGGTTATCATTATTGAAGATGTAATAAATTCTAGACAATGAAAATAGTACAGTGCATATTTTATCTCTGGAACAGCATTTGCATTTAAATAGCCATTTTCAATTCACTTGAGTATTTTACTTCATTGTGACCCTTTCTACAGATTTCCTTTTAGTTTCACATTGACTTTGCTGTTAAACCTCATATTTTTCCCTTTAATTTCATATTATATTTGTCTTAATCAGCTTTTTATTATTAGAGCAAAATAATCTGAGCTGGATTTTTATTAAGAAAAAGATGTTTATGTTAACTCTCAGTTTTGAAAGTTCGTGGGGCAAGGACCGCCTTAATAAATGGCATAAAAATTGCAGAAGCACAAACAAGAGGGGGAGAGCACATTGCCAGACAGCAAGCCAGAACCTGAGGAGGAACCAGTAGTGGCCTCCCCACTGGGATCCACCTTTTAAAAGTCCATCATCTTCCAACATCACCCCACTGAGGACCAACTCACAACATATGAATCCTTGGGAGACAATCTCAACTCATACTCAAACATAGTACCTTTTTTTATTGAACCTGGGAGCTGTTTTCCTTTATTTTCATATTAAATTTAAGGTTATAAAAATGTTACAAGATAAATATTGTAACTCATCTGTGTACGAGTTACAGTAAATGAATATTGATGTTAATAATTCCTGATATAAATTAAGATAATCATATAATCCATGGACTTTTGTGGAAATGGTACTATTCATTGAGTTATTGAGACTGTCAATTATTTCTTTTTAATACTTATTATATATTTTAAGCACTCTATTTTTACTAAATGCTAATATTTGAATTAATGTTTATAATTAGCAGAAAATATTTACAGTGGGACATATGGCTGTCTTTAAAAAGAGCAGTACTCCCTCAGTCTTTGCGGAGTGGAGGGATTTGTGACAATAGTCAGCTAACATATGGAAACAGAGGTGACAGGTGGCAGCTCTGGAGACATTCCTAAAGAGGCACTGAGTGATATTTGGATCCCTTTCTTTTTGATTCTTTTTCAATTTTGTTGCCTCAAGCACAGGTGTGCTCTAAAACATCAGAATGAAATTTAGATTCTGGTTACTCCTGCAGACTTCTATACCAAGGCCACCATGAAAGCCTTGGATTGCATTCCTCTAGACTCAAATGATAGAGAGACTTCTATTTCCTCATCGTTTATAACTATGTACTTTTGAGGTTTTCTATATTACATTTATATCTCATATCTATATTTTAGAAATAAATCTTCATCTAAATTACATACATAATATTCTTAGTAGAGAAAAATAATTTTGTACTTTAAACTACTCTTCCTTAGTGTAGATATACTAGCTTAGTCTAAAAATGAGTCTTTATTTCATAGAGTCAATTTGTGATTAGCCAAGTCAAGAATAAAATTGATGATGCTATCATAAAACCCAAAGACTCATTTTACTATAAACAAAAATGTCCATTTCCAAATATAAGGAAATTTCTCTTTATCTCAGAGTTTGATATGATAGTCCTTTATCTTTTTCCTCAAAATTATTTTCCAAGGTCATCTTAGCCACCATGCTATATTTTAGTAGCATTTATTTTTATTTTATTTTATTTTTTTCAAAGAGAGAGAGAGAGAGAGAGAGAGAGAATTTTAATATTTATTTTTTAGTTTTTGGTGGACATAACATCTTTGTATGTGGTGCTGACGATCGAACCCAGGCCACATGCATGCCAGGTGAGCACGCTACTGCTTGAGCCACATCCCCAGCCCCAATTTTAGTAGTATTTATATGTCAACAATTGCCGCAGTCTGGCTGGGCACAAAATCACGAGCCACCACACAGCTTGTAGATTCAAACAGCAACTCTTTATTCCCGAACTCACACCTGCCGTCTACAATCACGTTCTGGGGAAATCCATGTTTTCTGCCCAAATCCACCCCCACTGGGCTTCTGTCTCCCCCAAAATACTGTCTGAATCCCGTGAGAACTCAAGGGGAACTCAGGCAGCAAGATACTCCCTATTCCCAGCAGGAATAACCTTAAACCTGGAACACCCTAAACCCGGATCCGCCCTGGTCCTTGAGCAAGGTCACCTTAGATGCAATGTCACTGCAAAATGTCCTATTTCCATGAGTCCTTCCACTAAGCAACATGGGGTACGCTGGCAAGGAAATTGTCATACCTACTTGGCTAATGGCTCCCAGCAAACAATCTCAAAAGAATAACCCTAGTAATTTCATATCCCTAAACTCCAAGCATGTATTTTATGCATCCTGTTGGTTTTCTTACAATTATTGCAAACAAAGAATCAGAAAATAATGCTTTATTTCCATACCCAAACTTAGGGAACTACTCAATAATTATTCTGTTTCTCCCGTTTTCCATGCTTCCATATATAGCCTATTTGAAAAGTTTAGTGACTATTTACAAAATGTATCAAAGATTTGTTTTACTACAATCATTTCATTAAATTCATCCTTAGCTTTTTTCCAGTACTAAAAAAGTAACATTTTATCCTACATCCCATATTCAAAATTTCCCTTTTTTATTTTATATATATATATA
>NW_025999949.1:13344301-13422011 GCF_001458135.2 Marmota marmota marmota
ATATATATATATATATATATATATATATATATTAAATCATTTCTTGTACTTTATCTAGAGTGATCATTCTGTAAATAACTATATTTTGGGGATACTTTCCTTAAAGCGTCTTTGACTTTTCACTAACCTTAGAATTAAATCCAAACTTTGTTTAGTCATCCACAAAGCCCAGCAAAGTTAAAGAAGGTCCCTAGGGCTGTCTTCATTTTCTGAAATTTCCCAGTGTCCTCAACAAAGTTGGATCACACTGGTCTGCTTTCCAGTTTTGCATTTGCTCAATCTCCAAAGTACTTATATCAACTTCTCCTGCTTTCTGGTCTATTTGTTCTCAGGTCCTGCTTGGTCTGAGTCTGGCTGCTTCTTGTCATTCAAATAGCATATTTAATATCACTCCAATGATGCATTCCTTGAAATTCAACTGGATATGATAATCCATGCTTTATCTCAGTAAACCTATTCTATTTTTATTTATTTAGTTGATCACCACTGAGACACGTTGATACATTTCTGTTTATTTCCTGTCTCCTCCTACTGGAAGGTAAATTTCATGAAAGTAGTGATCTTTTCTTTTTACTCACCTCAACTCGTCCAGAACCTAAAACAGTGCTTGATATTCAGTAAGTCAATCAATACTGAGAATAAATAAAAGAGTAGTTTATTTGCATATATGGTACTAATTGTTCTGAAGTTCAAACTGTTAATTTAGGATGTTGCACAATTACACATTCCTGTTTTTTTTATTCAATCTAAAAAATGGGCAATGAAAGGTATATCTATGTTTTACTTTTCTCTTGGTTGATGTAAATGATCTTTTGAAAGAATATTCTTAATTTTTGAGATACTAAGGTCAAGGATTAAAAGGAAAATCTTAATTTCTGATGGCTGCAATTCCAGCCCTTTTATGCCCAATCATATCTTTTGCCTAACCATTTCTAATGCAATCCAGACCCATAGGTTAGTTTTGTTCTTTAACTCATAAGGTTACTGGCAGTTATAAATATTTAAATCCATATCCAGATATAAACACATTTCCAGAGGTGAGAGTGTTGAGGACTAAAATCATGGCTTGCCTTATCTAGTATGCTTTTCCAAGATTTCTGTCTCTAGCTAACCAATAATTTATTATAATTTAAAGATATCTTTAATAATACTTCTATAGTTAATTAAAAATTGATATCAGCATATAAACATGTTTGTCAGTAGGAACATAAGAAATGCTTTCTAGTTTACAGCTTAAAAAAAAGAAAGAGAAAGAAAAACATTGAATAATTAAACTTAGGATCAAATTCTAAACTTGATTTAATTTCTTCAAAATCTAATACCCTATTCTGTCTTTTCTCCCAGTACCATATTCCTAGTTGTGACAGATTTACTAAATTTTAGCTAAATACAATTCATAATATTATCAAATAGAAATTATATTTTAATTTCTTCATGTTTTGTTTTTTATTTTTATTTTTCAACATTTGGAGCATTGTTCAAATAATTCACATATGAAACCATGGAATTATCTTTAATTGTCCATAAATTTATTTTATTTTATTTTATTTTATTTTTTAACTGACCCATCTTCTCTGGAGTTTTGTTTATTGTTTTTTATTTGTTTTATTTTGTTACTCTTTCCTGTACTTTATTCCTTATGAATGTTTCTTATCTATTTCATGGCAAGTTTAAGAGTGTATTATAATAAAAAAATTTAATGAATTTATTAATTATTGAGCAAGCATAGAATACTATATTTATACTTATATTTACTACAAGTTCTGAACATTTGAAACATTAACTATTGTTACTATTACCATTTTATAAATAGAAAATCATGAAACTTGAGGCTTTAGGAAGCATAAACTTACTCAATTGCACACATTTGATTGTGAATGAACCTTATTTTTCTTTGAAAAAAAAAATTACCTAGCTCTTTAGTTGACAGGTTTTCCTTCTTCAGTTTAGGCTATCACAATCAGGAAATTTCTTATGGTTACTATTTGGAAGAAAACACCAATGAAGGCAAAAAAAAAAAAAAGTCAAAGGTATTTTCCAAAATTGAAGCTAATATACTGTACCATACCATACAAAGATTAGTGAATATATCTATTTCATTTGAAAATAAAGATTCAGTTCAATCAAACTTTGTGTAGCTGCTCTTTGGTCTGTTTTAGTGCTGTTTTAGTACTTTAAGTGCAGGACAGCAGGTTATAATTGGTAAATCTCATCTCGTACTTAGAACATAGAAAAATACAAGAGTTCACCATAAGCAGGAGTAGCTTCTTTTTATAATAGATACTGTTGAAATAGCAGGAGAAAATCCAATCTAGCTTACTGACAGATAATTTTAATTTGTTAGATCACCTCACTTCATTTTTCCAGTGACACAGTTTTTTGAGAAATAGACTTAATGTTAAAATTTCCCATTAAAATGGATAATTATTAACAAAATCATTAGAATTGACATCACCAATGTGAAAGCTAAAGAAGATAAAGCAACTGTAGTTAAGCTTCCCATCTTCCATTTGTTTTATCTTGTATACTCCTTAGATGATTCCTAATATACACACATGCACATACAAATGAAAGATAAATCTAAATATTAGGTAAGAGAGTTGTTTTATGTCAGAGCAAATCTTTTAACATTTCAAAAAGATTAAGAAATAAAACCAATTAAACCATTGGAAACAATGTAGACAGGAAGGGACATCTTTGTAATCATATACCATGTCTCTATAATCATTGTTTTGACTTTTGATGTCTTATTGACAAGACCGGTCATTGGAATACACTCAAAGTTCTGCAAATGAACCTTCATTAAATTATGACTATTACAAACACCAACTTATTTGCATAACCATAGCCACTATTAAACTGTTGTATTCTTTCAATTCACAATATTATAGTTACTTAGAAGAAAAGACTTGAATTTAATTATCATTTAGAAATAAAATTGTTTGGCCTGACAGTAAAAGTGGGTTCATAACCTTATATTGCATGGTAATGTCAAGCTGTGAGTATCACTTATCTATGGTTTTCAGAGGTGATCTAAATCCATTTAAAGATGCAGAGAAGAAAAGGACATTTAGAACACTGAGAAATGACTTCTAATTATCTGCTGTCTCATATACAACACAGGATAGTTGCGTTCAGAAGATATTGAACCATAATTCATCTTTGGAGTAAAGTGTGTGATTCATCTCTGGGACAAAATCTTGGAGAAGCTGATTGTGACTGTGAAATGTAGAGGAAAATCTGGCTCAGCATCAAGTATTTATTAAGTCCCTTTCCTTAAATAAATAATAATCTCTATTAGACAGAAAAAGTACTATGACTCAAAAACTATTTATGTGCATACTTTCCTAGATAATTAAATAGGTTTCTTTGTGATGTTAACTATAATCTCATCTATCTAATACTAAATTAAATTTAATCAATTTCTCATCTATTATATATTCAAGTTCTACAAGGGCAACATTTTATTAAAAAGTTACTCAATTTTTTAAATTGGGATAAAACAATGCTGCACTCAGTTAAAATGTTCCATTTAATGACACACTGCCTGCATAGCATTATAATACTATTTGACCAAAGACACACTATTTTGCTTAATTAAATCATCATATATTAATATTGAACCTTTGAGTGCATATGGTCCACAAACTATGACATTGGGATTGGAAACAGATGTATTACATCTGAATTATTATGCCTATAGAATTTTAAGCTGGAAGACCTTGAAGAGACTCAGTTATATATTTATAAAATTGAATAAAATTAACTGCCTACACTATAGATTAGATTGAGATTTAAATTAATGTTAATGATGAATTACCTCAAAAAATTAAGAAAACAATCTGCTACTTCTTGGTCCTTCCTTTTTTATTTATTGGTTCTTTTTAGTTATTCATGACAATAGAATACACTTTGACATAATTATAAAATCATGGAATATCTTGTTCTAATTCAGTCCCTAGGACCTCTCGTTCCCTTCCCCTCCCCTATCCCCTGTTCCCCTCCCTTTGTTGATCTTTGTGACATTTACCCTTGTTTGTCTTCGTCCGTCTCTCTCTCTCTCTCTCTCTCTCTCTCTTTCTTTCTTTCTTTCCTGTCTCTCTTTTTAAAAAAAAAAAAAATTCTTGTGGTTTTGACTACTGCCTTCTCTTCCTCCACTTTCCTAGTCAGATGAAGTACCATGCCTGGAGGTATGGAATGTGGCTTCCTGAACAATGACGCAGGTTCTGAACATTGACAAACCAGAAGTGCAAAGTGCTGTGTTCACCATGGATTCCAAGTTAACCAAAGAGAAATAGTAGACAGTTGATATCCAGGCATATAAATTGTTGGAAGTTCTTTGGAAAAATTCTTCCATGCCAAAACTTATACTGGCCTAGAAACCTGCCTCTTTGTTCCTGGATACTTGTGAAGCAGGTGCCATCAGGAAAATGAATGATCATGGGGCTTCAAATCTTGTTCCACCTCATTTCCCTTTGCATTTACCATCACAACATCAAACTCAGACATTAAAAATAGAATTTCCAGTGAATTCAGGCTAAAATGTGTGGTATCTTACAAGACTCGGTTATTTTTATTTATTAGGAATTCTTAGTATTTAATTTTTTGAAGTTGGAAATGGTGTAGAGTTAGAAATCATAGACTTTCCCCACTTAGTATGAAATTAGTATTATGATAAATTTGTGCAGTCTTAGGGCAATGGTTTCCAGCCTGGTCTGCTGAAGGGTAACCAGGCATTAACTTCTTCTGTTTGTGTTTACTGTGACTTAGTGAGGCAGTAAGACTGGATGTTAGTTTCTGTTTAGACATATCATGAAATGAGGGATGCAATTAATTTAACCACTCCTCTTTTTGGCTCTTTAGTTTTTGCCCACTTGTGTTGATAAAAGATTGCTTCAGGCCCATATCAGAAGTTTCTTTATGAACACAAATTTTAGATTAGATGACTAGAAATCAAAAGGCACACAACTCCTAGATATATTTTAGGCTTTCAAAAAGATATTTTACATTTTAATTTTTTTAAATTCTAAGTTTTTATTTCCACCTTTTTTTTTTCCAAGTGCATGACTGTATGCTGAGTTCTTTCATCAGAAGAAAAATGATGACAGAAGAAAACAAGGAACTATAGTAAAGAATTAAAACTACTTAAATGGTGGGTGGTAAAACTATAGGTGAATATTGACATTATAAAGCAACAAGTGTAATATTTTATATAATCTCAATATATATAGAAATGAGATCAATGCAAACAATAGCACAGAGTATAAAATGGATAAGATATGTTTTGAATGTCCTCTAGTTCTAACACTATTAGAAGAAATGATAAATACAATAATTTGACTTATTGTCGAAAATAAAAACACTGTGTCTATTAGAACCACTGAAATAGTGAGAGAATGTAACTAATAAGAAAATAAGTAAAAAGTATAATAAAAAATTTTATTAACTCAAAAGTACAAAAGATTTAAGTAAAAAACAATAACAACAGGGCTGGGGATGTGGTCAAGCGGTAGCACGCTCACCAGGCATGTGTGTGGCCCGGGTTCGATCCTCAGGACCACATACAAACAAAGATGTTGGGACTGCCGAAAACTAAAAAAAAATAAATATTAAAAAATTCTCTCTCTCAAAAAAAAAATAACAACAAAGAACATATAGACCTAAATAAAAATAGATGGCATTTCAAATCAAAATATCTTAGCAATTGTTATAAATGCAAATTGACTAAATACTTTAGTATTGACTATGACTATCAGATTTACTTTTATTAAAAAACCACAAACAAAAAAAAACTGATATAGCTATGCTAATATAATATTTACTTTAAGGAAAATATTGGTAGAGACAAAAAAAGAACACTTTATAAAAACAAGAGAGTTTGTGTAAAAGAAAATATTATATTCTAAATACATTTGCATTCAATAACATAGTTTTAAGCATATATATGAAAAATGAAAATGGCAGAGTAAAGACTGCCAAGCTTGCATTTGAAGAAAATCATGGAAAGAACTGAAAGTTATCAGAATCAACTATTTAGAACTCTGAAATTTAACCAAAGGCTTGCAGCAACCTAGGGAGCATTTAGTCAAGGATAAATATTCCTATCCTTACAAGAACAGAGGACTTTAATTCTTATTGGATTAGCACTTAATACTTATAATGGTTTAATCTTTTAAAGAACTTTTTGGTGTATTTTACTTACTAGATTTCCCACTCCTTAGCTCAGCAGTGCCCTGGAAAAATAACAGCATGAATTCTTGCTACAGGAGGCAACAGAAGACAGTAATATATTTTTTAAAGCCATGTTTCAAACAACAATCATTATTTGACCTAATTGGTGGTTCTCTCTAGTGGACTACTGGAAAATATACCTTCAACTTCACTTAGATTCACTCATTATTGAAAGTATTTCTCCAGACACTAGAGGTAATTATTGAGTGTTTTAACATTGTGACTTCCTGAGGTGAATAACAGTGACACAATGGCTAATCAAATGCTTGTATGGTGAAGCTAAATAATGAATTGTGCATAGAAGTTTTGAAAATCTCCCATGTAGATTGGGAATCTAGAAGGCCACGTGCAAACATAGGATTTTGCATGTGTTCAAGAAAAGACCTGAGAAGACTCAAAGTCTAACTTCTGACTGATAACTAAGTTTCAGCACAAGCTGGAAATGAAGACTATACAAGAGTTATAGACTTCCTAAAATGCATACGGTAACAGTCATAGAGTGAAGTTACTAAAATCAGGAATCAAAAAGGAAAGATTATTATGTACTCTCATTGAAATAAAAAAGTATTACAAAGAAGTACTGTGAAAAACTAGAAAATAAAAAATTAGATAAATTAAATGAAATCGACAAAACTCTAGGCCCAAAAAGACATATGCTGAAGGCTTGGTTGTCAGCCTGTGGTACTACTAGAAGGTGGTAAAACCTTTTAGGAAGTGCAGTTTAGTGGAAGGAAGTTATGTCGTGGGGGTTGTAAACTTGAAGGGGATATTTTGACCCTTATCCTCTCTTGTTTCTGCCTTTGCTTCCTGGCCAATATGAGGTGAACAGCTTCTTCTATCTCATCCTCCTATTGTGCTGTACTGCCTCACCACAGGGTCAGAAAGAATCTGGTCAACTGACCATGGACTACAACCTTCAAGAATGTGAGTAAAATTTTTTTTTCTCTTTTTAAGTTAATTTATTGCAAGTATTTGTTATAGTAATTAAAAACTTACTAACATACCCTAAAAACCCACAAACTATCAAAAGAAACTGAGGAAGAAATAAAAAATTATTCTGAGTGGAACTATGATACATAAAATAATTGAGTTAGTACTGAACACTTTTCCCCAAATGAAAAGCTCAGGACAAAGTAGCTTTATTAGTGAATTGAATTCCACCAAATATTTAAAGAAGAATTATATGAGAGTTATAATGCTTGCTTGTTTTTTTAAAATATTTTAAAAATCTGTTTTGCTAAGAAATGGTTATGTGGAACTCCTTACACTGTCATTCTGAACACAGAATCCTCTACTGGGTTTCTTTTTTGGGCATGATTAAAAATGTTTGAATATTAGTAGAGGTAATTGTCACAAGGCCCAGTGACTATACAAAGAATCACAAAGTTGAGCACTTTTAAATAGTGAGTTTTATGATGTGTATATTTTATTTCAATTGAAATATGCGCACGTGTGTGTATGTGTGAGTGATTAACAGAAAAGTAAGAGATAAATCTAAAAATCATATTGAACCTACTATACCTGTCTCTATGAAAAAACAGGAGAACAAACAAAACACAAAAAAATAAAAACAAACGCAAAACCAAAATATTAATAAAGAAACAGTTCTGAGCATTGTAATTAAAACTTTTGATCAATATGTCATGTAGTGTACTTTGTCCCCAAGGCTAGAAGACTTCATTTATCTGTCAAGAATTCATGTATCAATTACCATAACTTTTAAATCCTGGACCTTATAGAAAATCTCAACAAATAAATGTTAAAATTATTTACAGCCCATACTTGGACTACAATGAACTCGTGTTAGAAATTATTAACAAAAGGATAACTAGAAAAACAATATAAGTACTTAGGTTAAGAAATATACACTTAAAAAATTAAAATATGAAAGGAAAAAACTATAATAACAGGTGAAAATCAGTAAACTAGGTAAACAATATTTTAAACAAATTACTAAAGATGATATAGAAAGATCCACATTTAGATTCCAATTAAAGAAGTACTCCAAGGGATATTTATAATTTTAATGTGTATACTAGAAAATAACAGGATTGAAAAATTAGTGTACATAAGTATTTCTAAGTCAGAAAGTAAAACAGTCAATATACCACTCCCTTGAGAGAGAGAGAGAGAGAGAGAGAGAGAGAGAGAGAGAGAGAGAGAACGAACTAGGAAAAGGTAAAAAGTACCTGGAAGATGAGAGAAGAAATAAATGAAATATACAAATAATAGGGGAAATGAAGAAATCCTAAATTTGAGTCTTTAAAAGATTAATGCATATTTTAAAAAAATAAATAAAGGTAATGTAATATCTCAAAGCCAGGAATACTAAAGAAGATGTTGCTGAGTTGTCCACTAATAAAAAAAATTAATAACATAGCATTATAAACAACTATATGCCAAGATATTTCAAAACTAAAAGGAAATGGACAAATTATTGCAGAAAATAATTATATTATGTGACAAAAGAAGAAATGAAAAATTTGATTAGTTCCAGGATCTATTAAAGAAATTGAATCTTTTTCCTACAGTGGAAGTTTCTATCTAAATTAAATTCACTAGTGAATACTTCTAACATAAGAAATAACACTTATGTTGAACAAGTTTTTCCAAATAAAACAAAAAAGAGACCATTTCTTAACAATTGTTAGGAGAATAACATAATCTTGATGCCAAAAGCTGCTAAGTGTATTATAATAAAATAAAATAATAAATCAATATTTTTCATAAATTACCATTGTCTAATGTATTGGCAAATCATATCTATAGTCCTTTATAATCAAATATTCACTTCTATATTACTTCTTTGTGCAAATTATGTTTTATATCTCTTTTTTGTTTAAAAAGACTTCTTTTCTATATTGCCAATGAGTAAATGTTGAGATGTATTTTCTATTTTCTATTACTCCTGTCATTATATTATTAATAATTATTTCCTATACTTATATGTTTTTTTCCAGTTGAAAGATCTTGGATTTGGAGTAATGAGGTTAAGGCTTTTATTTTGGGTGAGCACTGCCTGTGTTTCTGTCTTTATCATTACTTGCTGTAATTTCTTCTTTAGAAATTTCACTGCTGTGTTATTTGTTGGATAAGTATTAGGAGCTGGTAAAAAATCATGTGATTTTCAACCCTATAAATCTACTTCATTTGATATTCTAGGGGCTTAAATCTACCCTGCGAGATGAGTCTTTATCTCATTTTCATTTTCATTCGGTACATGATTGTTGAACATTCTATTTTAGCCTAATTGCATTTATTTAAGTATCATCTCTTTCAGAAAACACATAAACTGGGCTAGGGATATAGCTCAGTTGGTAGAGTGTTTGTCTTGCATGCACAAGGCCCTGGGTTCAATCTGCAGCACCACACACACACACACACACACACACACACAAAAACCCTCAGAATGCACATAAACCTCACAGAGAAAAACTAAGCATAAAATTTCATGTAGAATGAAAATAAATCACAAAAAAGAAGCATTTTGTTTAACACCTATAGTAGAAAAACAACCTAAATGTTATATGTAATTAAAAAGGCCTTACATGAAAGACAATAAGAAATTCAAATTTAGAATATAAATATAGAAAAAAATCAACAAATATTACATTTCAGTTGACCAAAATCAGAAAAGATATTGAGGAAATTGCAAAGTGCTGTGTTTGGGTGAGTTTCCCCAAAGGTCATTGTGTGTGAGTTTCCCCAAAGGTCCATGTGTGAAGGGTTGGTACCTAGGAAGGCCACATTGGGAAGAGCTGTGGCCCTTTAAGTGCTGGGTCCTAGCAGGAAGCCCTTAGTTCATTAGGGGCATGCCCTCAAAGGGGACTGTGAGACTCTGATCTGGTCTTCCAGTGCTTCTTGGTTTTATGACAGGACCACTTGCTCCAGATGTGCTCTTGCTATTTCCATCCTCTGCCCTCATCAGATTCCAGACCAGAAATAAAGATAAATCAGAGGTAATGATAAATTACAAGGTGCCCAATGGAGAATACATATGAGATATGTATATGACATGAGTATATGAAAATACATATAACATATGAAAATCAAGGATATGTTACGTATATGACAAAGGCACAGTAAGACACATGATGTTAGAAAAGAACAAATAAAATCACAGTAATAGATAGAAAATACTCAAAACTAGAGACTCTGAATGAGAAAAAGAATAAAATGAAAAATAATATGTACATATTTAATCTCTACCAGAAAATACATATATTCTAATACTCTGTAATCACACATTAATAAAAGTGCAAATGTATATTGTTCAGTTTTGAAATTAATCAAATGACTATTTAAATGTAGAAACAGCTAAATCATATTATTCACTCAGAATATCTTTGTTTACTCTATCAGTGGTAGATATTGGATACTAGTACTTTTTAGTTAAGAAGAGATATATGAAATATATTCTATGTTATAAGTATTGAGTTAACATTGGGAGTTGAAGATGAATAAGATATCCTGGAAATCCATTAGGATTTTATTTACTTAAATTCTCCCAATTATTCTATCATTTAGCTTTTATTAATTCCCTTGAACTTGTCACAATTATAATGTTATGTAATTTTTTAAATTATAAGCTTTTTATTCAGCAGCACATATTTCTACAGTTGTTTTTAGGAAAAATGAGTAAGCTGAATAAAAGTCACATTAAATTAAACAATAGCTATATAGGAACAAGATATAGGAGAAATCTGCTAAGTTATACTCTCCATTTGAAGTGTCAAATATGTTAAAATATCCCTTGGGGAAGGGCCACCATAAAAAAAACCTATAGATACTGGAGGATTGTGGGATGGGAAGGAAAACAGAAATGTTTGTTTCTAAAGGGCCGAGGAGAGACATTGGTGACTTTGGGAAGAAACACATTTTCTTTCTTTCTAAGGATTAATGGCAAGTTACATTGTATTGATATGCATATTTTGTTCTAACTTAGTAAATCAGAGGTCAGGATGCAAATGAATGTAATATAATATTATATTAATAGCTACTATTATTTATTAGCTATCCTGTAACTAAACAAACAGGAAACCCTCCATTTAAGGTTTTCATCATCCTGATTTGAATAGGGTGGGGAGGGGAAACAAAATTTTGTTGAAGAAATTGAGGAGAAAAATCTGGAGAAAAAAGTCTTTTCTGTGTTTAGAATGTTCCACTTTTATAGTCCCCAAATGTTTCTCTTTCTCTCACTTTAGCACCCTTATTAACATCACTTTATCTTTAGCATTGTACCAAGGGGATAGCTCTTTAGGTAATCAGTGAATATGATAATTTAATATGAAAAAAATGATACTAATGGAGTATCAATGCTGCTGATTAATGTGAATTTACGGATAATATATATGTAAATATATATACATATATAATTAAATGATTATATTTATTCAGCCATCTGTTTCTTAAATATTAGGAATTATGCACAGTTCCAACATCTGTGTATGTTCATATATTTTTATGCAATGCTGGTAAAATGCTGACAAAAGTGGAAAACAGAAAAATAAACCAATGGAATTTCAAAGGGCTCCATTTTTTGAATTTATGTGTATTCATCTCCTTCTAAAATACATCTGTTGTAGTTACTGAGATTCTAAAGCTAATCAAAGTCCTTTTGAGAACAAAGATGCATTTAAATTGAGTTTAAAATATTTTGCAAATTCATAAATTTATTTTCAAACAGATGTATCCCATTGAACTGGATTTTGGACTATCAGTAAGATAATTCAGTTACTTTAAAAAATGTAATACTGATAAACCTTAAAGAATTAATACAGTCATTTATTTTGAGTAAATTTTTTTATAATCAGGAAAATCTTACAGACACAAGAAAAAAATGCAGAGAAAGAAGAAAAGAAGAGGTGTAGAAGGCAAGAATGAAGGGAAGGAATGGGAGGGGAGAGGTCAGAAGGGAAAGAACAGGGAACAAGAAAAGAGGGAATGAGAGGAATAATTGTAGAGAAGTTTAGAAAAGAGAGGCAATAGAAATGACAAGAATTAGCAAGAACAAAAATAACTAAATGACTAAATGATTTTATATTTACTTAACAAATAACTAAATTATTCCTATCAGAAAAATATTTAGGACTTAAAAATCATTTAGGAGTAAAAATAGCAGGGGATATGAAAATACGTATTTCTTAAACAATCTTGGAAATAGCCATATTATACTATTTTATGTATGAACATAAGTCTCATCTTGGAGCACAGGGAATATGGGAGGTACATTGTTTTTTGTTTTTGTTTTTTTAAAGAGAAATGTCACACTATCACTTGCAGTCATATAGAGCACAGAATAAATGTCCTTTTAAATTTAGGCAGGTTAGAGTATCATATAGCCAATAGAGAATGGCAAAGTAGATGCAGTAAAGTATCTATGTGCTTTCAAGTGAGAGAAAAAAAAATGGAAAGAAAAATATAGACAATTATCAGAGATTATTGCCATTTGAGTGTACTATACAACTTCCTGAGAGTAGATAAAATCTCTGAAGTATTCTGAGTATTTCTGTATACTGTGAATGTGCATCTCCTAACTGCTGATAATTATGGTAATATCTAAGGAAACCACAGGGTGGACAGTGATATTGCACAGTAAATGGCAGTTAAACAGTAATCTCATTCTGAAGAGTGCAAAAACCTCTTTGAATATTTGAACTTGAAGCAAGGTTTTAGCTATTGACTCTAAGTACATCTCCATTGCTATCCTTCAGGGAAGTTGATTGTTATTCACTGATCTCCATATAATTGTACATGGTGCCAGGCTTTAAACAATGTGAGATTATTATAACAGGGTACATGGCTTGTTACTAGAAAAAAAATTGGAAAATGCCGTAGGTTAGGAATCTTCTCAGAATGTTTAGGAAAAATTAATTAACTGCAAGGAGAATTGTAGATATCTGAAACAGGAACCCTACCATCTCCAGGATTATGAATGATTTTCTTAAGTCTTTTATATATTTATATATTTTATATATATTTAAGAAAAAGTCCATGTACCCTGCCAGAGGTCTGGGGTGTTTGTTTCTTGCAGGACTCTTAATAATGACACACCCACAAGAGAGAGTATGGAGTATCTTTTTCTTTTTTCTTTTTCATCTAGCCACATAGAGCACATGGAGCTTTAGGATTCCATAAGAAAAATTTTAGAGGATATTTTTGTTTTCTTTTTTTTAGTTCAGGTTTATGTGCCTTTTATTCTTACATTCTAGTATTAGGTTATCTCTCAGTTTTAGTTGATGGCAACATGGTGCTCTTTTTTAGTTTTCTGGGATTTCTTATTAATACCCATGTGATAGGGGGATTTGCAATGAAAACTGAAAATTGTATTACACAGAATTTCCTCATATGAACTTTAAACTGTCCTTGAATATCCTTCTAAATGAATAACTTGAACAATAACTATTTTAAGATATAGGCATATGACTTAATCTTACATGTATGCATGAGATAATTAAAAAAAATCAAATTGTCTTAAGTACATAGAAAAATATGGAAATATGTATATATATGATAAAATTTGGTGTTTTGTCAAAATAGTGTGCTGTATAATGTATCATAATGTTAAAATGAAGAATAATTAAGGAGCTCGATAGAAAAACAAAACAAACTGGAGATGGCTTCTCTTTATATTTGTTAACTCGCTACTAAACTCTATCCTATTCACTACCTTTACCAAGTCATGAGTGAAAAATGTTTTCTTCTTATGAATATTTCTGATTTTCCCTGAGCCTCTTAATTTGGTTGCTGTCTGGTTTTTAATCTTTTTAAAGCACAGTTTTGTTTTATTTTCTGTTGATGTTTTTCCTGGGTAGTAATCAAAGATGAACTTTTTCTTTTCAAAAGAAAACTTAATTTGGCTTTATACATTGTTAAGACTATAAGTATCCCCAAGTATTGATTTTTAAAAATGTGAGAAATGAACTGATCAGAACTTAATATTAAATTTATATTTTATATAATATAAATTTTTTAATATATATATTTATGTATATATAAAATAGATCAAATCTCAACTGGCAGAGAATTATCTTGACTTGATATCAATATAACACACAGAAGCCCGGAACATGCTCTGATGTTAAGCCTAAATGCCATTTCTCCTTTGTCATGACTATGTACTAATCTTTAAAAAAATTTCATAAATATAGTTCTGCAAAAAATGCAAGTCAAATCCTCAACACCATTATAAACACAAACTTTTGTCATGTTTTATTTCATATACTTTTCTATAAGGTAACCTTTATAAGTAGAAAAATAAATTTCACTCAGAAGACATTCTTATTTTTTAAATTAATTCATTCAGAATTATTTCTATTTATTCTGTAACTTTCTCACCACTGTTACAATTAATTATTTTTGTGATTGTTGCTCTGTCTATGTATTTGTGATTTTAAAGCTAGGCATTCTTGAACAGTGAGGCAATATTAGTGACACTAATAAAAAGGGGGTCAAATATTTATGAATATTGGAAGCAATAGGTATTTTAAGATATTGGCATATGACTTAATCTCACATGTATGCATGAGAGAATTAAAAATAACACCAAATTGTTTAGTAAATAGAAAATATGGAAATATATATATAAAAGATAATATTTGGTGTTTTGTCAAAATAGTATGCTGTATAATGTATCAATGTTAAAATGAATTATAATTAATATGGGTGAGCTTTATTGTGTGCAGCTTTTGACAAGCTAGGTAAACATGACAATCATTTTCTTTGTTTGCTGTGATCACCCCTGTTTGAATATCTCAGTTACAGACATTCCAGTTCTAGGAATAGAGATAAATAAAAAAACAGGAGCTCACCTAGAAAGTAATATGAGAGATTAAGTGAGTGAATAGATGGACTAATGGAAGGGATTAAAAATCTCTCAAATTTTATGAGCTGGAGTGAGTAAAAATCTATCAGGGGACATGAAATCTACCTATAAATATCAAATACTTCTAAACATGGATCAAGGAAAGACTTTTTAACCCAAGAGCAAATGTACAGGAATACTGGATAAAAAATAAGACAACGTATACTGGCTGTTTCAGGAATAACTTCATTGTTTTAAAAAGATAATGTGGACATAGTTCATTTCTTCTGGAAATGGCTTCATAGAGAACTGTGTGGTATAGAGACAATGAAATAGTTTACATTAATCTCACTAAGGGGTATGTTATAAAAAATATTGGAAAATTTTAATTTAAAGAAGTAATGATCTGTTGCTACTTATTTATTTATTTTGACAGACAGTATGCCACATTTTTACGTGTGTCACATGGTAGTTCAAGGGAGTAGGGATTGGGAGTAAATGCAGAAAGTGACCTGGTCCTGTTGGTTGGACTTCGAGTGGCCAAGGAAGGGAGGCAAAGTGGGGCCGAAACCCTTTGGATGTGTGGCCAGGTGGATTTTGGACAAGTGGTAGGAGTGGGAACAGCCTGGGCTAAGAGACACTGAGCCAGCTGGGTTCCAATGCCAAGGAAATGAGCCTCTGTAACATACAGCCTCACTGCTAAAGCAAGTTGGGAGCTATCGAGGAGATGGGATGGGTCCAGGTCCTGAAGCAGTCAGATAGATAGTAGGCAAGTAGGAGGTCTAGGTGCTTGGGAGTGCTAGTCCAGATTCAGGCGGCAGGGACTAAGAGATGGGGCTGGAGGGCCCCTTCCACCTGCCACCTCAAGGGCTGAAGAAAGCAGCAAGCTTTGGACTCAGCAGCAGAAGGTGCTGCAGCATACTACATACTACAACAGAGGGATGGCCTGGTATGCAGGGCTGTTGAGGAGGCCATGAAGGCTCCTGCCTCATGAATGGGACTAGGGCCCTTAAAAATGGGTCTGAGAGAGCCAGTTTGTACCTTCCACTCTTCCACCATGTGAAGACATAGAAAGAAGCACCATCTCTCGAACAGAGAACTTTCACCAGACATTGAATTTGCCAGGACTTTGATCCTGGCCTTCCCAGACTTCAGAACTATAAGAAATGAGTTTCTATTGGATTACCCTGACTAAGGTGTTTTGTTAAAGAAGCTGAAACGCATAAGATGTCCAACCTTCCACTGCTAGGTATCTCCCAAAAGAGAACAAAGTGAATGTTTATACAAACACTTGTACATGAATATTCCTGCAGCTTTATTTTTTAATAACTCAAATCTGGAAGCAGTCCAAATGGATGAATTGTGATATATCCCTGTAATGTCACACTTCTCAGCAATGAAAGGAAGCAACTATTGGTATGTGCAATTACATGGATGAAACAATCAAACAAAAAAAGGTGGATGATTTTCAAAATCCTTACACTAAGGCAAAGACAGCTGGGTGGGAAACACAATATACACTTTGTTAACATTTCTAAAACATGTAATTTATTCTATAATAATACAAAGTAGGTCAGTGGTGGTCTATGTATGGCATTAAGGGGAAACAGAAAGTGATACTAGGAAACCTTTGAGGCTAGAAGAAGTATTCATTATCTTGGAGTCATGAAGTTTTCTCAGATCTATATATTTTTAAAAACTCATTGTATTTTTTATTCTAACTGGACACAATTTTTCATGTATGAATTTTATCCCAACTTAGTGTTTATTTTTAAAGCACCTCTAGCCACTCATTAATACCAATTTAAGCCTTCTCTGGCAAAAGAAATGCAGAAGTAATTGGCTTCAAATATAAATTCCTTTATTTTCTTACTGTTTTCAATTTACAAAAAAGCAATAACATTAAAGTATTAGAAGTTATTGACCTGCATCCTATAGTCATTATATTAAGATTATAACTCATGGCATTAATCATGGTATTTTAAAAATGCAGAGTAGAAAAATTTCTTAGTCTCATTGTGAAGCAATAGTAAATACAATAAATAGTAAATTTTAAAAATACTCCAATATGTGAAAATAATTAAACTTAGTCTGATGTGTTATATATAAAAACATTTGATGAAAACCAACAGAGAAAGAGTGGTTTATTTGTTCTCCTTTACTCCTTAGACTTGCAAAGACTCAGTAGGATCAAAAGGAGAAAAGATTATCTATAGAATTTTAAAAAAATAGAAAAATTATCACAATCTAAATCTAGACATTTAACATGATATTAAGACCAATCTCAGGCAAAACTGAAAATCAAAGAACGTTCAGGAATAAGAAAACCTATGTGTAGTGGGTAGAAATACTGTTTGTATATGAGAGGTGAATAGCAATCAGAGTAACATATAAATAATCCAAAGTGTAAAACCAAAGATACTCAAGGATTTTTGGCATAGTATGTGCTGAGTCTTCCTAATTTTCTCCCACATTTAAATCTCTTCTAGATCTCTAAATGTTAGAATCTCCAGGGATTAGGTCTCAGGCCTAATTTCTTTCTATACCAACTTTTTTTATGTGATCTTTTTTTAGTTTTTAAATAGCACCTTTTAGTGACTCCACTGTTTCCTTTGAATTCCAGATGTTCGTATCCTGCTGTATGCCTACCTTCATCAAATTAAATTTAGCATGTTTGGATCTAAGTTTTTATTCTGAAATCATTGTGCTGGTCTGTCCACCACTTTGGTCAGTAGGCAAGAAAGCTGTGAAGATATGGCTGCAAGGCTCTGGTTTTCCTATGTGAAATCTCATGGAGGATTTAGTGATCTTGACTTTACAGCTTCCCTTGATACAGAGAGAATCGGATACATGTCAAGGCTTCTCTATCCACTTCAAAAGCCCTCTCAACTCTTTCATTACTTAATAGTTCTTAATAACCCAAAAGAAGGCAAACTTTGGATTTCCAAATGTACATTTTATTATTTTATTTATTGCAGCATATTAATTCTATTCCTTCAGAAAAAGTATGTTTTCATATTGTATAGTAAATAGCATTAGTTCCCATTAAGTGGAATTGCTCTTACTTTCATTCATATTGCAATATCACCAATGGATTTGGTTCATATCCTAATAGCAATTGTCTGAAGGTAGAAAACAACTCAGGAACCTCTAGCTATAATCTTCTATCCTTGCTTTGTGACATTTCAAAAGCAGTGCTATCCCAGATGTGAACATATGAAATTTTCTGTGTCTTTCTTATTTATATGTGGCCTAAGCAAGGAATCAAGACCACAGATATAGATCAAATAATGTTAGGACCTGTGAATATTGGGCTTGTGTGAGTCATCTCTAAGCAGAGGTGCACCCCCTCTCTTATCATCTCACCAATCTAATGCCACTCCACTGCTTTGGCAACTTTCTGCAAAAGAGAAAGAGAATTCTGTGATACCATGGAATTTATTGGTTAGACAGCCCTAAGTGCAAACTCAACCCCAATCCCACAGGTGGAAAGAGATAGCTTTGAGGGGCCTGCTGCCTGCAGGGGGAAGAATGACTGCGCCATAGATAAGTCTTCAATCAGACCAAGGCCTACACACTCTAGGCTTCTTGTTTATCTTGAAAAAGTTTTTCTAACAATAAATCCCCCTTTGATGTGTTTCAATATGAATAAAGTGTTCCTGGGCCTTTTCCGTTTGCTAGGGTCAGACCCATCAGTCTTTTCCACCAGTCAAGCCCCCGCTGAAACTTCATTTCTTGTGTCCTTTGTCTTTATTTCTTAATACTATTTTTTCAGCCTTTTATTTCCAGCCAGCCCACACCTCTGTGGTTTACTGATTCCCTCCCTGTGTAGATTGCGGCAAGAAAACAACATATGCAACTATCAATTAAAAAAAAAAAAGTTGTTTCCTTTTAGAATGGACATCTTAACTATTTTTTTTTTCCAACGCACTAGAACAAGCACACATTTTACTCATATTTTGAATATTTTCCTTGTGCATGTATGTGTATGTGTGTGTGTATGTGTGTGTTTGTGTTGTGTGTATAATCTGAACTCAACCTTTCCCCCTTTGGTTCCAAGCCTATTATTATTTTATAAAATCTCAATGTTCATATTAGGGTAGAATCCTAAAATCTTTATGTATTGTAATTGTTCAGTTAAATTGCATTAGATAGTCTTTTTTTTAAAATTTAAGTTTATTGGTTCTTAGCTATATATAACAGTAGAATCCATTTTGATAAAATTATGCAAGCATGGGATATATATTTTTCTAATTAGGGCTCCATTCTTCTGTGGGAGTATGATTGTGGGGTTCCATTAGATTATTTCATATGTGTACATAGGAAGATTATTTTAGATTTATTCTACTGTTTTTTCTATTCCTGTCCACCTTCTTTCCTTTTGTTCCCCTTTTTCTAATCCACTGAATTTCTCTTCTTTCCATCCCCCACTTTATTATTGTTTTCCTTCTATATATCAGCAAAAACATTCAACCTATGGTTTTTTGGGGGATTGACTTATTTCAATTAACATGATATTCTCCAGACCTATTCATTTACTGGCAAATGTTATACAGTCATTCACAATTTCTTTATCCATTCATCTCTTGATGGGCGTCTAGGTTGGCTCCATAGCTTAACTATTGTGAATTGTGCTGTTATAAACATTGATGTGGCTATGTCACTGTACTATGCTGATTTTAAATCTTTTAGATATATCCTGAGGAGTAGGGTAACTGGGTCAAATGATGTTTCCATTTCTAGTTTTTTGAGGAGTCTCCATACTGCTTTCCAGAGTGGTTGCAACAATTTGCAGTCCTACCAGTAATGTACGAACATTCCCTTTTCCCCATATCCTTGCCAACATTTGTTGTTATTTGTATTCTTGATAACTACCATTCTGGAGTGAGATGGAATCTCAGTATAGTTTTAATTTGCATTTCTCTAATTGCTATAGATATTGTACATTTTGTCATATATTTGTTGATCATTCGTATTTCTTCTTTTGACAAGAGTGTATTTGGTTCCTTTGCCTGTTAATTGACTGGGTTATTTGGTTTTATGGTGTTAAGTGTTTTGAGTCTTTGTTTATCCTAGAAATGAATAGCCTATCTGAGGTGCAGGTGACAAAGAGTTTCTCCCATTCTGTAGGTCCTTTCTTCATGCACTTGATTGTTTCTGTGGGCTGTGAAAAATCTTTTTAGTTTGATGTCATCCCATTTATTGATTTTTTATTTAGGCACCAAAACACACACTGGAGAAGAGATAGCCTCTTTAACAAAGGGTGCTGGGAAAACTGGAAGTCCATATGTAATAGAATGGGAGTTAATCCCTATCTCTCACCCTGTACAAAAATCAACTCTAAGTGGATCGAAGACCTAGAAATTAGACCAGAAACCCTACACCTACTAGGAGAAAAGGTAGGCCCAACACTTTAACAGATTGGTATAGTAACTGACTTCCTGAAAGAATGCTATTAGATAGTCTTTAATCTTTCCCTATGATTATTATGTAATTGATTTTCATTTAAAATTTTGTATTCTTAAATCCATACTGTCATTTGTTTTTCTTAATGTCTTCCTTCTTAGAGATTTAAAAAATATTTTTATTCATCTTTTTAAATTTCTTTCCCCAGTAAGTCTTTTTATTTATTTCCTTAGAGATGAGTCACACCCACTTTGCTTTACCTTTGCAGTTTGAATAAGGCTCTGATTTTACTATTATACTGTCATCCTTTGTATGAGTTTTTTAAAATTTTTTTCCCAAAATCTTTTGTCATAATTGTTTTACTAGGTAAATAATTAAGACAATGTCCTAGAAGTATTTACATGAGTTTCATTAGCTACAATTAAAATTATTCACTGTATCCCTTTCTTTCAAGGACCAAGGACATCTGAATCTTTTTTAAAACCCATTGGGGAAAATAATTCAGTGTTTACTGCTGTCATACATGGATTCTGACAAAAGGGCATTGTTTTGCAATTTGCCTAAAAAGCAGAATCACTTCATTGCATCAGCTGGACTAAGATCACACCCTCCTCCTTGAAGACAGTGGTACTTAAGTGTTTATAGTAAAGGATATGGCTGATGCTTTATCTTCCCACATATTTGCAGGATGAGAATGTCTGTCATTTACTAACATATTCCATCTCCAAAATCATTGCTTTGTTGTAAACACTTCTAATCTAATCATTTTGCTATGGATGATGTATTACTAGAATCCTTGTTTGTAAGAAATGGAGAGGGGACAAAGAACCAGAAGGAAGAAGTCAGGAATCTCTGCTTATTGTTAGTAATAAAATATTTAATGGAAGAATATTAGGAAGATCATTGAATAAAGGTCCATGAATTCAGTGACTGACCTATCTTATGCCATTACCAGTTCTTTGGTCCCTTTGGCAGAGTGAGAACAAATACAACTTCTATACCATAGTGTTTGACCAAGAAAAGTGGTCATTGTAGTGAAAGTATAAAGTCAAGTTAAACTTCAGCCCAAAATTACTTGTTTCAGTTTAAATAATAAAAATTTTTAATTTTTAAAATACTTTGGATGCACTTATTGCTCATTGGTTTTACAAAAATTTATTTTTCAAAATAAAAATAAACTCATATATGCCACTGGAATAGGTTTTGTATTTTACAAATGCTTTGCTTCCCCCTCTCCCCCGCCCAAAGACAGGCTGCTTCTTTTTTAATGCTGTTTTACATGTGAAGAACACTCTGAATTTATTAAAATATGTTGTTCTTTTTGTGGTATTGTTATCAACAATTTTCTGACCCCTTCAGAGAGAGAGACTCCCAAAAGGGATTTTTTTCTACTTGGTGTTGTCAGGTCTGAGATGAACCCACGACTGGGCACCAGCAGGGTAAATTTATTTAGTGGTTAAAAAGTGAAGAAGCAGGAACCTAGCTTGCAAATCAAGTTCTCAACCCACAGAAGGTTGTGGAATCATAGATATAGAGCATCAGAAACTAGGGAGTGGAATATTTATCAGGTTTTCAGGAAAGGGGGTGGTTGTTTTCTAGGAATCCAGGCACTAACCAATTTATTTTCTTATGTGCTCATTTCTGGTTGCTACCATGGTGATTATAATCTGTCCTGGCATGGTGAGTATCAATTAACATGGAAATTAAATGATAAAGAAATTTGAGGCCAGTTAGAAGTCATTTGGGTAGCTAACTTGGACCCAGCTGGCTTTAGCCAATTGCCATGCAGAACCTCCAGGCATCTTGTTCTTAAAGAAAGGGGAATGAAGGAAAGGGAGAGGGAGATGAGAATAAGAAAGACAGTAGAATGAATAGGACAGAACTTTCTATGTTCATATATGAATACAAGACCAGTGAAACTCCACATCATGCATAACCACAAGAATGGGATCCTAATTAGAATAAGTTATATTCCATATGTGTACAATATGAAAAAATACACTGTCATATATACCTAAAAAGAAAAAAAGATTAAAAATTATCATAAATTTACATTAAAAAGATGAGCACAGAGTTGGGTAGGCAAATGAGGTAGGCAAGGCAGGCTATGAAAGTATTATACTGGGAACATGAACAAGTGTCTGTAATTTGTGGGTTTGAGCAACTATATCTGCACAAGTAGAGAGAGGCAAGAGACATTTCTAGAAAGACTTGGAAAAACATTAATATTATAAATATATTAAGTGTCAAATAAGAAACTAATCCAACTTATTAAAGAGAGACTTTATTCAGAAGGATAATTGCAAGAGGGGAAAGGGACCATGATAATGAGGAGAATAAAATAGACCAAAATATTTGCAAGTGTTAAAAGTTTAAACAAAAGGATTTTTCTTTTACAGGGAGCAGTAAGAAAGCAAAAAGAACAACATTACTTGTTGGAATAGCAGGTCAGAGAATTCTCTTTTGGCCAACTTATTCTCAGGAGGGACAAAGGAGGCACTATATTTTGGCTCAGTTGGAGGGTGTGCCTGTGAAGGGAAGTTTGACCGGTATATTTAACTTGCATTTGGTTTTGTTTGATCAAAGGAGACAAGCCGTACAGCTGACCATATAGAAGGCAAAAATGGCTATTTGGAGGGTCTGTGTCTAGCCTTGTCACAGGGAACACTACAGCATTCATGAGTCTTAAAGCACACAGGGAAGAGTTTGCAGTAGGCCTTTTTCTGCAGCAGAAAGGGTTGGGGGAATTTAACATTAACCTCTGCTTTTTTCCAGGATCACAGGTAACTAAGACAATCTTAATAGCCTCAGCTTGATTCAACATTAAACAGGCTTCTTCCTAACTATAAGCACTTGATCTAACCTTTTCTTAGAGAATTGACTTGAGAAAACATGATTATAATTTTTTTCTCAGCTCCTTTGAGGCACAAATTTTCTCCCAGCTCCTTGTCAATTTTCAAACCCAGAAATGTCTTTTTTGAGGACCTGAACACTGTCATTACTTTGAATATAATTAAAAAGAAAGAGTGTCTATCAAACAGTCTCCATAGAAGGGTAAGAACCAAATTCCAATACAGTTGATTGGCAATCAATTGATCTAATTGCATTGACCAAACTTCAGTTTAATGTCCTCAATTATTTTTCCATGAGTACCCCTAGTATATGAAAGTTCCCTGGCTTTTGTTTCATAGGAGTTTAATCCCTTTTTTCTGTCTAGCTCCATCCCTATTTTAGTAGTCTTTAATAAAGTCTTCCTTGACTGTATAATATGTCCAGTGCAATTTTTCTTTAATTTGGGGCTCAAGTTCAACATTCATAAATAAAGCAATTCTTTTATATTTATTTTTTTCTGAGTCATCAGATTTTGGCTTCCTATTTGATTTTGTTCTTTTATTTTACATAGATGCAGTTATCTACTCTGTTCTCTTATCAGTAATGATCTTAGGTCAGGATTTTTCAACAACTTTAATTTAACTTTAAGAAAAAAGAGAAAAGCCCCAAAATAACAAAGCATGCATAATAATAGCAGAGTGAAGATCAAGTGTCTTCTAGACTGAGTTTCCTTTGTATAAGATCGTAAGTACTAGGGCTGAGAGTTCATGGAAAAATTCAGCAAGTGGAAACCATAATTCTGGGGAACTTATGGTTTTATATATGAATGAAATGACACTATATATAAATATTTCCAAAATATTGCTTTTTTTTGCTTCCTTAACATTTCTTAGAGTTTATATTGTATTGGTTCTTATACAATAAGAGTTCGTTTAACCTTTCCAATACATGAGCATGAAGCAGTAGAAGCCCTCTCAGAAGTAGAGCGGAAGCCGTCAACAAACTTAAAATCCACTGACAACTTCATCTTACACTTCTCAGCCTCTAGAATTGTAAGAAATAAGTTCTGCTGTTTATAAGCCACCTGGGTTAGTGTATTTTATTATAGCATTCTGAATGGATAAGACATATGGGGCACAGGATAAAGATAAACATGTGCCAAATATAATGATAGATACAGTGAATTATTGTTTTTTAATACCAATACATATAATCTAGTCATGATCTCTTTTGGCTTATCTATGTTCTTCATTTTTTCAAGGTTTAAATGTCCAAAGTTCTTCTGTAGTTTCAACACATATTTCCTGTATGATCTAAAATAACTTTATATGTCCTAATTTCTTCATCTGTAAAATGCAGATAGCCATTGTATTTACTGTGTTAACTAATTTTCAAGGAGTAAAGGAATCAATAAACTTAAGTTACTTAGCTTTTTAATTAGTGTTTGATAAAGGCTATATAATATGACTACTCTATAATTATTGAGCTTTGAAAACATAATGCCCATATGTGGGTATTTTTCCTAGGTGCAGGTTCTAAAAGGAGAACTATTGAATAAGGACATGCTAAATTCGAGCATTTTCAATGTAACTGCTCACCCTGAAGTGTATACTAATTTGTATATACCACCAACAATAAGGTCAATTCTTAATTTTCTGCACTATTAGCATTACTTGATATTATCCACCCTTAAAGCTTTGACTAATCAAATAGTGAAAAATTAATATCTCATTTTATTTATCATTTATTTTACACATCATTATGTGTAGTTTATACCAGTATAACTACACATAATTTCAAAAGTTTATGAGCCATTGCATTTCTACTTTTGTGAACTGTGTCTTCAATTTCTCAGGCCATTTTTCTGCTGAATTAGTTAGTTAGGTCATAAATTATAATTTTCAAAGCTCTCAAAGAAAGTTCCATGATTCTATCTAGACTTTGTGGTCACATTCACTGAAAAACATAGAGTGTTTAATTTTCTCAAGCACCAGGACGAAAATAACTGATTTCAGTATTATTTATTTTTATTTTGTATCTATTTTGTTTATGTATGATGTGTCAAGTCCCAGTATGTCTCAAAGACGACAAAATATGCAGAGACTTTTGGCAACCTGTTAATTAGGAAAATATATCAGCAATGTTATGGATTGTGTTTTCAAAAATTGTAAATATTTTTATTTTATATTTTGCATTTTATGAAACACTTATTTGTTTCAAAAATTTTAATCAATATTATTCTCTTTATTTTTTATGATTTTGTTATTTTTATATCACATTGTTTATTTAAAAATATATAATTAAATTTCTTTAAAATCTTTATTTGGTAGAAATCAAGATTTTATGCATGATTATCTGGCATTTCAACTGAAGTCCCATTGATTCTCTGAGTTTCTCATCCAGTTCAATAACACACTGTTATGGAATAAATATTGTTTATTCACATTTGAAGCAAACAAGTGTGAAATTTATTTTGATCCAAATAAGAGAGCCAGCTATTACCATCTTAAGGAATGTTAAGCCAACTTTGACGTTCTACATGTTGCATTACAAGGTAATACTACTGATAAAGTATATGGTCTGAATATTTCTATTTCACCCAATTCATAGGATAAAACCTACTCCTCACTAGAGTAATACTAATAAGATGGGGCTTTTAGGTGGTGATTGGGTCTAAGAGTAACACTTCCATGAATGAAATTATGGCCCTTATAAAAGAGGCCTAAGTTAGTTAGTTTGACCCTTCTAATACATGAGCATGAAGCAGTATAAGCCCTCTCTGAAGTAGAGTGAGCCTTCAACAGACTTGGGTTCCATTGACAACTTCATCTTATACTTCTCAGCCTCTAGAATTGTATAAAATAAGTTCTGCTGTTACTAAGCCACCTGGATTAGTGTATTTTATTACAGCATTCTGAATGGAATAAGACATATGGGGCACAGGATAAAGAAAAAACCTGTGCCAAATATAATGATAGGTACAGTAAATTATTAAAAATACTTTGCCTCGTGATTTTACATCAAGTTAGCAAATAGGCTTAGTCAATTACACACTTCTAAACAGTGAACAAGAAAACAATGTAATAATAATCAACTAAACTTTCAAGTGTAATGCTAAAAATTCTAGCATTCAGTAGTGTTCGAGTAATATAAAAAGTGCATTAACAGTCTATAAGAAAATCAAAAGTGTCTACTTACGTGAGGAAAGAAGCATGAGATGGGTGTGTCTTCATTGTTACTGACTTTTCAATAGAAAGCAAAAATATTTTAAAAAATATTTTTGGAAAGCAAGAAAACAAGACTCATAAAATATATTACTTCAAAAATGAGTGGTAGTTCTAAACATGTATTTCTTTTTTTTTTCCTGGACTGTCATATGAGCTACTTAGTACTTTATACAACCACATGAAACAGTACTGTTAAAATATTTACCAAATATAAGTGATATCTCATTACATAAGTTACATTCACATTTTCCTTTAACTTTGATTAAGCAAATTTACAGTTACACCAGATTTGTAAACATTATGTAGATAACTAAGCATTTTCTGCATATAACAGACATTGATAACTAGTGATTTTTCACACCATGTACCAAATATTTTTAATATGTATGTTATATAAAATTTATATATATATATATAAATTTACAAAATGAGAATTGCACCAAGGGGTACCTTACCACTGAGCCACATTCCCAGTCCTTTTTATTTTTTTTTATTTTGAGGCAGGGTCTTGATTAGTTGCTGAGGCTGGACTTGACATTGTGATCCTTCTACCTCTGAATCACTGGGATTACAGGTACATACCACAATTTCCAGCTCTATATACATTTTAAAAAATCATTGAAATGTTTAGAAAGTATGTAATATATATCTGCTTGAAAAATATAATCAGTATCTATCATTTTATGTCATCATTGTGCCTAAACTATAAACTACAATTCAGATTATTTTGTAATATAGTCACAACAGTTCCATACTTATAAAGGTATTCCTCAAGAGTAATTAGTTTAAAAAGAAAGAGGGGAAATTTTCACGATCCAGTTATAATAAAACTTATTAGCTAGAATGATCATGTGTTTAATTTTTCTAAATTAATGACTTCTTCCTTTGTGACAGTAGGTTTTCAGATTTAAACTTAAACCAAATTATTGATTAGGTTATAATTCAACTGGTTAAATTATAGATTACGGTAAGATCTTTGAGGCTCTGATTCTTTTTTTTTTTTTAAGAGAGAGTGAGAGACAGAGAGAGAGAGAAAGAGAAAGTGAGAGAGAATTTTTTAATATCTATTTTTTAGTTTTTGGCGGGCACAACATCTTTGTTTGTATGTGGTGCTGAGGATTGAACCCCGGCCGTGCGCATGCCACGCCAGCACGCTACCTCTTGAGCCACATCCCCAGCCCAGAGGCTCTGATTCTTATAATGAAAGAGGTTTATAATATTTTGCAAAATAAATCTCAAGTCAATGATGTTGTCGAGAAATGCAACCCATATCTAAGGTCTCTGTTTGTTTGAGAAGTTCTGCCAAGCTGTTAAATCTCAGTATGATCATTAAGATAGTATGCAATTATCACATTTCTGTAGTGATAAATAGCTTTCTTTGTTCTGGTTATTTCTTGGTTTCTCTTATGCAAAACCTTTTTTTTTCTAACTACCTTTCTGTCCATTTCAAATAAAAATGATATACTTTAGGATACTCTTTTCATTTCAGAATATTTCTGCTTTAAGATTTCAAAAACAGCATAAAAAGACAACTGCAGAAAGGTTTTTTAAATGTTTTAATTATTTAAACTATAAAATTAGAAGCACTTATGGAAATTATTATCAGATTTTAATGGAGTAGTAAAAACTAATGTAGAAATATAACTCTGACACAGAATGTCTACTACTTGTACTTATTTGTATAATCAATCTAACTTAAATGAAAAGTTCAAATAGTTTTTAATATTATTATTTTAAATGTTCCAAGAAGCTTTATTGATCAATTATATAGAAAATACCTTATATAATGCATGTTCTAATAAGAGAGAAAAAACACTAAAACACTAAACATTAAAAAACATACTTTTAAAATAATACTTATAATCACATATTAAAGTTTTTTCTCTAGTACAAAATTGAGTCCTTAAAAATTGCAATCTATAGGTAAAAAAAAATAGCTATAAGTTCACCACAAAAACTCACTTTAAAATTTGCATTTGTTGTTTATAATTAGTCTTTATCTTGATTGAGGTAATGGTTACATTGCATCATATATTTTAAAACTATCAAGTTGGTACTTTCACTCTAGGTATTATGGAATAACACACTTAATTTCCCTTCAATAATTAACCACCCAGAAAAAAAAGAGGAATAATTTTTAGATTAGAACCAATGGTAAAAATGGGATCAATGAGAGAACAAAACAGTGACAAGAAATAGTCTTGGAATCCAGAGTGTGAAGGCCTCCCCAAGCGTGTGATCTAGAATTTACAGTTGAAAATAGGCAAGCTGTCTGTAATTCTCAGGGCAGAATGCTAGAGGGAAAATAAATGCACAAGAGATTCAGCTATCTGCAGAATGTTTCTCTTGAATATTCACCTCAATATTGATTAATGCTACACAGAAGAAAACCACTTGAGGTCAGAAAAAGAAATATAAAAAAGGGCAGGCAGTAAAATAATCACAGAACCCAAGGGATTGAGTGTGGTTTCATATTCCCATTAGCCAGAATGGAAATATCTCTTCAACACACTGAGAAACAAATAGATACTCCAAAAGGAACAGCCTTAATAATGGGGCCAGGTTAGCCATACATTAAAGACTGCTTTACCTAGCCTTCCAAAACTTGAAATTAAGCCTGAAAAATGATAAATTGCTCCCATATAAATTACTTAAATTCTTCTAAGTACTATGTATATGTATGTATATATATGTATATATATATATGTATATATAATATATACATATAATTTGTTTATTGTGTGTGTGTGTATATATATATATATATATATATATATATACACACACACACACACACACACACACACACACATACACACACATACATACATACATACATACAGGATCCTTTACATAAAATCACAAAGTCTAGCATTAAAAAAAAATCCAGTCATTTTGATTAGCAGAAAAATATGATCTATATCAAGGGGGGAAGCCAATCAATAAAGACAGAACTATGAATAGCAGAGATGAAAAAAATAAAACAGACAAAGTACTAAAACAGGTTTTATAAATGTATTCCATATAACTGGAATTTTGGTAGGAAAAAATATGATAAAGACAGATATTAACAAGAAAAATGACAAATTAAACTTCTAGAAATTAAAAAAAAAAAACGCCTCAGTGAGAAACACACTGGATGGTGTTAATAAAAGATCAGATATTGTAGAATAAAATATTAGTTAACTTACAGTTCTTGGAAAATCAATAAAATATCTCCAAAATGCATTTTAACTTTATCTTATTAACTTGTGAGCCTTTATAAACTTAGTGTTAAATTTAAGTCTATGTTCTATTTTGTATGTGGTATGAGGGAAGTGGCAAGACTGATTTTACATAAGGATATTCAGGTGTTCCAGCATAATTTGTTGGGAAACAAACATTTGAATTGACTTGGCTGTTACGTTAAAAATTAGGCATATATGTTGAGGTTATTTCTACACCCTCTAATTTGTTTTATTGATCTGCATATCTGTATTTTCTTTATTACCAAAGTGTCTTTTCTACTAAGCTTTTGAGTAAGCTTGGAATCCAGTAGTGCATTTCCTCCAAATTTTTATTTTTCATTAAAAATTTGACTCTTAAAGTCCTTTTTGTTTTCATATAAATTCAATAATTAACATTTCTCAAAAAATAACTAAATTTTTTTACTATTCCTTAGATTAATAGATTAAATCAGTATAATAATTTGTAGAGACCCACCAACATAAAAATGTTGAATCTTCTATACCATGAGTATTGCATCTTTCTCCACTTGGAATTACTTTAATTTCCTTCAGTAAAAATGTATAATTTTCAGGATAAAGATGTCTTAAATAACATGTTAAATTTATTTCTTTGTATTGCACATTTTTTGTTGCTGTAATAAAAGCTTTACTTTTCTTAAAAAAATAATAATAAATAACATTCAATAGCTTATTGCTAGTATGTAGAAATTAACATAAATTATTATTATGCAGGTAGCTCTTACTGTGTAACGTAGCGTGACAACATAAAAATTATTATGCAAGCTGGAACTTTGCAAAGCAGTCATAATAATCCATGGTAAAATTAGAGTTATTATGTTCTTATAACAGACATATTCTTTGTGTACTAATGATGGCCTTTTGAATAGAGCAAATGGCTTCATCTGTACTACACTGGTGCTGGGACATGCACCTCTATTTGAAGTAAAGTCACCTGAAGAGCTAGGGACCGTTGACAGCTAGACTGTCTTGGACATAAGGACAGGAGTAGTACAGGATAATAGCCATATTTCTGTCTGAGGGTCACCAGGTCCCCTAGGATCCAACACACTAGGTTATGGCCAGTTGTCCAGTTATTGCACTGTTTGCTTGCAATGCACTACTTATTATGAAATGAATTCAGTCCTGGGAGAAGGGAAGTCTTTCAGGAAATGTTGTGTTGTAGATCCAACCTGAAATGAGAACCTGGATCAAAACTACTAATATTTGTGAATAGGCACCTGTTTAGAGCCACAGCCAAAGGGGCCCCAGCAAACTTCCAGCTGCCAGCAAACTTCCAGCTGCCAGCTGATGATTGGCTCACAGCAGCCCCAGCAACTTCTAGCTGCCAACTGATTGGCTCCTCTGCGGTGATGCTCATTGGGCTGTTTCCCTGCCCTTTCAGACCATGGAGCTGCTCATTGGGGGACTTTTTTTTGGCTCTGCCCATGCGACCCAGCCAATCCACCTGAAGAGCAGGAGAAGTGGGGGAGGTTGAGAGGCTTGTGGGAAGCCGGTGGTGGCAGTTGGGCTCTGAGGGTTTTCCTGAGGAGCTGTTTTGTTTGGTGTGTGTGGTTCTAAAAATAAAGTTCGTTTCTTTTGACAAGTGGCTCCTGAATTGTGCCCAGCCAGACTTTGGCATCTGGTGGCCTGTAGGAACCCGCGACCTTGGCGACAAATAGCCCCTGGAGGCCCCAAGCAGATGAGGTGGCTTCCAGATGAGGACACTGAAGCTCAGAGGTGGCATCATCTTGCTGGCAGTGTCTGGTGCAGCTAGGAGGGAAATGTTGCCACCTGACTTCAAATCACTGGGCCAGACAAATACCAGCGCTGCCTCTGCAAAGCCCTCCGCCAGTCAACTCATGTATTGTCTCATGGAATCACCCGAACATTTCCTGAGCGTCCATATGGGCCTGGCATGGGCTTAGGTGCTGGGAATTGAGGGTGAAGAAAGGGACAGGGTCCCGTCCTCATGGAACTACATTCCTCTCTGGCCAAGGCCAGGAGCCTGGAGGGAAACTTGACACTTGGGTTTTTTTTTTTTCTTCTTTTGTTCTATTCATTAATTTTTTTCCCTTTCATCTCCCCTCTCTTCCCACTGCCTTCCCCACAGACAACACTTGTCCAGCACTGGCCGCGTTCTGTTGGTCTGGGTGAGTCCTGGAGAGGTGTGCTTGTCGTATTTTGTGCCTGTGTCAACCTATGGACACAGTGTGTGCCGCAGCTCTCGGGCTATGGCTTATTTTCCTCCGAGGTCTGTCCGTGTTGCTGGCAGCTGGAAGTTTGCTGGGGCCCCTTCGGCTGTGGCTCTCAACAGGCACCTTTCTTTGCAGGGAGACAAGCCTGCCTGTAATTCAATCCACTGCCTCCCTCTCATGGTTTTGTATTCTTTTATAAGTGGTAAGGATAATAAAGATAAGGAAAATAAAAAGATTAAATGGCCCATGGCCTTTGTGGGGAGATAAAGCAATCTAATATTGTAGAAACCACCCAGGATATTCTGACAAAAATCTTAGATATGTGACAGTATCTGGGAAGACACTGATTCCCCTCAAGAGTCAGTGCTTCTAAGTCGTAAGAGATTGCTAGAGACTTAAATGTTGATTTCTGTTATGAATTCTGGGTATAATAGGACAGGGTTACATGGGAGCCTCACTTCTAACTAAAACACTAGATTGATCCATCAGAAGAGGATATGAGAGCCACTGAACTCAAGGAACTAAAAAAGACTTCTTTAGACTCTAATTCCATTTGAGGACAGCCTTCTGTATTAGAAAAGTTCTCCTCTTGAACTGTAGGAATGTCTGAGAGATTAATGTTTACTGGCAGCAGGCCAAGGTCCTGGGAATTTTGCCAGCAACTGAAGCTCGGTGTCTGGTACAAAACTCAGACCGAATATGAAAGAACAAGGAGAAACTTTTCAAGAATGGAGCAATTGGGATAATGACAAGAAAGCTAAACCAAGTCTACAGAAAGAAACATTGGGAGGAAGGGAAAATATCACTAGGAAGACATTGCATGAGGAAGTTATCTGTTAAGAAAATATAATACCCTTTAGAGATCTTGGCTCTTCATTCTCACCCCACAGCATACAGTCTCTTAGTTTTCGACTACGTAACAGTGGGCAAGTATTGTTCCTTTTGTCTCAGAATTAAGGAAAAACAAAACAAAACAACAACAACAAAAAAACTTTCTACTACTTTGCCACCCTGACTTCTGTCTCTTTAAGACTCCTCAGATCAGAAAACCAATCCTGGAATCCAACAATGACTTTCTAGACTGTTGCCATATTGGGGGAATTCCTGAAATTCTTTAGTCGAGGGATGATTCCTGGAAACTAAATTTTGACTCAATTGGTAGAACTACTATTCCTTCCACAATAGTCAAATAGGGCCATCACAGATGGGCTTGCTCACTCTAACACCAGCTGATGGCTTATATGTAATGGAATAAGAAATTGCAGGATGGAATGCAGATGGGAAAGATATCTCCACATAATAATAAGTCTTTCTAGACTTTCAGGAAAAAGAGAATGTAGAAATGGAAGACCACAATGTACTTCTTCTCCTTTAAACTTAGTGTTAAATTTAAGTCTTCCCCACATCATTTCAGTAGATTAACAAATCTTTTAATGGGATGAAACAATTCCTGAGTCTCTATGGTAAAACGAAAGTAATGTGACAGACTATCCATCTGATTTAGTTTTGAGGGAAAACAAGCAACCACAATTGACTAGACATAAACATGGTACATTCTGAACACATCCCAAAGAGTAGATGAGTATTTGGGGCTGGTTAGAAGGACAAATAACCCTTTTTTTTTATCACCTCAGATAAATGTGAAGAGCCCCTGAGTCAAGGGATTGACCTGGAGAACAATGAGCTGCCTCCAGAAGGCTCAGAACTTTGGGTATGCAGCTAGCACATATATTTTTAGAAGAAAACTTCTAAACTTTTTTTCTGAGAAAATATACAAAGGTATTTATTTTATGTGAGATAGACAACAATCCAAGCTTAATCTTACCTCAGATCTTTATTCCTACTCCTGTTCTCTCAATAGAGTCCACAGGGATGTTAATATTGACATTTCATAGAATAGTGTGCAATATCAATGGCATCAAAGTAATATGTGCTCTGAGAGCCTTGGTAAGTTGTATATGAGCCAAGACAACAGAGATAAAACTCACAAAGTTTCCAAGGACAGCAATACTGGTGCAGTTATTAAATACCCCGTGTTGTTGGCATGCTGAAACATCATCCTTAGAGGTAAGGCAAGACTATTATCCTTCACATGCCCTGAAACAGATTTGGAGGTTCCAAGAAACATCTTAGTGGATCTCTATGGATTTGGGAGAAATCTCGGGCAAACAACAGTATAAGAGCATGGTGTATGAAATTTCAAAATTAACTTAATTGCTCTCAACCATGTGTATCCTTCCCTTGATGTGGGTGGAACCTGTGAATACAATGAGCTGTCATTCCTATGATAATGATACATTAAATATGAAGATGCATTTTGCTAAATTAATTAAGTCTCCACATTATTTTGCCTTAAAATAAAAGAGATTTTCCTCCACGAGCCTGACCTAATCAGGTGATATGGTAAAAGAATGGGAATCTTCTTGGAGAGAGAGATTTGATATGTGATAGGAATTCAACAAGAGGGAGGTTCTCCATAGTTGGCATTGAAGATGGAGAGGACCAGATAACAAGGATTTCGGGCAGAGTCTAGAAGCTAAGAGCAGCCATCAGGCTGACAGGCACCCAGCAATGACTTCAGTCCTCCTACAACATGGAATTGAATGCTGCCAACAATCTGCATGGGCTTGGAAGCAGACTCTTCCCCAACACCTTTATTTTAACTTTAGATACTCACAACAACAACAACAATAACAACAACAAAAAAAACTTGACAAAGTCAAACCATACCTGGATTTATGATCTTTGGAACTATAACATTAAAAAAAAATGTGTGTTAACCAAGGCCTATACTCAGGCTTCAATGTGCTATAGTCCTTTAAAATGGTAATAAGGCACTTAAGGAAACTGATTACACTGAATCATTTCTACCCCAGAAGGTAGACATTGTTCTTGACACTATGGTTTATTTTTCCTCACTACAATTTCTCTCCCAGCAAAACACCCTTACAAGACCCCACATAGTATCAATCCAGACCAAAGGACTCATTTTATGGTGAAAGAAGTTTCCATGAAACCTAAAACTATGACTCTCACCTGTTCCTTTTGAGTATATTGTTTTGGTGATACAGTAACCAGGGAAATGAGTTAACATATTTTTGTATATGGCTAGAATTTCAGTAGAACAGTCAGAGAGAAATATATCTGGAATCCAGAATATTTACTGGGGCAATTGTTGATTCTTCATAGATGACTCTATGAAAAATTACAACAACTAAAACCTAACTAGTGCAGCAATTACAGGCTGTCTTCATCAGGAATTTGATTCATTACGTAAATGTGACCAGTTAGAATATTGCTGAGGGTAAAGTTAATCAGGAATATATATTAAAAGAGTGAGATAATGACTGTTTTTTTAAAAATATTTTTAGGCTGGTTGCTAACTTTATACAGAATTGGAATGAATGAAGGCACAGATCTCAAGTGGTGAAAGGATAGGAGTCTTCTATCGCAAGCCTTACCATAGGTTTTTATTCCGGCATGACAGCTCCTGGCCATGAGTCTACAACACATGGAATGAAGCTTTTGTGCTTGCGCTGCATTGGACAACTATTGAAGCCTATTAAGCCAAGCAGATGAATACGTAGAAATATGAGGCGAGAGAGACTCTGAGTAAACAAATAACCACCCTCCTTTATGTCTTCGGCTGATAAACACTGTACAGGATTCCTCCTAGTATCCTTAATGGAATTGGGCCCCACTGGTCCATAATGGAAACATCCAATAATGCTCCTTCTTCCTTTGTTCCACTTCCATTTCTTCCCCTTATTTCTTCAGTGTCTCTTCTCAAAATTAAAGCCTGCATGTGTCCATATCCCAAATGGTGGACAGTAACATCTCTGAGATACTCTGTGTAAAAGTCACTGGGACTTTCTGTTCAAGTTTATAAACTGGTTACTCATCTTAAGGAAGTTGTAGTCCTGACCAACAGCAGAAATTAGAAAATAAGAATAAAAAGGGAAAAAAAAAAAACATTGGAAAAACCTTTCTGAAATTGAAGCTGCAAAATTTACCATAAACAATAATATAGTTCAGGCTCAAAACAAATCTTAGCTAATTTACAATGTCTTGCCATCAGACACAGTAGTTTATAGTTCTTGTAATATGTCCAACTTTTCTCAGGTATAATTAACAGCATAGCATATATGTAAGTTGCCTTAGTAATGCACTTGTATTTTTTCTTTATATGGATGCCACACTATCAAAGTCAGAACACTTGAGTGATGCTTTATTGGCATCAGAATTACAGATGAACTACTTCATTGTTTTTCTGAACAAGTCTCTAGAATTTGATAGAAAAAACTTCTTTTTTCTTTTTCTCAATTGTCTCTATCTGCACTTTCTTAGGAAAGAAGATGAAAGAAGAGGCACTATAATGATTCCAATAGCCACTCCATAGTATGGTAAAAAGAAAAGAGAATATTTCAGGATGTCAAAACCTATGAGATTGGGTAAACTTTGACTATGTGATACTCTCTAGGTAAACAGCTAGGATAGCAATATGTCTGTCAGTGATTTCAAATGGGTCTGAATGTCTCACAAAGAATACACTGCAGCTAATCTATTGCTAAATTTGTAAACTAGATTGATGGTGGTCTATCAATTTCTTTTCAGGCAACTCTGATGAATAAGAATTATGGTATAATAACCATTAAAGAAAAATAAGTGCCATTGGCAGTAATAGCTCCAGATCAATTCAAAGTGTGTAATATTTTGTAATGACAGCAAGTACATAATCATTTGATAAGGAATACATCAAAGAATTTAGGGAGAACTGATAGGTAACAACAGTTTTTTAAAAATAATTTAGCTTCATGTGAAGTATTATGTCAAAATGTATTCTGCTTAATTCCTTGTAGAGGGGACTTAATTTTATAATTTAATACCTGATACACTTATTAAAATGCATAGGGATGTGTATCATTGCAATTTAATCTTAGCACTATAGCATATTTTCATCCTGGGTAAATTTATATTAATATTTTGGTATAAGTATTCTATTAGATATTTGAGTAGCAATCACTTTAGGTGCACTGCATGATGTTGAATGAAATATAATTTTAATGAAAACTGCTATAAACAGGTTTCATCCTTAGAAAGTTAATTAATATAAGTGTTGCTTCTAAAACACACACACACACAAAGTGAAACAAACTCATAGTCACTTCATGTTTTCATTTATTTTTACTTATATCATATTTTATTCAGTGATCAAATTAATAATTTTATGTACCATAACATTAAAAGGTAAATAACTAAAAAAGTATTAGCTCTAATATTAATTTTTATTATGTCTAAAATAATATATATAGCTATTTTTGTCACGTGTTCAAATATAATAATTATTCAAATTTAAAATATGAAATATATTTTAAAGTGTATATATTCATATTTATGCCCTGAAGAAAAGACAAGCACTCAATGATACATATAATGCATTATATTATTATTATATTATATAATGTCTATAATATTATTATTATATATATAATCATATATATATATATATATATATATATTTATATATATTAGGATTCATCACATCATTGATCCCAGACACTAAAGCATGACAGTCTATGTTCTGAGAGACACAGTTACCTTCCAAGCGTCCTTTAAAGGACAGCCCTTCACTGCAGTACTGTGCATGCTGGTGGGGCAGCTTACCTTTCACAGAAAATAAGCAGAAGAATCACTTCAAAAAATTCTGAGCCTATTGTGTCTTTCAGCATTTTCACAGTGAATGACATAAAGCATTTATAAAGCAGAAGAAGGACTCCCATTTCAAAATGAAAAATCACACTGAAAAATTTTCACATTGTTTTTCATAGTATTTTCTGGAGATCAAGTTTGGTATTGGAATAATTTTAATCAAATATATAAATACATGTATATATACATATAAACATATATATGTATATATAAACATATATGTATTTATATATATACATATATATACACATATATAAGCAGTAATAATCCTAGTAATTATGTTAATAAATTTTACTATGTTTTCGTTGTCAAACTATCTAGAGATCTGACTTTTAGCCACTACATTTTAGCTAAATGGTCTAACACCCTTCTCTGAAGAATTTAGATTTCTTATCTGGGAAGTGAGGATAATAATCTTAAATGACATTTCCCCCCAACAGTGAAATGGCTATAGGTTCAGGTTCAGAGTCATGCATCTAGTGCGTGTTAAGTAATAGGCAGTCTTTCTTGAGCAATACCTAACCTTTTCACCTCCCAAAAGGAGGTGAAAGAAAAAAACAAAAAGGCCAGAGTAAAAACTACTCTAAGATATCATTTTACTCGAGTCAGAATGACAAGTATCAAAAATACAAGCAAAAATAAGTATTGGTGAGGATGTGGGGCAAAAGGTGGACTCATACATTGCTGGTGGGACTGCAAATTGATGCAACTTGGAAGCCATATGGAGAATCCTCAGAAAACTTGGAATGGAACCACCATTTGACCCAACTATCCCACTCCTTGTTAAATCCTCAAAGCACTTAAAATCAGCATATTGCAGTGATGCAGCCGCATCAATGTTTATAGCAGCTCAATTTACAATAACTAAACTATGGAACCAACCTAGATGCCTTTCAACAAGTAAATGGATAAAGAAATCATGGTATAACTACACAATAGAATATCACTCAGCCTTAAAGAAGAATGAAATTTTGGCATTGCAGGTAAATGAATGGAGATGGAGAATATCATGCCAAGTAAATAAGCCAGTCCCCCCAAACCAAAGGCCAAATGTCTTCTATGATATGCAGGGACTAGGGAAGGATGGGGGAATTTTGGATTGGGCAGAGGGGAGAGGAGGGGGTGTGAGGGTGGGAAAAAAGGTGGAATGAGACCGACATTATTACTGTAAGTACTTGTGTGACTCTGCCTCATGTACAGCCAGAGGAATGAGTAGTTGTGCTCCATTTGTGTACATGTGTGAAAATTCATTCTACTCTCATGTATAATTAATTAGAACAAATAATAATAAAAAAGACCAGAGTAGTAAAGTAGTAAAGTGTTTTTGTGAATAGTAGATAATATATTTGTAAAAACAATTTGCATCTTATGAATATCTGTTAAATACAACTTTCAAATGTAATTCATTTCAGTTTAATTAACTTTATTAATGCTTTAGGTAAATGTATATACTAATAGAAATTAACTTTACAATGAATGTTTAAATGTATATTTTAAATTTATAAGTACTATTAACATTTTATTTTATTCAGTCCAAAAACTCAGAAAATCAATTTAATGGAATTGATCTCTATTATATATCAACCCAGAAACAGATTTCTCTACTTTTTTTTTAAGTTATAGCTGGACACAATACCTTTATTTTATTTGTTTTTATTTTCATGTGGTACCAGGGATCGAACCCAGTGTGCCACGCATAAGTGCTCTACCACTGAGCCACAACTCTGGCCCCTCTACTGTTTTTTAACTTGGAGAAAGCTATTAGATTGCCATAGAGTGTAACGTAAATTTATATATTAATAATATATGCTTATCCTGGCTATCTTCTTCTCTGAATGGAACTCTTAGGAATGGACATACAGTTAGGTTTTTTCTTGCTGTAGATGGCAATAACCATATAAAACAAAGCATTCATGTGGAAAGACACTAGGCTTTGCAACAGGGCAGCCAGACTAAGTTTAAAATAAAACACAAGAGTGATGGGATGCCTAAAATTTAATTCAAGTATGAAGAATTAAGAAAGCCATAAACAGTTAGATGGCAAGATATGGTCGATATTTATATGAACTGCCCAATTCTACCTTTCAAAAAGGACTTCCTGCACACCAGCAGGTGTGTAGCCAGCACGGAGCCTTCAGCTGTCAGCTCCATGCCAGCCTCAGCTTCCATGAGCCAGCCAGTCCTGTCTTCCCATGGAAGCACATGTAGTTGCTAGATCAGGTGGGGATGCAATGATCATTTCAGCAGAGCATGAAATAGTCTAACAGGAAGACACACTCACACTCTCTGTCCTGTTGGCTGAGGCTTTGTCATCACTGCATTGCAGTTGATTTCTTCCTTTGCTCATTCTAACTTCTGATATTCACAATATCAGAATTGATTTTCAATATAAATTTTGGAGTATTCATCTCAGTGTCCGCTTGTGGAGAATATAATTTGTGACTCCAGAGCAATGTAAGAAAGGTCTTTTCCTGTCTTACAATTGAGATAGCTAATCAATTTTTCTCTAAAGCCATTATGATGAAGGTAAGAAATAGGTGTAAAGATTGAAATAATAGTTACCTTTGAAAATTTTTCATAATAAAACAAAAGTAAAAGATCTGAAATGTTTATGAAGTTGAAACATTATTGTTTCACTGAAAAAAAAATTAGAAAATATTTAGTGTAAGAGTCCTAACTACCAATATTAAGAAGCATTTATAAGATAGAATATCATGTAGTTATTATTTATTTTACAACTATTATGTGTATTGAGTAGTTTGAACATCAAAAATGCATTTAACATTTTAGGAAGCAAGAGGGATTTTTAAAAACCCTGCATAATGTCATTTATATATGCTTAAAAACAATGTACAGGATAAGATAACCAATGTCACCTTATTTATATTAAAAATCATTATGCATAGGAGATAGTAAAAAAGTTAAAAACAACTATATTGCTTATGGTGTATAATTTTAGGTTATTTTACTTTCCTCATGACATGTATCTTGTGTTTTTCTTTCAACAAATGAGCACAGAAACATTAGGCATTTCCTATTAACTAGATATCTGTCCTTAAATTATTTATTATTATTATTATTATTATTATTTATTTATTTATTTATTTATTTATTTATTTTTTAACCCAGAGAGAAAAGGAGTATGGAATAAACGAATGTAATTGCTCACAAGTTACTCCAGATCCTCTCTTTCTGGTAACCTTGAAACTTTAGACCTCATTTGGTATTTTGGTGGCCACATTGTTTCACATTAATTAAGAAGTCAACTCAAATGTTGTGGCTACTATGTCACAAATCTTCTAAATGCAATTCCTCAATGAGACTTTGGAAACTAAGGTCAGAATGTGTTCATTATTGCTATTAAATTTCATCTTTCTAGATTTAGCACTAGTCACCATTTTTTAAAAATATTTTTGTAGGGAGATAAATCTTCCATTCATCAAAGCTGTATGTCATCTGAAGTTAAATCACTTTCCATCATTATCTACTCTAAAATTTTTGTCAGAAACAAATTCCTTCAGCTATATAGTGGTCCATTACTTAGCACTGTTTGAGTTAGATTATTCAATATGTTATGAATCCACCCAAATGTAAACTTGCTACTTTGTAATTCTTTCTTTCTTTCTTTCTTTCTTTCTTTCTTTCTTTCTTTCTTTCTTTCTTTCTTTCTTTCTTTCTTTCTTTCTTTTAGAGAGAGAGAGAGAGAGAGAGAGAGAGAGAGAGAGAGAGAATTTTAATATTTATTTATTTTTTGGTTTTCGGCAGACACAACTTCTTCGTTTGTATGTGGTGCTGAGGATCGAACCTGGGCATGCCAGGCAAGCGCGCTACCACTTGAGCCACATCCCCAGCATCTACTTTGTAATTCTTAAACTTATCCCATCAATGTAGCAGGAGACAATAGAATGACAGGGGTTAACAAAAAGTTATGTTGAATAAAGGAATGATGTCAGGGGTTTCAGAGAAGATCAATGATATCACTGTAACTTTAATTATGATATTTGAAAGATTACTGAATATTTATAATAGCCAGATTGACATATGGATACTAGCAATGAATCAATGTGTGAATGATCCTAATAATTAGTTATTGGCCAATTGATCCATACAAATAAATGGTAAACTTACAAGAAACAAACAAAACAAAACAAAGATGTTTTCCAGAAGACTTTTCCATTTGGTTCCCTGGAAACTTTGAATCAGGTTTTTAGGATAATAAAATTCAGCTTTTATTTTAATCTGCATGGAAGTCTCTTGTCCTTCTTGGTCATTTGAATTTTTTTAACTTTAAAAAAAAAATTATTCCTGAGTGATTCCATGTTTCTCAGTCTATAAAAATTTGGATTGATGAAATTAGCTGAGAATCTTCTTCCCTGAATTTAGAAACATGATCAAATTATTTTGTTCTATAAGATCTCTTAACAGTGTCTGATTCATTTTAGGGGCAAATGGGTTCTTATTTTTAAAACTACTCATAGATATTTTGCATGGAAAAGCACAAAATAATTTTATTTTATGTTCTTTCTGAATTTCCCCCCCTCACTACATTTTGGGGCTTCTCACAGTCTCTGCTTTTAACATAATCACTGAAGACAGTAGATCTTTTTTTAACTATTGTCTAAAATAGACTGCCCACTGTGCCATACTCATTGATTCTTGTTCTTTTAAGATCTTTTTTAAAAAATCAATGTTTTGACCTTGAATATTCTTAATGTGAGTACTGAAAATAAAATTCTTACTTCAATTTTATTTTCTTTGACTTTGTTTTTACCTAATGGCCTAAAAGTTATGAAAAGAAAAAGTAAAATTTTTTCTACGAGGTATTTTTTTCCTAGCGAGTTTTCATTATTTATTTAAATCAGGGCACAAAGATTACAATAAACCTGGGATTTTATGTAATATAATATTTCCTGTGTTTTGGGTTGAAAGAACATCTTCTTACTTACCAATTTATTTGTCCTACATAATTATTTTCTTCCCCCCCCCCACCTTCTACCTGTTTTCTGATCAAAATACCTGTCCCTGTAACTCCTTTCTAGATTATGTTTCCCACGCATGTAGTTTTCTTACTATGTTAGCATATCTTTGGAATATTTTCCTTTCTACTTTTTTTTCCTAATCTATTTCATTCATACCTTTTAGATACCATTTAAAATCTGTGTTACACCATTACATTCACCCTGTGGTTAGTCATATTCATTCTTTCTAACTTCTCATTTGTATTTAAATGTAATTCCTAGTAGAGTGATTTAAATGTATTCATATGTTCCATTTGCTTTCATAACTGCTGTTTTTCTCTGCTTGAAGTAAAAATTCAACCATCTTTGATATAAAATTGTTATTACTGATAAGACATTTTCCTATTTCCACCAAGCAAAAATAATTATTTGATCTTGGGTGTCACTAAATGATTATTTTGCATATCTTGCATAATATGATTCATTTTAACTGCTGTTTTATATTTTGTTATTAAACATTTAATAATTTAATATTAAATATTGCTTGCTTCTTAGTAAGGGACAAATAGACCCCTACTTTTGAGATTAAAGGCTTCTTTTGCCATTCATTCTTATTTCACTATGGAACCTATGATAGGAATATGGGTGTAGTTAACTTATTAACTTAAAATATGAACTGTAGCCATCTTGATATGTTTTATTATACTTTCAAATATGAGTAAGTTAACCATCAAATAGCAATGTTCAATAAGTATTTGCTGAATTAATTTCGATAAATAGAGCTTAAATGTTATTAAGTCATAGGAAAATTAATTTTAAGGAATAGGTGAAGTATATAAGCAATCTAAATGACAAGATACTAAGAAAATTTAAAAAGTGAAATATCGAATGAGAATGGGATATTAAAACTGTATAAAGTATTTGTTCAAATACATAAATAATACTTATTTACTGTATGTTCCTTTTTTTGTTCCACTGTTTCCAATTTTCTAGTTTTCTGTTATTCATTATCTTTTTGTACTCATTTCTATTTATCTTTTAAAATTATTATATTTTCCTTTTTTATCTGTTTCTAGTGGTTGTGTGGGTTTTGGAAGGTTTTCCTGGCCTTATATTCTCTGTTGCACTTAGTCTATTCTTCAAGTACATAAGAAAAAACAGTCATAGCCAATACATAAATAAATGGATGTGGCTGTGTAACTATAAAATTCTATTTATAAAAACAAATGGAGGATGTTTCATATCAAGGGCAGTAATTTTCCAACTACTGCCATGCTAGGCATGACAATCTAATATGAAATATATTACAGTTTAGTGGTGACACAACCATGTCAAATCAAAAATACATACTAATATATTTTTAATTCTTTATCTTCTCCATTTTATGATATAGTTTTTATAATTATTATGTTCACTTCTTTGAGGATATTACTCTGTTTTGGCCTTTAGTCAGAAAATATAATTTTATTAAGTGAAGAAGATTTATTGATATTGACAAGATTTTTAAAATTGAAAAGATTAAAAAATATGAATATATATATATATATATATATTATATNATATATATATATATATATATATATATATATATATAGAAAGCTTTTGAAAAATTTTGCTGTTTTTAGTCATTATGTTACATGCAGAGAATTTGAGGACCCATAAGAGGCAGGAGAAGAAAGATTCAAGTAAAAGCAATAAAATTCAGCTACTTGTGTTATTGTCTCAAAAGGGTCTCTGATGTACTTTTCATTATTTCTCTGCTCCTCACACTTAGTAAATATACTTGTCTACTTTTAAGCTCAATATTATTTGTTCTATTTTCTCCATTCTGTCATTGCATCAATCTAGTGAAATTTAAATTTCTGGTTATTGTAGTTTTCCACTCATAAATTTGCAACTAGTTCCTTCTTTTATCTTCTATTTTATTACTGATAATTTTTTCCACTTGTTTCGAGAGTGTTGATAAGTATTTGTTTGAACATTTTTTTAATGACAAATACTTTAAAATTTGGCAGATAACTCAAACATCTGTTTTATTTTAGTAATGATATCTACGGATTGCCTTTTTGAAAGTTGAGAATTTATTGATTCCTGTGATGATCATAAATTTTGGGGGTTTATCCTAGACATTTTGAGTATGTTGGGAGTATGCTTTCTATTTAAATATCTATTCCCCACCCCCCCAGGTATTAAATATGTTCAATTCAGAGCACACATCCTGCCCTACTTTGTGGGATGTGATTGAAATATCTATCAGCTTTGTTCTCATTGCCTTTGCAATAATATTCTGGTCTGCCTCACTGGTGTGCTAGCTAGGGGTGAAATACGAACCTGTGGTATTCCACACCAGAATTCATGTAGCAAACTTTTTTCTGGCTTGTATTTGGTTGGTTATTTGTATGCATTTCTCTACAGTATCCCCAACATGTCACAGATAAATTTAAAATATCCTTGTCTGCAATTTCATACTGTTTGCAAAATTCCCTAGCCCTACAATTCTGTTGGGAGAAAAGAGAACACTGCCTCATTCTTCCAGGAAAGAGAGGTGAACAGAGCCCTGACCACTGCCTCAGTAGCTGCAGTGTCAGAAGGGAAGTGAGAAGAATGCAACCTCATTATTGCATATGTGAGTAAACAGCTAGTCTCTTCCTCTAGTCTTTTGGTATAGAGGGATACCTCATCCCATTGTGGGGCACAAATGAATGGTGATTTTCCATCTAACCAGTGTGGTCAGGTAGAGGCATCACCTCATTATTATACAATAAGGGTAGAAGACAGTACATTGTCCACATTTCTGTATATGATTAGAAGAAACAGTGATGCAACTATTTTTTGTAGTGTTTATTCAAAGCAAGGCAGAGATGACAAAAATGTTTCTGCCCAGAGGACCACCATCTAGCTTATCTTCTGTTCTAGAGAAGTTAGACTTCTTTCCTTTGTGTGTTTTATCTGTTTGATGTCTCATCATAGTAGATGTCTCCATGTGAAAATTTCTGATTCCAAAGTAAAATTGTTCTTGTTAGACTCAGAAAAAAGTAGAGTTGAGAAATAATGAAAGACATGCCTGCCTCTTTGAGATAAGTATTATTTCAAGGTTTCTAGAAAGGCACCCCAGAAATTCCTTCACATTCTATGTGCACTCCCAGTTTTGCATATCTTTTGTGTGTACACAGATTTCTGTAACAAAGTTTATTTTTAACAAAAGACTACAACAATTTAGATAAGATGTTCTCACTAAAACACTTGCCCAGTAAAGGCCTCTCCGTCAACCAGTTGAAACCAACATCTGCCTTGGGTCTCCAAGACCAATGAAGTATGTATCCAAAGCAGCTTATATAAATTCTTTTTTTTAAACTATAGCATGTATGTTTCCATTGTTCGTTATTTTTGCTCCCCACACTTAGTAATATGTACTTACTAAATACATAAATATTCTTTCAAGAGTTTCTCCCCGATTGTTATTAGGTTATTATAAGTACCTAAACTGGATTGTATATGAGGAGAGAGAAGGGGAGAAAACAGGGGAAGAGAGAAGAATCTAGAAATTTACTGCTGAGTAATAATTTTTTTCAAGTCCCATGGTTCTTAGCAACTCCATCCTCTTTCTTTCATCTTTTGGAGGTGTTAGTCAATTGCTTAATGAACTTTCTTTATGAATTTTTAGTTAATGGGATAAGCAGGTTAGGGTGTGCATGTTCTTTCATTTCTAGAACTAGAACAGGTGGTTATTTTTGACATTTAAAAAAATTATTTTAGTTAAATTCTCAAGTTGGAAGCCAGGCAAGAATAGGTTGATATGAGAGTGGGTGAAGGGAGAATATGAACACAGACACAAATTTGAGAAATTTGGCAGATAAAAAATGCAAAAAAAAAGAGGCTGTGATGGAATAACACAGGTTCATGAAAGGATGTTTTTCTCCCTAGAGCTTTCCACATGAGTGTATTAAAATAATGACGGAAATTTATTTATATAGACACAATGGAGTAATAATAATGAACCAGAAAAAGGAAACTCAGAAAAGAAAATGGTCACATCTTCTATTTTAATATGAAATTATAGAAAAATAAACATGTCAATGAAATCCAGTATATTTGGATACAAAGTACTTAACTTGACTCTATATCCCCTCTGAAAAGTAAAATTCAAAAATTTAAAAATATAGACATGGCTTTGATATCTTCCACAGAAATACAGAGAAAGTTGTAGAGCTGCCTATAAAATTAAAGGTGTATAATTTGAAGGCATTTTACAAAGAATTATTTGGAGCAATGGTAAATGGCATCTATGAAGAATAACAAAATAACTGATGTCAGAAGTGACTAACACATTGACATTAGACAAATGATCAAGTTCAAATACTAGAGATTTCTGAGATGGAAAAATTGATAACAACAAAATAAATGAAGGGTTTAGGAGGATAAAAATTGTAATCAGAGAATGATGTAGTTAAGTTTACAAATGCATGGGGTATGTATCTCTGAATGAAAAAAAGATCTGCAGTTTGAACAGAGTGAACATATCAGAAGACAGTGAATTAGGGAGGCAGAAACCCATAGACCAAGAGCCCAGGATGTTATAGAGATTAATTGAGATATGAAATATATATATTTTTAATTTTAACAGCCTTGATCATAAGAGAAAGGGGAGAATGGAGGAAGGTGTTTAGATGTGGGATAGGTCAATAGATGACAGCCATGAGGGGTGCTATAAGCACAAGGATTGAAATTAATAGGCTTATTTTCAAAAGCAGGGTTAAATAAGTAATTCTCTGCAAAAGTAATTGGCTAGAAAAAATTTCTTGGGATTAAAGTGTTTTGGAACCATAAGAAATAAAGTAGCTTTGATGGACATCTTCAAGAAAGTGTATCTTCAAAGAAGTATCTAAAGATGCAAGACATTTGTAATACAGAGGCAATAAGAGGAATGATTAAAAGCACAGCTTTGGTTCCAATGGTCATTCTATTTTTAATTTTCAAGAACCTCATATTGACTTTGTAGTGGCAGTACACACTTGCATTCCCACTAACAGTGTAAGAGTATTCCCATTTCTCCCTACTCTCACCAACACTTTTTCTCTCTTGTTCTTTTGATAACAGGTATCCTAGTAGGTGTGAAGAGCTTTATATTTTGGTTTTAATTTTCATTTCCCTGATGATAAGTGATGCTGGTCACCTTTAAAAATACCTGTTGTTCATTTATGTCTTCATTGGAAAAAATGTCTCATAAGCATGGTCTCACTCAATTATGAAATCTAAAATAGTCAAACTCATAGGAGCAGAGTGTAAAAGGGTGGTTTCCAGGAACTGGAGGAAGAAGAAATGGAAAGAAATAGGTTAGATAATACAATTTCATTTCTAATGTACAACAATGTCACTATAGTTCACAATACTGTAATGCATATTTCAAGTTTTCTAAGAGGGTAGATTTTAAGTAATCACAAAAAGGAAAAGAAAAAGAAATGTGAACCTGGCATATTTCTTGATGTAATCACATTTACTCTGAAGGCTGAGGTAGGAGGATCCCAAGTTGATGACCAGTCTGAGCAATTTCAGGAGAACTTATCTGAAAATAAAATTAAAACGGCCAGGATGTAATTCATTGGTAGAGTGCCCCTGGATTCAATTCCCAGTACTGCACTTTTTTTTTTAATTAAAATAAAGTGAAATAATAGATATGCTAGATTGTGATCTTTTGTGTATACATATATATGTATATTCTTACACATATCTCTCACACACACATACATGAAATTATATATGTATATAATATATAATTTATATATATAATTATATAATGTATAATAATATAATTATATATAATATTATATTTGGTTCTCCATTTTCACCTCAATAGGGCTATTAAAACCAAAGCAAAACTAAACAATAGCTTTGGAGCCAGACTTCATGCGCTCAAATTCTGGTTATTTGTGTAAAAATTAAGTAATCTTTATGACTTTCCAGTTATTCATCTTTAAATTTGGGGTACATTGGTGTCCAAATAAACTATTAAACAAGCTACAAATGTATATGTCTTATTAAGCTCTTGCAGCTCACCCTTAAAATCACCATATTAGAACTACCCTTTTATACTCTACAGCAGAATTTGTTTCTAATAACAGCCATTAATATTCAATAGTCATATTTTTTTGGCAATACAAATAAACAACCTGATAGTATCCTATCAGAGATATAGCACCAGCTGGCTGGGTCCTCTTTCCTAAAACTATGACACTCTATAAGATCATATCCAAGATCCTGAGGCAACACCAACTGTCTGTCAGGCAACATTCTCTCTCCAGAGGTCTGGGCCCAGTATTATTGGTTCCCTTCTCCAAAACTCCAAATTAAGTCTCAAATGTTTTGCTAGCTTTCCTTAAACATTGCAGTAAAACTTCATGTGCAAGAAAACTTTATTATCCTCATCTTTTAGCTCATTGGTTCCAAACTCCTGTATTTCAAATGAAATTGATCCAGATGCATTAAAATATGTTGTAAATAATAATCTAGATTTTATATATTGTTGTTTACTCACATTAACTGATATTATTATTGTATCACAATATAAATCATTATGAGGTAATTATATTTTATGTACTATATTTAAGTTGTTTTTTTTTTTAGCTGTTCCACATCTGGGATGATGGGACAAAATTGCTTTCAACATTGTTTAAATAATTATCAGCCATCGGTTATTTCTGCTAAAAGAACAGGATATTTATATTTTTCCAATTTTATGTTTATTAATTCTACATGTTAAATCATTAGGACATATACTTCTTAAGTATTCTAGTTATTTTGCTTTTATTACAGCAGAAAGATTTTGGAATACTGGGGAGTATTGGTGGTTGAGTTAAGGAAAGGAGAGAGAATCATGGGAATGAGTACCCAGAAGAGGACAAATCACTGGTGTTTCCTCTTATTAAGAATAATATTGGGGTTAAGAGGGGAGATAGATTTCCACGTCTTTTACTTGTTTAATAAATCCATCCCTGTACAGACTTAACTTTGTTTCTAAGCAATCAGGTTGGCTCAGAAATAGGCTCTAGTTGCCAAGGATCTGTCATCTAGGTGTGTGAACAACTCTAGTTCTGGCCTTGGTAGGTCCTAGCTATGTTTTAGATCTTTAGGTTTGATATTAATTAAAAACAAAATAAAACAAAACTACATAAGAAACTGACCAAATGTTGTTTTTAATTTGTAAAACCAGTCCCAGCTGAAGTTTGCTTTTTTTTTTAATGTTCTTTCTCTAAAAGCGTGTATTTAAGTTTTGGTCTCCAGGGTGGTGCTGTTGGAAGGTGGTGAAACTTTTAGAAGTGGAACCTACAGAGAAGTTTTTAGGTCATCAGGGGCATGCTGTGAAGGAGACTGTGGGGGCCCATCCCCTTCTTCCTCCTTTTGGCTCTCTGGCCATGAGCTCCGCCATGATGTTCTGCCTCACCAAAAAGGGCCCAGACTGGAACCTCCAAAACACCAGCCAAAATATACATTTAATCTTTATAGTTTGATTACCTCAGTTATTTCATTAAAGTGATAGAAAGCTCACACTGACAAAAAAAAAAAAAAAGAGTACAGCAGACCAAATCCCCAGGTGATTATAATAACACACAATGTCAGTTAAGTTATAATACTGCATAAAAGTCATCTCACTGGGGGCTGGGGCTGTGGCTCAGTGGTACAGTGCTTACCAGTATGTGCGAGGCACTGGATTCAATCCTCAGCACCACATAAAAATAAATAAATAAATTTGTCATGTCCAACTACAACTAAAAAATATTTTTAAAAAAGTCAACTCACTCATTTGAGGTAAAAATGTAAACTGACACAACTGTTCCAAGTAGAAATTTGGAAATATATGTCAATAAGTTTAAAAGTAAACCTTTCATACTGGATATATCTAGATATTACCACTAGGAATATGTAATAATGAAAAAGAATTGCAATGAAAAATTTTACTTAGGAGTTTACAAGTACAAAGTTTACAAATACATCTATTGTATTGAAAAATTATAAAAATCTACTTTCTTCTGATGAAGGAATATCTAAATAAATTATAAGGTACCAGTGTAATGAAATAGTGTTCAGCATTAAAAATGATGTTTCAGAAGATCAAATAATTTCATGAGAAATACTGATTCACAAAAACATCCAGAGATGCATAAAGTATCAATCATCCTCGCACCCCAACATGTAAAAAGGAAAATATAAGTAAATAAGTAAAATAAGTTTAAAATGGTGTTTTGGGTATCCAAGATTAATTTCCCCATTTTATTGTTTTCTCCTTTTAAAATATTATATCAATATTACTTTTATGGTCATGCAGATAATATTAAATACAATTAAATGTATATTTGCATGGATCATTATTCCTAGTAAAAATAGCTGAGCGTGTTAACTACAGAGATTACAATTTGTAGAAATACTGTAAGATTCTTATTAGGGAGGTACAGAGTATTGTTTTTCAGTGCTGAATTTCCCAGGCTCTGTATTATATAAAAATAACAAAAAAATTATAAACCCTTATATCCGATTCATGTCAATGTTTTTAAAAGAGAAAAACACAGAGGCTCTCTGGTGTGTTTTTAATCTAAATGTTTGTGATATAAAATTTACAAGTAGTGCTAAGCCAAAATATAATTAGGCATGATTAGGAAAATGAATAAAAATTGCAGAAACAAACAAAAAATCATATCTTAGTGAATAAAAGGATATTCATTTGTTTAAAAACCCTCATCTGAATTAGGCAAATGGATAACCTAACCTATTGATTGTGTTCTTGATTGCAAGTGATAAGAAGAATTCTATAACATCCTGTCTCTTTGTGTTCAGATCTAGTCAATATGCTTTTTCCTATATCTGGATGAATTCTTGTCTTTTACTGATATGTATCTGAAGACAGTTTTTTTTTTTTCTTTATGGCAGAACTTTCAAATATAGTCTCATTTCTTGAAGTACTAGATGTCTATTTTTTTTTACTCCTCTTTCTCATGTCTCCTGAAACTCCTTAAAAATTTAATGTAACTTTGGGGCTGAGGATGTGGCTCAAGCATAGCGTACTCGCCTGGCATGAGCGGGGCGCTGGGTTCGATCCTCAACACCACATTAAAAAAAAAGAAAAAAAAAAGATGTTGTGTCCACCGAAAACTAAAAAATAAATAAATAAATAAATATTAAAAAAAATTCTCTCTATAAAAAATTAATGTATCTGTATATTTGTTCTGCCTTAGATTTTTTAAAATTAAAAATAAACAAATTTGAAATTATAAGACATAAACAAATTCTAGAGATTTTTCTATGTACTGTAGTGTCCCTAGCTAACTAAATGTATTGTATATTTAAAATTTGCTAAAAGGGTAGGACATTTAAATTAACTGTTGCACTTTGCACACACACAAATAATGATAAAGGAGTAGAGAGAAAACTTTGGGAGGTGATAAATATATGTGTTGCCTTGATAGCGATAGAATGTACAACTTTGCAAGTCACTCACAATGCAATGAAGTGGGTTAAAAAATAAGGATAAAAAATTCTAAAACTTGCCGAGTGGGGTTAGCACATGCCTGTAATCCCAGTAGTTTAGGAATTTGAGGCAGGAGTATCATGAGTTCAAAGCCAGCCTCAGCAATGGCAAGACACTAAGCAACTCAGTGAGACCCTGTCTCTAAATAAAATACAAAATAGGGCTGGGGGTGTGACTCAGTGGCCTAGTGCCCCTGAGTTCTACTCCTGATACAAAAAAAAAAAAAAAAAATCTAAAAATTAAATTAGTTTACTGTATAACAATTTTAAGAAAATGGGTAATGAAATGAATAAATTTAAATAGCTATGATGAGGAAATATAATAATATAGATATACTGTTTTTTTATTTATATGATTTTCCCTTCAGAAATTATTAAAGAATTGTTCATAATATACAGGTGCATAATTAGGAAGGGAAAATTCTAACAAATGTTGGCATGCACATGAAAACATCTAATCTGTGTAGGTTGTAACTTTCAACCAAAATTCAGAATTATAACATGTTCTGAAGTGAGGAATTTAAGGAAGGGAGACAGAAATTTTATATATAACATTTAATTCTTTTTAATATGATAAATCCTAAAAGGTGAAGCCAAAAGCAGCAGAATACAACATACACTAGTATGGCAGTATGTAAAAACATGGATGTGTAACCGATGTGATTCTGCAATCTGTATATGGAGTAAAAAATGGGAGTTCATAATCCACTTGAATCAAATGTATGAAATATGATATGTCAAGAGCTTTGTAATGTTTTGAACAACCAATAATAAAAAAAATCTCTTTGAAAAAAAAAGAAAATGTGTTGTTAAATTTCTATATTATGTGTGTTATTAAATGCCCAATGATAGAAGGAAGGTGAAACTTTTTTTATTTTTTTGAGGGGGGGTTAGTGGGGATTGAACTCAGGGGCACCTGACCACTGAGCCACATCCCCAACCCTATATTGTATTTTATTTAGAAACAGGGTCTCACCGAGTTGCTTAGCACCTCCCTATTGCTGAGGCTGACTTTGAACTGAAGATCCTCCTTCTTAGCTTCCCAAACCACTGGGATTACAGGTGTGCACCACCACGCCCAGCAAAGGTAAAACTTTTTATGAAACTCTTCAAGCAAATTGCAAAAAGGTTAAGGTCAAAGTATATTAATAGTGAGAGAGTAGATTTATTTGGAGAACTTCTCTGTGCTTTGTTTAACTAAAAAGTGGCCTTTATAAATTTGTCTTATTCATTATTGGCAGCTTATTTTTTGTGAAGATCAAGGCCATGTAGAGTAGAACAATTGATCTTTATCTAATTGTGATGAAGTGATCTTGGAGCATTAATAAAATAATGGAGAACTTGAAAGAAAATAATCACATCATGAAAGATTCACCAGAGGAGGAGGAGTACAAGACTTACTTATACCAGAAGAAGCAGATTGGACAAAAATAAATTTCTTAGTACCGGGGATGAAAGATGGGTAAATAAATGAACGCACTTAAAAACAATGAATTGTGAAGCTTTGTATATTCTAAAGAGACTCATGGAATTAATTCAAGTCTTTTAATTATTAAGAATTTTGAATATACATTTATGATCATGAATAAGGTCAGAAATTTTATCAAAAAGAATAGCGTACAGTGATGGGGACCTGTATAAATATCATTAACAGGGCTCAAGCTTGGCTGGTGGTTTTGCTCTGTGGTAGAGTGCTTGCCTAACATGAGAGAATCAGTGCTTGCCATTTTTATCAAAGCAATGAAAAGTCCTTTAAAAAACTTTCTGGTAAAAATTATATACAGCAAGACGTTATGAATTCACTAATAGCATAAGATATGTGGGAAAATGTACTACTATTTTTTGTCTACCCATGAGAACACTAAGAAAATTCTATTTCCCCACACATTGTGATCTGACTTGCAGTACCTTCCTCTCTTCAGTGATAGCAGACAAAGTGTGTCACCTCTCCATAGTGGAACAAGACCACAAGTGACAGTTTGATGATTCTGAGTAGAAACCTCAAGAGTCATTGTAAAGTTTTGTTGGCTTTTCTTGTTCTTTTTCTTCACCATGAAAGGAATTTATTGTAGAGTGTCTTCTATTTCAGTTTGCATCCTGGAATGAAGACAAATTCAGGAGCCAGAAACCCAGAGTTACAACTTCCATGTAATACCAGGAAGGCACATCCCCATTTGCTTAAGTCATTGTCATTGTTATGGTTACCTAGAAATTTTAAATGTAGTACAAATATCAGAAAACAAAGTTATAAAATGCAATGTTGTGTGGATCTTTTGACTAGTACATAATCTATTAATCATGATGGATTCTTTATCAGTATAAAAACAAAGAGACCCCTGTTAAGTGAGGGCCTATCAACAAATCATGCAGTTATCTTAAGCAGGTCTTTATTTCTTAGTTTGAACTCGTGATGATATTTTGAAGTTTTTTGATAAAAAATAAATGTAACAGTGGATTCTAAAATCACACATTAGAGATATTTTGCCTGACTTTTTTTTTAAAGGAAGGAGGTATGCTACCCTTTAATTAAAGACTAGGTAAAAATAATCTATATAAGCTCATTATGGATGTGGTGTGAATACTTATCAAAGGAATGTGTGATTTTTAAAAAGAAAGATAGGGTAATTTCATAGAGAATTATTAAGCCAAGCTGATCACATTTGCTTTGAGATGGAGCTATTCAATTTGTGAATAGAAAAAAATCTAAAGTATATTTGAATTTTAGAAAAGCTTATGGCAAAGTTTGGGGGTATGTAAATTTGACTTGGCCATCTACACATCGAAAGGTGATGCATGGATTTGTGTATTGTCACATAGCTCTTAATTTCTTGAGGAGGCCTTCCATAACTAGCCAGTCTCAACTTGCCACATCCATTTATTGCTACATTACATTGTTGACATATTTGTGCCAGGTGTTTTCCCCCAGATATTGGGCTACAAAATAGTTGAGACCAAGCCTATTGTGTTTAACAGTGCCTTCTCTTCTTTAAGGATAGTGTTGGGAAAAATGGTAGGTTAACCAATGCAGATTTATTGAATAGATGGAAAGAAAGTTAAACACACCTTTCTGCCAGTGCCTGTGTCAGGTGTAGATGACACAGGAATTAAAAGGTGTCTTCACTAACTTCAAGAAGCCTTAGAGAGCAGTTGTTTCCATGCTTTGGGAAGAAGTTAAGAAGGTTAGAGTCTAGTAGCTAAGTAAAAATAAATGCAAACAAATATAAATGTTATGTTTCTTAACTGAAACTTAGATTGATAATCTAAGTTTAGATTGATATGGCAATATCTATATTAGAGACCAAAATATTAGCCTTGTTATTTTGGTAATCATTCAAACATTTTTATTCTTTCTAATGTTGAAGATGCATCATATTAATTTTCTTTTAAATCAATGTTTAATAAATTTGATAAGATTATCAGCCCATATATTTCTGAATTACTCAAAAATACTACATTTGTGACTTTTTACACATATGTACATACTATAAAAATTACTGTAGTTACAGTTAAATTTATGTAGTTGGCCTAATTATAATATTAAAGTTTTAAAAACATTATCTTACTCTTTTTAATTGTGCTTTAAAAATTAAATATTATATTACTGTCCTTAAGTCAAATATCCCACAATGCCTATCATTACCAAATACTTGAATATGTTAGCTATGAAATATTTGGTGTTTAATGCATGTTTACTTCTGTTTGATTCAAAGCACATAAAAAGTCAGTATATTCAATGAGTCATCATTTTGTATATAATGAAAATTTATGCATTTTCTATCTCAATAATTATATAAGGGCAAATAGCTGCATGACTTTTCATATTTAAGAAGCAGATATAAATAAAATAGCAAACACACACGCCAAAAAATGAAAAAAAATTGCAGTAAGTATAAATACAACCTATTTAGAATAAATAGTAGTTCAGTCTGAGACATAGATGCTTTATCAATGGCTTTAATTGGAACAAAAGAGGTTTGCAAGCACTCCAAATAAAATATGATGGCTTGTGTCAGAGTGTTAGAAAACATATTCTTCTTAAGAGCAGGGGGGAGAAAAAGAATGAAAAACATGATGGACCTTGAATAACTGCTCAACAGTAATGCTGTATAATTGCTTTTCATCCTTTCTATCAGCACTGAAGCTTTAAAACATTGATCAAAGATGATGACTATCACAAAGTGCTTAAAGTGCGGCACATTGTTAAATTTCCTCAGCCTCTGGAATAATTATAGCATGAGCAAGCATAAAGATGATCCCCCCCACCTCCACCCGCCTTCCTCAAATGATTTTCCAGCCAAGGTAGATGGGATTAAAGAAATCTGACATGAATAAGCTATATTAGAACATCAATGTCAAAAGATATATCACAGGCACTTGCCTCAAAAGGATAAAATACCAAGAACATTTCGCATTAATGCACACCAGAATTCATTCGCTCTCCTTACTAACAAACACTACTGAAATAAAGGATGCAAAACAAAACCAATAGATGAGACAATGCAACACAGAGAAATGAGAAGTGTTTATTGAAGATGTAAAGGAGATAGCTCTAGGCTACTAAAACTTTACAGCTATAGAAATGATAGGAGAAAATTTTTTCATCTTCCTATGGGAATAATAGCTAAATTACTTTTAATACATTTTTGTAGATCATACTAGATTAATATTTTCAGCATATGTGTTTCATTTGAAAGCATCTCACTAATATAGTCTTCATTTGGCAAATTAAGAATTAATTATTGACATCCTATTAGTTATGGGGCTCTGTGTAGGGAGAGATGTGCTGCCCTTCTGCAGTAGTTACACTGTCACATCCCTTCAGACCATGTGATTCCACTACATCTGAGATGGAAAATCATAGAAACTTGCCATTTTATATCAGCTTCTCACTCTGGTGTCTATGATATGGAATTATTAGAGGAATTAAGAAATGAGAGGAATTTAATGCCCTGGGATTGAGTCTCAACCTGTGGTATAAATGTATGCATGTTTCATTCCCCACATTCTCCAGAAAGATAATGGTGGGATGCATTATCCATAGTGTCACAGGATTCCCTGAGAGCAGGTTGAGGCCTCATTGCCCACGGTGGTCACCAGCTAATTAGTTCTCAATCATTGGCTTTTTACCCACCTAATTTTCCAGCTCCATTTTATTAGTATACCCCCAAACTACAATGCTGCTAAGTGCTAGTTTCAAGATCAGCTTTCACAGAGGAATTTAAATCAAGAGAGTTGGTAATGAAAGCAATGATAGAAAATAGCCCCTAAGACTGGATTCTGAGGTTTGCTTCTCATAAGTCAAATAGCAACAAGGACCTCATTGCCTGTGATCAATGAAGTGCTAATCATTGCTGGTTTTGTTTACCACCACACTTTTAACTCAGTGATGGAGTTAAATGGGATTAAGGTGGAGGGAGATACAGGTGTAGGGAATAGCTCTAGATGGTGAGCGCTACAGGTCCAAGGTATATAAAGGGTTCCAGGAGGTAGCTCACCTCCTTTACCTTTCCCAGGAGGCTTGAAGTGAAGGAAAGCCAGACTCAGTTCAGCCAACTATTAGTTCAGGACAATAGTAAAAGCCCAGAAGGCGTGCCTTGCAGTGTTCAATCCCTGTAGCTGGAGGACAGATAGCACAAAAACTGGCCTCAATTTTATCATAAAGATTGAACAAATCCAAAAGATATTTAAGCTCAGCTTGTGGAAGTTTCCTGACATCAAAGAAATCGTAAATTTGCCCCCGAAAACTTTACATGAATCACTAAAAAAGACTGATCTGAGAATCTAGCACCTTCACATCTGTGATTCATCTGAACTTCAACAAATGCCAACCTCTGTCTGAGGACAACAAAAAGAAATTATCGGAGGTAAGCACTTTATGATATATTTGTCCTCCTTTGAGATCATTCATGTCTTCAGTGTTTGACTAAAATCTATAAATATGCTCAAACATTAGCATTGTTGAAAAAGAGAAATATAACCTCCATTACAATTAAGGTATAACACCAAAAAATGTCAGAACTGGAAATACTAAATATGTACTAGCAGATTTGGGGAAACACGTATAGGAGTGAATATTGAGAGTGTTTTGTGGACAGTTACATGATAAAAGGCTAGAGAGAAGTAAAACTGCAATCACTGGGAATTTTGGTGTGGGTAATGCTGGGAGGACCACTTGTGTCCTTCATTCAGTAGTAAATCATAGTAAATGAGGCTAAGAAGCCAGAACTTCCTTAGCAGAGTATTACAGAAGAGTTCATGATAGTGGACCTGAGCAAATAACTTTATTACATGAAACTTGAGTACTCTAAACCTACCTATGTCCTTTGGAAGACTCAGAGGACACTAAAGCAATACGTAATGCATGAGCGAGAGGGTCATCAATGTATGTGAGAAGGTTAATGTTGGCCATTCTCTGTAGGCTAGGGTTGACAGTAAGTGATGCTTCCATGGAGCTTAGTCTGATAGAATCCCGGTATAGACGGAGACAGGTGATGGCACTTAAAGGCAAGGTGCACATAATGATGATAATGGTGATAAAGCAGTGGTGATAAAATGGCTTTACCCAGAGAAATCTGTAGCTAAGGCTATTAGGCCATGGTAGCTGAAGAGAGGACAGAGACAGACAAAATAGGGTAAATTTTCTTTAATTTGCTTAGCTTGAATAAGTTGATAAGAGCTATAAAGTGTCTTGTCTGATTATAGTGTGAGTGCATTAAAAGGAATAATGCAATATAAATTTATATTTGTGAGAAATAATCATGATATGGACAGATTTAAAAGCCAGCAGAGATGTTTGTGTTTAATTTGTTGGCAAGGCAAATGTGAAGTTATTTTGTAAGAATTACATCAGAGTAAGTCTATCAGATGAATTTGAGAGGCTACATTTTGGAAATAGTGAAATAGTTTAGGTTAACTATTTTCAATCAAATATCTTAATATCACACACTGTTAATGATGCATTGATTTGGAAAAAAGAAGTAGAGCTAGAACTAAGATACTTGGAATTATACATTCAATTTGTAACCTATAGTCTAGTATAAGCAACCACAACAAATCTTGGAAATGTCCATAGAGTGTGTTTTATAATATTTAGCTCAAAAGCATTATTCTTTGTGAGAATTAAGACACAAAACTAGTATGGTTATATTTCTAAACTGCATATTTGATCCTGTCTCTCCCTTGACAAATAGTATTCAGTATTTTCACATTAGACATAGAATTAAATTCTGTTGTCTTGGCATTGCCTAGTCATTCATTTACTCAAATTTCCACACATGTACCATATTTTCCAGTCCTTTTGAACTCATGAGCTTCCAGAAATAAACTTTCTCGGTATGCTCAAACTCTTTTATAGGACTAGTTAGAGTTATTTCTTCTCAAATAAGTTTTCTAGTATGTTCATCTAAGAAGCTCAATTGTGAGTATAGAATTGTTCATATTCTCTCCTTGATATTCTTTAGTGGCTGTGGAAACAAAAGTGATGTCCTCTCTTTCATTGTTATTTAAATTTACTGTGACTTGGTGATTCATGGCTTATTTAGGAGCAGGTTGATATTTTGATTTGTTATAGACTTTTTTCAGTTATTGATTCATAGTCTAGATATATTATGGTCTAAGAACAAACTTCTTATTTTACCTATTTTTCAACTTTTGATAACTATGAATTTATTACCTGGTATTCTATCCTGGTGAATACTGCATGTACATTTGAGAAGAATAGGTGTTCTAATACCCATTAAGATGGACATTCTGATGTTGAGAGGAGTAGTGTCCTATAAATGCCAGTTACATTACATAGACTGACAGTGTTTTTATGTTTCCTATGTACTTCCTGTTTGTCTTCTAGTTCTATCAATTACTGAGAAATAAGTGTTTACTTAGCAAATTATAAATATGGATTGTCTGTTTTATATTTTGCCTCAAGTATTTTAAAGATCTTATAGGCACATATATTTAACATTGTTATTGAAATTTTGTTTTGGTAGTCTTCCATTATGATTTGTTCTCATTTCTTTTTGTGTATATTTTGAGACATTTTTTTTAGTGGTTATACTGAAGATTGCTTATTCATCCTAAAATTAAAAATACATTAATCTCACTTGAATTGTTGGCCACTTACTTACAAGTAGCATGAACACTCTGCTCCTACACAGCTCCACCATGCTCATGTTGTTGTCACAGATGGTCCATCTTTATGCCAGGGTACCCAATCAGCTAGATGTGTAATTACTTTTATTAATTTCTCTTTTTAAATTTGTTAAAAAAATAAAATATGGAGTTACAAATCAAAAGTACCATACTTTTATATTTACCTATACAATTACCTTTACTGGAGATCTTTATTTTTTCAAATGAATTTCTAATGTCTTTTCATTTCAACCTAGAGGACTTCTTTTAGTATTTCTCTGAAGGATGGTGATCTGGTAATGAATCCCCTTTTACATTTTATTTAGGAATTCCCTATTTACTTTTGAATGCTGTTTTTCAGATACATATTCTTGGTTGACAAGGTTTTACTTTTAGGACAAATATGTCATTCTACCTCCTCTGAATGTCATGACTTCTGATGAGTTATTGGCTATTAATATAACTGAGGATTACTTGTGGGGAAAAGTCAAATCTATTGTTTCTTTCAATAAACAGTTTCTTTCAAAAAAACAAATTTCATTTTTAATTTGGAAAAGTTTAATTATAATATATGGCATAGGTATTTTTTATTTCTCTTACTGGAGTATATTGAGGTTCTTGAATTTTTAGATTGATATGTTCAATTAAATTTGGAATTTATGTATGTCAAACATGTGTTTCAACTATTTTTTTTCTGTGTCTCTCTCTGGAAACTGCCTGCCACTCTCTTTTTGGAGCTCCCATAATGTATATGTTGGTCTGCCTGATAGTGTTCCCCAGTGCCATTAAGATTCGTTCACTTTTTAAAATTTCTTCTTTCTGTTCCTCATAATGGATGATTTTAGTTATCCTATATTCAAGTTTGCTGATTTTTTTTTTTACTTGATTAAATTGTCTGGTAAACACTTCTTGTGAATTTTTCATTTCAGTTTTCTAATTTTCACTTCCAGAATTTCTATTTGGTTTGTTTTTAATAATTTATAATTTTGTAGTGATATTCTCATTTTGTTCAGATATTGATTTTGTGTTTTCTTTAGCTCTTTGAGCATATTTAAAATAGTTGATTCAGTCTTCGTCCAAAAAGCACACTGTCTAAACTTCTGCAGGCATGGCTTTTTTTTTAATAGTTGCAGTTTTATTTTTATTGACTTATGAAGGGGAAGTTCCATATTCCAAAATGATAAGTTATCTTTATGTGAATCATGATACATTTTAAAGATTATAAAGTTTAAGGCTAAATTAATTCTTATTAGTAAGCCTTTTATTGTTTCTTTTTAAAACTTTTCCCATAAAGCTCATTTTTTTTGTTACTTACACATGGCAGTACAATGATCTTGACATATCATACATTTGAATCAGATGGGATATAATTTCTCATTTTTCTGAGTGTACAGGTTGCAGAATTACATTGGTCATATAGTCACGTTATATAATCACAGCAATAATAATGTCTATTTTATTCTGCTGTCCTTCCCTTCCCCTCCCCTCCCCTCACTTCTCTCTACCCAATCTAATGTGACCCTATTCTTTTTTTTTTTCTTTCCTCCTCACATGGTCATACCTGTATTCTGTATAATTCCATTCCTCAGGTGCAGGAATGGCTTTAATTTTTTCCAGGGAATGTAACGTGCATACTTGTTTCTTTGTATGTTTCCTAAGTTTTTGTTGAAAACTGATATTTATCTTTGTTCTATAACTTCATAAACTAGATTATCTTCCCTTCAGGGTTCAATATTCTTGATTGTTGTATTAGTCCTCCACTTGTTTAGTGATTTCTCAAACTAATTTTGCAAAGATACTTTTAGTTGTCATATGTCATTCTTTGAAGTCTGTTTGTTTCGGTAATTTTCAGCTATGTTTTTAATAGTGATTTCTGTGAACACCAGAAGCTAAAAACAACAGCAGCAGAAAAACTCAAAAAACAAAAACAACAAAAAAAATCCCTCTATCATCTTTCTATTGGCTCTTGAATGGGAAACACCATTAACCTTCAGCCAGTGTATGCAACTCTGACTTAGCCTTCACATCTTGCTTGCTCTGAATGCAGAAATCAGGTAAAGGTAAGAGTTTATGAATATTTTGGTTTTCTTTTTTCTGCCCACACCTTTCATTCACTGTTTATTACACACTCTCCAGCTCTTCTTTCCAGTCTTTAGTCAGTCATGTATGTCACAAGTGAATCTTTAGTCCCAGTCAACTACATGATTTTTGTTCATCCTACAATGTTTTGGGGCAACACATGCTGCTTTTCAAGTCTGGGTGAGTTCTAAGATTGGCAAAATAGAGATGAACATCTTTCATTATTCTTTCAGGTAGATTTCAGACAGTTTAGGAAAGAGGAGCACATTATTTTATGAATAAATTTTCTTTTACTTCTTTAGTTCCTTTAGAACTAGTAATAAGAGTCGCACACTAGGAACATAGGTTGCTGTCTTTAAGATGTCTATTAAATCATGGGAATGTCAGGACAAGTAAAAACACCATAAAGTTTTTGTCTTTTTAACTTATTTTCTTGTGTGTGTGTGTGTGTGTGTGTGTGTGTGTGTGTCAGAGAGAGAGAAAGAGAAAGAGATATTGAGATTGAGTGGGTGTACTTGCTTGGTTGTTATAAACCATGTTTTCCAGATTTCTGAGTTTATTTTGGCAGCTTCCACTAGGTTTTTGATGATTCTTTGAAGGGATAGGCATTTGTTATTTACCTTCTCCATGGTTTTATTTACTTTACCTAAACACTTAAGTTGGGTATTTAGGCCTTTCACACTTAAAGTAATCATTGATATGATTGGATTAAAGTTTACATTTTTTTCCTCATTGTTTTAATTTCATTTGTTCTAATTTATTTAGGTTTCTCCAAGTTTGGGTATAATATCCTACATGAATTTCAAAATAATCTCACTATAACTTCAAATAATGTTAGACCCCTGTATGTAGTACAAAGGCCATAAGACACTATTTTCCCAATTTCCTCTATCTATCCCTGCCATTTTTTTCATTCTAATTTTCATAAGTAATAATACATAATTCATTGCCACCAAATTATTATTTAAACAGTTTTTTTTTAAAAAAATCGAGGTTAATATGTATTTTATCATCATTTTTATTTTCAGTGCTTTTTATTTCTATAGATTATCATTTGTGACCTGTAGTGTACTTTTTCTTCATTAACATTCTTAGTAGAATAGCAAAGCTGACAATAATTTTTATTTTTGTATTTCTGAAAATAGTCTTGGCTCTTTCTTTAAATCTTTTTTCTTCTGACTTTAATAAGGAATGATTGATGTACCTCAAACTGCACATATTTAAAATGTACAGTTGGATTGATTTTGACACTATGAAATCATTGTCACATTCTTAAGTCTCTTTAGAGTTTTTGCTTTCATATTTTTTTTCTTCATTTGCAGTTTCTTTGTAAAAGAAAACATGTTGTTTAGCATTTTCCCACATTCTGTGTTTTGTTAATTCTAGTGCAGTTGTGGTGTTTAACTTGTTTTGTTTAATTTGTTTTGTTTAACTTGTTTTGTTTCCTGAAAAATTGGTAGTTAAATTTAGATGTCTACTTTGACTTAATCTTTATTTTTAAGCAATTGTGCAAAGCTACTTCATAGATAGACTTTTGCCAAAAGGAAGCCCTTTTTATTAATAGTGAAGTTTCTCCTTATATATGCATTTGTCATGTTTCGTAGATGTTTATTCTAGGTATAAACTGCAGGGAGAATAGTATATTTTTGCTTACAAATTTTTATAGTTTTTACTACATTTTCTTCTTGTTAGCATGCTTTATATAAGAATCCTCATGTAAACCTTATCATTGTTTTCTCTGGGCAATGCATCCATTTTTCCTTTTGTGCTTTTCAGCAATTTGGACATTATTCAAATGTAATATATCTAGGTGTGCTTTTGTTTGTTGGTTGGTTTGGTTGTGGGTGTGTATGTAACAGAGCTTGATGGTCTCTATTCTTAGATCTGTGGATTTTGTCTATTACAAGTTTTGAAAAATTAAAATTTTCTATTTTTTCTTTACTCTATTGTTATCTTCTGTTACATGTAAATTAGAAATTGTATCATTATACCACAGTTTTAAATGCTGTGCAATACTTTCTTTGTTTATTTATTATTTTATTACTTCTTGTTTCTAGTACTATTACAGTATTTAAGATGTCCCTTTGTTTTCAATTGTAGTGATGTCTGTTGAACTGTCTTCAAGTTCACCAATTTTTTCCTTGAATGTATCTTTTGAGTCTTTTACTGTGCTTTCATTATTTCTAACCTCCCTATCTGATGATATTTCATATTTTCTTTCTTCTCCTGAAATTACTTATCACACATTATTTAACTTTTTAAATTAGAACCTTTAATACACAAAATATAATTACGTGAAATTTCTGTTGAAAATTTTAACATCTCTGTCCTATTTGGAGCTAGTCTTTCCACCTGCCTTGTCTATTGAGACTGAGTGAAAAACCTTTTCATTTGCTTCAAATATTTTATTTTTTAAATTTTCTTTCATATGATGCATAAAACACAAAATCATACATACTAATGGGGCAGCATGTGTTTTAATACAAGTGTACATCATGCAATGTTTAGATCAGGTTAAACAGATGTGTCTCCTTAAACATTTATCATTTCTTTGAGATGAAAATATTTAAAAATCCCTCTAGGCTTTGGAATTATAAAGTGTGCCTCATCTTTTTATTGCTGTTAAAGTTAGATTGAATAGGACATAAGATACTGTGTTAAGCGATTTTTAAATTTTACTTCTTGGAAATCTTCAACATGTATGTTAATTTAGTCAGGTACAGAGCCAGTTTTGGAATTCTTATTTCTATGGTTACTTTCAGTGTACCAGAAGCTTCAAATTCTACCAGTGTTAATTTAAGTTCAAGGAGAAAGCCAGTTTTCTAAAGAGTTTCTGAATATACAACTTTTGTTTGCCTTCAGTCTATTTGGTTGGCTTAGGGCCATTTGTGCTGAACCTGAAAGAATATCATCTTATTGTAGCTTTCCCAGTTATTTTATACTATTATTTTTATTTGGTACTTGTTAGTATAATACTGTTGGTGACTGGGAGGTGATGAAGAAACTACTTATTTTGAATGACTTTGAGGCTTCTGCCTAAACTATGATACCTGAGGTGGGATATTTACAAATGCTCCTATCTCTTTCTAGAAGCAATGCTAAGCCTAGCATGTACTGCTGCCCATCCCTGAGATGCAGAGTTTATTTTTGGTTTTCCTGTGTATTTCTTATCCCACTAAAATAGGGATTCCAACCAATGGATTTTCCACCATCAGGTTACAGATTTCTTTTTTCCAGATTTTTTTGTTTGTTTGGTAACATGTTTATTTACAAATTGAGTATTTTTTCCCCCTAGAGGGAAATGGGACAGATAAGATAAATATCAGCAGTGGCTACTGTTGCCCTACCACCACCATAGAGAAAGCTTTTTCAGGACTTTTCTTGTTCATCATCTTATTGCCTGTTGGGGTTCCAGAAGAAAAAATCCTCAAGAGAATGTGAATCTAATATCTGTGCATCCATTTGAACTTTAGAAGCTCATGCTAGCCCACATACAGTAATTTGTAATTTGGTAAAAATCTCTAAGCTGTGAGGATAGAATGGTTGCCACCAAAGGTTGTGGAGAGGAGAGGGGAGAGTGGGAGGGAGAAAGATGGTTCAGTGGTATTAATTTTTGCAGTTAAAGATGAATAGGAAGTATTGGGTAATAGTGCTTATATTGGTGATTATAGACGACAATAATGAACTGTATGTTTCAAAAAGTAAAAAGAAAGTATATCAAAAGTTTTCACCATAAGATATGATAAATATTTGAGGAAATATGTTTAACCAGACACAAACATTGCATAATATGTATCAGAACATCACGTTACTCCATTAATAAATACAATTTTTGGTTTTGTGACAGTTAAAAATGAATTTAATTTAAAAAACTTCTAAGCTGATCACCTTTCTGGCTTGTGTGACACTTGGCAACTTCTGCCCCCAGCTAGTGAAATGCCTGGGTCCTATTTTCCCCTTTGGTCATTTTTACTCACTAGTTTTAGGTCAATTTTTGCCGTGAAATCTCAGTTTCCTCATATAAAGGGGTTAAGTTGTACTTTTCCAGATTTTTTCCCCTCTTTTCCCTTGTTAGCACGGAGGCAACATATTCTAGTCTTAACATCTCTGAGCTGAAATGGAAAGTCTCTTGTGGAACCATTTTGAACAAAAATGTTACAGGATGCTAGATGATAGAGTTGAAAGGGTTTACATTTTCAGTGGGAAAAGTCATGAAAAACTGCAAAAGGACTATGATATTAAATGGTAAAGAAAATCTGTAAGGGAGAACTGTCACATCTCAGAGGTAAATTTTGTTACCTTGAGATCTTTGGTGGGTGATGATATAAACACAGATTTTCCTGTTAGATAACCGTGTTTTTTAATCCTGATTTCTCTTTATTGAGTAAATTTGAGCATATTGCTTAACCTCTCTAAGCCTTCAATTTTTTTTTCTGCCACTGTCTTCCAGATTTTTGAGAATTAGACAGAATTTATTTGAAGGTTCTGGCATACAGTAATGCTTAATAAATACAAGGTAATCTTGGTTTTAACATAGATCACTTCCCCAGGGAATCTTATTATTTTAGTAAAGAGGAATTTCCATAGCTTAAAGAAAAGGTACTCTATGCATGAAAGGAGATTTCCATATTCAGAAAGTAGGAAAAGATGCATATCCTGACCCATAGAACATGAGTTCTATGGAGAATGCAAATTCTTTTCAAATCTTAATGTTTCCTGGGCCAAGAGTCAGGATGCAATAATGCTGAAAAATTCATAACGCAGCCAATTTTATACACATACAGGAATACACTTGTATTTATCTTTAAGTTTTAAATAAAGATTAGTGTTGCACTCAGAATTATATAAAGTGCCTCTCTGCAATTGCATTAACATAGGTAGTCTTCATCTAGAAGGTAGAAGTGTGTATCAAATAATTTCTCAATAATTTTTCCAAATTTCTAATGATTAATTAGGAAGTGCAGTAGTTTTTTTCTTTTCCTTTCCCCCACTTATTTGTAATTCTATTCAAATATGAATATTAGTAATGGTTAGAACAGTACCAAGAAATTATGTAATCTTATTTTAATTTATATTAAATTTATTTTTTGCAATATATATATATATATATATATATATATATATATATNTTTTTTTTTTTTTTTTTAAACCTCACCTAATTTCTTTTAAACTCCGGGCATGGTAACTTGAATTTCTGATGACAAAATTATAGGCTCAGATTTTATCAAATACTTCTAAATTTTTAAGCTCAAATTGAGTCAGTCAGATATAGAAACTGGAATTTACTTTGTCAGCTTTTCATAGAGGTGACCTAAGTGCCTGAAAGAAATAATTTGAAGTAGGAAAGATTTGTTTTGGCTCATGGTTCAGAGCTTTCAGTCCATTGTCAGCTGACTCAGTTGCTTTCAGGCCTGTAGCAAGGCAGAAACACCTAGGTGGAAGGGATGGCAGAGGAAGGCTGTTCATCTCATAGAGGTCAGGAAGCAAGAGAGAAACATGGGGCTGGGGACAAGATAGAGTCCCAAAGGGTACTCCACAGGACCCACTTCCTCCAACTGCATTCCATACTCAACAGTTTCTACCACCTCATAATTCCTTCAGTTCTGACTCTCTTAATGAAGAGATGAGGTCCCAGTCCTCTGGATCCAATCTCTTTCCCAAATTCCCACCTGTAAACATTGCTGCACTAGAGAACAAGCCTTCAATATATGAGACTTTGAAGGGCATTTCAGATATAAAGCATAACATTAGCTAAAGTTCTGTCAATTGACAAATATGTGGGGGGTGGAGGGGAAGTGAGACTCAAAATACAAATATTTCAAAAATAGAAAAGTGGGGAAGAAAAACTTTTTTGACATTTTGGAATCTTTATTTTCAGAGATCATAAAAGAGACTTCAGAAAATATTGGACTTGTTTAGTCCATTCCCCAGACAGGAATATTTTGCACTTCTGGTGAAAAATGTATTCTATTTAATAAAAGAACCAGATCTGCAGATATTCAGCTAATTGGTAGAGTGCTTGCAAGTGTGTGCAAGGCCCTGAGTTCAATCCCCCATACTATAAAAACCAAATGAACAAATCTGACCATTAAAATCCTTATATTTTATTTCACCACTTCTATTTAAAATAGTACTTGAAACACTGGCCAGAGCAATTAGACAGATGAAAGAAATTAAAGGGATACATATAGGAAAAGAACTCAAATTGGCACTATTTGCTGATTATATGATTCTATACCTAGAAGACCCTAAAAGTTCTACCAGACAACTTCTAGAACTAGTAAATGAATTCAGCAAAGTAGCAGGATATAAAATCAACACCCATAAGTCAAAGGCATTTCTGTATATCAGTGACAAATCCTCAGAAAGGGAAATGAGGAAAACTACCCCATTTACAATAACCTCAATATAATAAAATAAAATACTTGGGAATCAACTTAATGATAGAGGTGAAAGATCTATATAATGAAAATTACAGATCCCTAAAGAAAGAAGTCAAAGGACACCTTAGAAGAAAGAAAGATCTACCTTACTTTTGGATAGGCAGAATTAATATTATCAAAATGACCAAACTTCCAAAAGCAGTATACAGATTTAATGCAATTCCTGTAAAAATTCCAAAGACATTTCTCATAGAAATAGAAAAAGCAATCATGAAATTCATCTGGAAAAATAAGAGACCCAGAATATCTAAAGCAATCCTTAGCAGGAACAGTAAAGCAAATGGTATCACTATACCAGACCTTAAACTATACTACAGAGCAATAGTAACAAAAACAGCATGGTATTGGCACCAAAACAGACTGGTAGACCATTGGTACAGAATAGAGGAAACTGAGACTAAACCACAAAATTACAATTATCTTATGTTAGACAACGTTGCCAAAAAAAACATGCATTGGAGAAAAGATAGCCTCTTCAACAAATGGCGCTGGGAAAACTGGAAATCCATATATAACTAAATAAAATTAAACCCCTCTCTCACAATGCACAAAACTCGACTCAAAATGGATCAAGGACTTAGGAATACAACCAGAGACCCTGAATCTAATAGAAGAAAAAGTAGGCTCTAATCTCCATCATGTGGGATTAGGCCCCAACTTTCTTAATAAGACTCTTTTGGCTTAAGAATTAAAATCAAGAATCAATACATGGGATGGTCTCAAACTAAAAAGTTTCTTCTCAGTAAAAGAAACAATCTGTGAGGTGAATAGACAACTTATATCTTGGGACCAAATCTTTACACCTCACACATCTGAGCGCTAATCTCTAGGTTATATAAAGAACTCAGAAAGTTTAACACCAAAAAATTAATGACCCAATCAATAAATGGGCCAAGGAACTGAACAGACACTTCTCAGAAGATAATATACAATCAATCAACAAATATATAAAAAAAGTTCATCAGTAGCAATTAGAATAATACAAATCAAAACCACTCTAAGATATCATTTCACTTCAGTCAGAATGGCAGCTATTATAAAGACAATAAATGCTGGCGAGGATGTGGGGAAAAAGGTACACTCATACACTGCTGGTGGGAATGCAAATTGGTGCAGCCAATATGAAAGCAGTATGGAGATTTCTTGGAAAATTGGGAATGGAACTACCATTTGACCCAGCTATTCTTCTCCTCAGTCTATACCCAAAGGACTTAAAAACAGCATACTACAGGGACACAGCCACATCAATGTTTATAGCAACACAATTCACAATAGCTAAACTATGGAAACAACTTAGATGCCCTTCAAGATGAATGGATAAAAAAATGTGACATATATACACAATGGAATATTACTCAGAAATAAAAGAAAATAAAATCATGGCATTTGCAGGTAAATGGATGGAATTAGAGAAGATAATGCTAAGTGAAGTTAGCCCAATCCCCCCCAAAACAAATGCTGAATGTTTTCTCTGATATAAGGAGGCTGATTTATAGTGGGGTAGAGAGGGAGCATGGGAGGAATAGATGAATTCTAGATAGGGAAGAGGGGTTGGAGGGGAAGGGAAAGGGCATGGGGTTGTAAATGATGCTGTAATGTGATAGTCGTTATTTTCCAAAGTACATGTATGAAGACACAAATGGGTGTGCATATACTTTGTATACAACCAGAATATGAAAAATTATGCTCTATATGTATAATAACAATTGCAATGCATTCCACTGTCATATATAAATTAAAAAAAATTAAAATCCTTATGTTTTAGAAATTATCTGTTTCAATTTGATAGTATATTTCCTTTAAAACCTTTCAGAGGCAGATAATTTTCTTATTAAAATATTTAATTTCCTTAGAGTTAATTATCCTGTAAATAACCAAATTTTATTAAAAATGTATCCAACATTTATAAAAATAAAATTTTAACTTAAACATTTGCCATGCATTTGAATATTTTATAGTTCATATCCAATGTTTTTATTTGAACAGCAAAACATATATTTGAAAAGAAAACATAAAATTCATAGAAAAAAAGAAAAATTATTGATAAGTATTTTCTGCCTATACATTTATAGTGTACAGAGTGCTATTTATCTGTTCTACATGATTCCCAAGGTATTTATTTTTTTTAAACCCAAGACCACATAACTAATAAATGGAAGAACCATGACTGATCCCAGGGCTGAATTCAATTCCTAAACTTTGCATTGCCTTTTTTTTTTTTTTTTTAACTCCTGCATTTTTTCATATTATCTTGTAGTGTATCATTTAACTGAGCTCATGTGGATGACAAATATATTTACTTTGCTCCGACTACTGCTACATACTTTTTAAAATATCTTGGTGAACTTACATGGGTATTGTTTTTTCAAATAAAGTAACTTAAAATCTGACTTCTAAAATATGGGCAATCTTTTGCTGATAAAGATCTTGTCTTTAAATTAAATTCTGATTTACATTGGTCATAGATCACTATGTTGCCAGTTTTAATGTGAAACTGATGCTGTAAAATCCTCAGTTTTATATTCCATTTTCCATATATAAATATGAATCTCCCTCTTCCCCCCTTTCCTCCTTTCTTTCATAATGACAGTGTAATGCCTCAGTTTTCACGCAGCATTATTTAGGAATCTTATTCCCTACAACAGGCACCTAATAGGCCAGTTACATAGGATTTCTCATTGATAGAGCGAGACTCTATGGAGTTCCATTCTGCAACAAGAAACAAATTCAGTGAGAAAAAAACTGTAGTTACTTAGTAGCAAATTATATATTTATGCAAATATTCATTTCTGAAGTCCATTATTCCATTTATTTTAAATGTTGCTGAAATTCAATTTTTTTGACCAGGTTCTGCCTTGGAAAATGATGCAGTGGGGCCAATGTGTTCCTTTCACATAGCTTCAAACATAAAGACAACCTGACAACATTGACACTTATGCACCCCTAATACCCTCTTCTTGTTCTCTCTTCATATGCTGTAGGAAAATATGTACTGTTATTTTAATTGATGGTGGTTGTAGCATAAATTTTGTTAAGTTTATGTAAAATCTCACAATTGGCTTTACATTATGCACAATGCTATCATAGGTTTATCTTAAAAGATATCTGGCTTAGGTTCAGAGTGTTATTTGAAAATCTAATGGTCTACTCTCATTTTACTCATGAGCACATTGTTCTCATTTTCAGAAATGAATCTTTAAAAGAAACATATGTTCGACATTTCTTTTAGTAAAGGATGACAGTTAAATGTCTAAAGGGGGAAAGAGTGGATCAAAGTGGAGAGGAAATAGAGATGGATGTACTCAGTTGTTAAATAAGAGGCTCAGTCATGAAATTTATTTGGAAAGCTCTCAAGGATAGAAAGTCTATAAAGAGAAGTTAATTAAAATAAATGTAAGCATCACTGCCTAATTGTGATAATTTTCCTCCTATACCTACTTGATCTCATTTTAATCCTCACAGTCTAAATATAAAATAATGGTCAGCTATAGCAATTACTTTGCCAAAGCTAATCCATCAATGACATTTAAAAAACTAAGGATCTTAGGAGAGATTTTGTTTTTGTTAAATAGAGATTGCTTCCTTAATTTTTAACCTTAATCATGAATTGGACATTGACCCAACTAGTTTTCTAGGTGGAAGATGAGTTCTCATATTCCTACATTGTTACCTAGGATACCAGGCCTTTGCTACATTTAGATACCTGCATAATTGCTCTATGTACATTTTATCAGATCACTTGTGAAGCAAATATAAGAAGAGTTTCTAGCCAGGTAATATTGTAAAAAAATGAAGTTTGCAAAATTATACTTGAATTATATTATATTTAACCTCGTCACAAAAGGAAATATGGCCTTTCTTTAGTAAAGATTATTAAATCAACCAATTTTGCACGTTTATTGCTTCTAGTTTCTAATAACCCTATTACCAAAACAAAAATAAAAATGTGCTAATTTTTGTTATCAACAATGATGTTAATGACAGCAATTTTAAAAAACAAAAAACACTATTCATTGCAATTTATATATTGAAATCAATGTTAGTTTCTAAATGAATAATTTTAAATAAAATTTGAATATGTATATAAGTAAGCGAGTGAATGAAATCTCTATTAAAATTTTCAATTGTATAGAAATAATTTTTTTACCAGAAGCAGTCATCATATAAGCTATTCTGTGTTTTTATCGTCATGTCCTGGCCTGCTTACTTTATTGAATCAAACCAGGATTCAATTAAATGGTAAGTCCTGTGACTTCTATGTCCTGACCATGTTCACACTTCCCAGCATCCCCTAAAATATTAAATCCAAGTTGCAGTGACTCCTATTTTGGAATATTCTAATAGACTTTTTTTTTATTAGTTGTTCAAAACATTACAAAGCTCTTGACATTTTCTAATAGACTTTTAACAGATATTATTACATCAATTCTCTTATGATTCAGTTGTACATAGTAGCCAAAGTGATCTTTTCAAAAGGAAAAGTAGACAATATCACTCACCTAAGCTAAATTCTCTTAAATGTTCCTCATTGCACTTAATATAAAACCCATACTTTTTGATTGGCTAACATAATCCTACTTGATCTGTTTTTACCATTTGTCTGAATGTATCTATAATTATGGTCCAGTTCACCATTACCCATCTCCCACTGGCTGTTGTACAGTACACACAAGTGCCAATTTTCGTTAAAGATAGGTTATTTTTCACTAGTCCTGTCTATATAGAAGTTTTTCTCTTGTATATTTCATAGTTAACTCTGTATTATCTGCTCTTTTATAAAAATTTACCCCAAAACTCTAGAATAAAACAACACATTACTTATCTCAGTTTCTGTGTCTCACCCATCCTGGACCAGGTTAGCTATTCTCTCACATGGCTGCAGTCAGAATGTCTTCCAGTTCTAGGGTCTCATCAAAAGGGCTAACTGGGAATGAATCTCCTTTTAAGCTCACATGGTTGCTGGCAGGCTTCAGTTCCTTGCAGGCAGTTGGACTAAGGGCCTTAGTTCCTTGCTGGCTGTTGGCTCAGGTTGGCCTCAGTTTCTCGCCACATGGATCTTTTCAACATGGCAGTTTGCTCCATCAAAGTACGCTGACCCAGAAGGAAGTAGAGAAAAATCTTCTAGCAACCTGAAATTCAATTTTTGTATTTCACTCAAAGAAGTGATAGACAATAATAACCTCTGCTATATTCTCTTGGCTTGAAGCAGATAATTCACACTCAAGTGAAGGGGTAATTACACAAAGACATGAATAATTGAAAGCTATTTTAGAAGTTGGCCTGCCACATTCCATAGTCCCTTCAAAATTCAGCTTAACATTCACCTGTTCTAACTGCTTTCTTATCCTCTCAAAGTTGCTGTTACTCATGTATAATGTAACCGAGTAAAATATCACTGTTTTAATCTTTGGTTGAAAACTAAGAATATTTTCATGAATTTTGTTTTCTATAAACAAGTGTGAATCTTGTTTGTTACCTCGTGTTTTCTCAGTACCCACACAGTGCTTGGTACATATTAATCACTAAATAAATATTTGTTGGATGAAATGATGGGGTTGTATGAAGAAGAAATCCTATACAGAATTGTAAGAGAATATTTTGATAGCCTAATATCAATTCAACAATATTCTAATTTATAAGCTCTTCAGAAATAATCAAGTAAAGCAGTAGTCTCATTTTTCAAATGATACCACTCTTTAATTATTGAGGGAGATTCTTTTTGCCCCATTTATCCATTCATCTATTTGTTCAAGAAATTTTGAGAGATTGGTTCTAGGCAATATGCTGAGAAATGTGGATAGGATGAATCTTGGCTCTGTGGAGCTTATAGTCCAGTATCAAATAATCATAAAAGGAAATTAATAACAAACTGGGGTAAATGTTGAGGAGGGAAGATTTAGGACATAAGAAAATGACAATAGTGGTATTTGACTTGGTCTTGAGAGGACTTGCATGAGAATATGACATTTTATTTTTTATTTGAAGCTAATCTGTGATTTGAAGATGATTAGGAGCTGATCTGTGAAGATTTTAAGCCTTCGATACAATGTCTGCAAAATCCCTGATTCTTTATTGTAATGTGTTCACTGATCGATATCGTTTGCTTGGGCCAGCATGATGCAATGAAAGAAAGGCAAATGTTTATCAGTAGTGAGTTACCATCAGCCAATCATAGCAGAACTGGTTGAAGAACTTACAGTTCTAATTGCCTTGTATTTGTCAAGTCAAAGCTCTGCAAAGTAAATTGTTCCCCACAATTGGCTTTCAGGGCCATACCTGACTGTTCATAGCCCAGAAAGAGTATACCTTCAGTTTGCATTCCTAAAAAGTTGATTTTGTGTGAACCATGCATAGAATTATTTCATTATATTTTGAGTGACCCACCCCACTCAGTATGATCAATATTTTAAATAATCAAATGTGGATTAAGGAGGTATATCAGGGCAAAATTGAACAATATGCGAATCTGGATTGCTTGCACACCTTTTTACTTGTGGATCTACCTGTGCCCTATTTATTATATAACTCTTCTGTCTTATGAAACTTTGATGTAGAGCCTGCCCAACCTTTTGGTAGACCTGACAAGAACTGTTCATGGTGGGCATTCTTAATTGAAGCTCCCTTAATATTTCTCAGATTTTTTATCTTTAACCTTGCTCAGTGGTATGGCAGGTGCTGTTTTCCTAGGGTAGCTAATTCTCTGCTTTTGGTGTCATGCCCTTTCTACATAAAATTATAGGTTTACATTATGATGTTATGACCAGGGATTTGTATACATGTATACATCCTAAGTAGTATGGTTTCTGTAGGGTCTTGGAGCATCCACATTCTAGCTGCTACATTTTTCTTTTTTTTTTCCTCTGAGTTTCACTAAAAGCTAGCCACTTTCAAATCACCTGGCCAACACATTAAAGCAGCAATACCAAGTATAGAATATGCTTTGTTCATAATACAAAAATGTCTAGCAAGTTTTGTGGTTCCTTTGTACTTGTGATTGGTGCAGAATGAATCTAATGTATTTTACGAAACGCATACCCTGGGGTTTTGGAATTGTGAAAACTTCCTGATATGATAGCACCCGTAAGTCTTATACTGTTTATATTATATCCTCTGGAACACATGGGCCTTACCAAATCTTCCAACAAAATTCTTTTGTATCAGCTTTCCATCACTGTGATAAAATATATAAAATTATCAACTTAGGAGGAGGAAAAGTTTATTTTGGGTCACAGTTTCAAAGCTTTCCATCCATGGTCACTTTGGGCCTGTGGCAAGGCAGTAGGTCATGGAGAAAGTGCAAGGTAGAGGATGCCTATTTATTTCATGGTGTTAGGAAGCAGAGAAAGAGAGAGAAAGGAGCCAGGGTCACAGTATCCCCTCAAAGGGCATTCCTTTCATGTTCTAATTTTCTCTTAATAGGTCCTACTTATTAAAGATTCCACTACTTCCCACCTCAGTTTGGGGCCCAAGCTTTTAATACTTAGGCCTTTGTGGGAATTCCAGATCCCAAGTACAGCATCCTCTTTGGGCCAACTGGTTTGATTATTGTGCCTTTAATATAGTGTATCAGTCAGCTTATTCTCTTGTTTGATTAAATTTATCAGTAGCAATGAATGAGAAGAGGAGAATGTTTATGTTGTCCTGGTATATCCCATAGAGATATAAATAGATTCTAGTCCTCTTTAACAGTAAGGTTTAAGAAAAATTGATTGACCAGGTCAATGAATATATATTATGTACCCAAGGCAAAGATAACTTTTTTGGTACAAATAGTAATTTGTATACTACTTGCTTAAGTTTGAATAGTTGGTTGTCATGCTTTAGGATCTGTCTTTTTTGTAAGGACTAACAGGATAAATGAAAAAAGAATGGAGACTATAATCCTGGAGTTTTTAATGCAATGGTGGTGTTAATCTTTTCTATTTCCTTTGGTATGTGATAATGTTTGTATTTAATAATTTGGTTCAGAGAATTAGTAGTTTTGCAGGCCTTACCCAATGTACAGTCTGGGGATTGGTTTTTTGACAACTATGTCAAGTTAAATTTTATATTCAGGGTTTGAGTGCTAGATAGCTGTAAGTCTGAATTTAGTGGACTGCAATCCAACATGAGCTAGACTTGGACTATTTCTATTCTCCTTATCTGGTCCCTGAATTCTCCTACTGTAGAAAGGTTAAGGATGTTTCAGGTAGCATATAGCAATATAAACTAGGATTGTGACCAACAATCCGCCAAATGTTGTTGGATTTAAATTTTGCTAGTGTGTTGTTTTCTGATCTTTGGGGGAAGGGACTCGATGAATTATTACTGTTTACACATGCTGTGTTTTATGACCCTTCCTTGAAGGAATTTGGACTTGCCTTCAAATAATTTTGCCCCTGCAATAAAAAGTGTGTACAACATAATGGTATTTTGGAAGAGGCCGTCCTGTTAATATATCCTGATTCAACTTGATTATACAGATAGATTCCACAGATTGAGCCATCTGCTTTGCCATAGAGCTCTGTCTATATCTTTCTTTCTCCCAAAGAATCTGTATCACATTAAAAATTTCCCTGGTTTGGTATCAGACCTATCCCAGTTATAGAAACATTATTGCTTAAAAGAATAATTACATGAACCTTGTTTTCAATGGTGAAGAACTATCCCATAACATTTCATTCAGGAACCTCTCAGTCCTATTCCCATTGCTATCAAGGAATGAGTTGCAGCAGGCTACCCAACTGTCAGACCTCTTGTGCAGAATCTATAGGGAAATGGCTGCTCAGTGAATTACTGCTTTATTGTCTGGATAAGTGGAGTGTCCTCCAGACTTCCTTTAAAATATAGCAGACTGCTGGATTCCAGCCTTAAAATATACATATCCCCTCCATCATCCCATTTTGATGAGTTTCTCAACTCCTTTTTCCACTGGTTACTATAATGGATATGGCCTCCCTCCCTCCCTCCTCACCCCC
>NW_025999949.1:13422036-13502144 GCF_001458135.2 Marmota marmota marmota
CCCCCCCCCCCACATCTGTCTCTCCTCGTGTCCTCCCTCCCTCCCTCCCTCTCTCTCTCTCTCTCTCTCTCTGTAGGAAATATGCCCTCCCTAGTGTTTCGGTGGGCATACTGAAAGGTTAGTACTATCTCCTGTTCCTTGGGAGAATTTAAAACCTGGTCTCATAGAAGATTGTTCCCAATTTATAAACTCTCCATTTTCCAGCTTTCTGCTGTGACTTTCTTATTGATATAAGATTCCTTGTGCAAAGTCCCTTATGTAGTCCTCTGACTTATGTCAGTACATGCTGACTAGACATTGCAGCTCTTTCTGATTACTCTCCTCTTCTTCCCTTGGTAGATGAAGTGCCATCCCAGCTGAGTTATGTTGTCACTTAGCACACTTTATTTCTCTAATGGACAGAATGGGAGGAGGAGGTGGAGATTCAAAGCAGATTGTTCAAAGAAAGATGATGAAAGGTTTGAACATGGATCTTTCCCAGAAGATTTAGGAGAGTCCGCAGCCTCAGAATTCAAAGAATGTAGACGTTCAAGATGTTCATAGGCATGAAAACATGTTTTCACATGTTTCCATCTCAAGTGAAAGGGTCCCATTCCTTCCCTGCAAAAGCTCTGATCTTGGTATAATGGAAATACTAGGGTTGAGGAGTTAATCTTCTGTAGTGCTACATTGCCATTATAACTACATCTTGACTTTCAAGCCTTAGCTTTCTGCCTTGCCAAGGAGGAATTATTGCTTTTAAACATCATCTTAATTGGTGATGAATTAACTTAAGATTTTCTTTCTTTCTCCAATTTATTGATCATTCCAGTCACATGACAAGCAATATATGTCTTATAATTATTTACTTCCTCTGAACCTACTATATACCTGAGATATTAAAGCTCTACTGCATTCCTTACACTGGTATGCCACTTCAATTCACTTCTTGTGAGGGTATGAACACAGAGAGTAGTATCTTTTACCAGAGGCTATTAGTACTCTACCTATCTTAGTGATGAGATCTGTATTCCCAATACAGGCTAATGAATAATCCATTTCCAAAATCCCACTCCGAGACTACTTGTTTTTCCTGACATCTTCTGTCATTAATCTATTTAGCAGACAATTGAGTTTTAAGAACATTGGGGAACACTTTAGGGAACAACAGCTTTAAGAGAGTGAATTAAGGAAGATTGGGCAAAGGGAACACCTGATCTGTAGTGTAGTTGTAACAGGATTCTCAACCAATCTGATAGTTTGATCTGAAGCTGATTGTATCTCCTCAGAGATATACAGCATCAACTGAGAGGTAGAGGGGAAATGGAGAAGAATCCTTGGTACCCCATAGAAAATAGTCACTGAAAGCAGGGTATTCCAAGGTAAAAGCATAACTTTCAGGAAATAAGACTTTTGGTCTAAAGCAAACTTCACCAGGAGATTCAATTGTGATCCATTGTAGTCAACACTTTTAGTCCTGAAGGTAGTAACTGAGTGGAGTTACACAAATTTTACTATAAGACATATAGTGAAATGGTCTATCACAACTTTGCCCCACATATCCAGATCTATAAACTTTCTTTCATCTTTCTCTTCCCCTCTCTTACACACACACACACACACACACACACAGCTCTTATAGGAATAAGACCAACCCTGATAGTTTTCCACATAAAACATTACATAATTTAGGGATTCTGGTGACATATTATTTAAAATATGAGAAATACAGCAGATACTGAGTTAAAATTTCTTAATTCCTTAACTCCCCATACATGTCACATTCCAAAAAAAAAAGGAGAAAGATGGTATTAGACTTGCCAAAAATAGTGGAAGTAGATGAAAGAATGAACAAAGGGGAATGAAATGAAATTAATTCCATTTTAGACTCTTCATTCATTTTCCCCCTGTGGTTCTCAAATTAAACTGCACATTAGAATTCTCACAAACATATTTAAACATATTCCAACAACTTGTTTCACCACTGACCAATTAAATCAGAATCTCAGAATGATTCTCAGTCACTACTAAATTGTATGCTGAATAAATGATTGTAGAGTTCAGTCAGTAGTACATATTATATTAGACTAATTAGTTAGTCATACTATCAGTATCAACTGTTGTATCTGGTTTTCTGAGGAAAGAGACCAGAACCCATGTCCAAATTTAAGATTCAGATTTTTGAGTATCTATCACTATTGCTTTATGCATCTTTTTGGAACCACTGGAAGAAAGTTTTGTTGTTTTTTTTTTTTATTTTGTCCTTGGTATAGGCTTTGACATAGATCAAGGATATACTGTTCCCTAAGTGCAAATATAACTCTCTACTCTGTTTTGTCTTGAATTGTTCCCAAACATAAATAGTATAGTGAGTCTAAATGGCAGCATAAAAAGTCTACAAATATTTGAAGATTGGCAAAATATAATAAAATCATTGAGTCCTCTGAAAATATTAGCATTCCGTGATAAAATTTGAGTTCAAGAAATAAATTGTCTTTGTAAGTTAAAGAAATAGAAAGTCTACATAATATTAAGCATTGAAGCAAATTTCAGCCAAATTAATCTCATTGAGATGTTTGAGTAATTTTAAGCTTTCTCCATTCTCATTGTAATAATGTAACCTTGCAAGTCCTCTGAAGATCATCTTATCTCCAAATCCCTAAAGTGGCTCCACACTTTAAAATCAGAAAGATTTATTATATAATTTAAAATTATCACACACTCGTCCTCAAACAGGAAGTCTTGAAAATGCACATTTCTAATTTTTTAATACACTCAATAATCTTTCAAGAATCACTGTTTCCAGTCAAAATCATAGCAGGGAATCTTGGATGAAATAGTAATCTTGGATGAAATAAAATAGAGAAGAAACAATTCTCCATTTTAACCTTGTGCAGATAAGTACATCTGTACAAGTTGCCTAGAACCTACAACTCATGAATTTAAGCTCAATTAATATAATTATCTATCAAGAATTTAACTTGAACACTCTATAATCGAGGACAAAACTAATTTCCAAATATTCCTAATTTCTTAATAAATGGCTTCTTGTTCAATTTCCAATAGTGTCTTCCTCCCGTGAAACCTCATATTCTGTTTCACCATAGGGTTAACAATATGGAGTGGGCTGACTATGGATTGAACCCCTGAAACTGTAAGTAAGAATCAGGTTTTATTCCTTTAAATTGTTCTTGTCAGACAGTTTGGTCACAGTGAGGAAAAACTAGATCAGAAATTGGCATTAAGAATCATGTTGTTGCTCTAACCATGTGGTTTGAAATCTTTGGAACTAGTTTGCAGGAAGAGGAAATTTGAAAGCTTAAAGATTCAATCTGGAAAAGATTTAGAATATTGTAAGTAGAACTTAATATGTGAATTTGGTGGGAGCCCAGAAGAGCAAAATGCTGATAGGGCTATGGATAATAAAAACTGAGCTCATGAAATTTCAGAGGAGGATCACTCTATTAAATAGAAATTGGACTAGAGGTCATTTGTATAACATTCTGTCAAATAAGTTGTCTACATTTTATACAAATCCTGAGACTTGCCATGAGACTGAATTTAAAGGTGATGAACTAATTAAAATATGATAGAAAAAAATTCTAGGTAGCATAGTATTCAGTTGGTGGCATGGATATTACTAGAAGCTTTTAGCCAAGTTTACTGTGATAATCAAGAACAGAAAGCAGAGTAGAAATATTTAAAATCTTGAAGCTTAGCCAGAAAAGTATGAAAGTTTGACACTAAGGAAAGTGTGTCAATCAGAGATTATGGTCACTACAGAGACTACAGTACTTTACCCCCAAACAGTAGGAAAAATGCATCCCAGGCTCAAGAATGTAAAGTAAAAAAACAAAAATTCCTTTGAGAGGAGACCACGGGGACAACATTCTTGCACAGGAAGGCCTAGGAAATAATTTCTCCATGCTAGCTACCCATGTATTTAGAGGCTGTTTAGTCAGCGGTTTCACCGCTATGACTAAACAATATGACTAGAACAATAATAGAGGAGGAAAAGTTTATTTGAGGGTTCATGCTAAATCCATAGAAGTCTGGCTCCATTTCTCAGGGCTGGAGGTGAGGCTGAACATGGCAGAAGAGGTGGCAGAGGGAAGCAACTCATATGGTGATCAAGAAGCAGAGCGAGAGTTCTCTACTTGTCAGATTAAAAAAAAATAATAATAATATATATATATATCCCAAAGCCACACCCCAATTCCTACCTTCTCAAGCCAGACCCTACCACTTCAATTACCACTCAATTAATCCCTATCAGGTGATTAAATCACTATTTTGATTAAGACTCTTACAACCCAATAATTTATCTTTTGAACCTTCTTGCATTGTCTCCATGTGAGCTTTTTGGGGAGAACCACAGCTAAACCATAACAGAGGCTTCTACAGCCAGGATCCCAATAAGCTTGGCCACTGCTTGATATGGTGGCAGAACTTAGCATCAACCTTGTGGTACTGGTCCAGCAGGGATACAGTGTGCTGGAGTTAGAGGAGTCTTGGAGGCTTCCACCCAGATTTCAAAGGAAGACCTGGGAAGCCAGGAAAATTGTAGTAGGGTCAAAGACACTGTGCACTTCCTCTGAGAGGGTGATGCATGAGGAAGTAAAAAACAAAACTAAAATTGCTGAATCTGCAGTAGTAATCCCTGCGATTAAGAGATGCCAGTAGTGTGGGATGTCTGCTGAAAAAAGCTGCAGGAATCTAGCAGAAACAAGCCAGGAAAGAGGTCATGAAGTTTGCAACCAGCAAGTCCATAGCTGCAGACTGCTCAAATTCTTTGTAGAGAACATCACAATGTCATGTGTCCCAGAGGCTGAACGTGGAGCTACAGAACTTATTTGATCAGCTGGATTTCACTCTTGCTTTGTTCCCATCCCTTCTTTCTGTGCCCCTGTGTCTTCCTTTTGAAATAAAAATGTTTATGCCATTATGTATTGGATATATGTAACTTTCCTGTGACTCTTACAGAGGAAAAACGGTAAGTGTTTGCCTTGAGTCTTAGAAGAGATTTTGAACTTTGACTTTTTGTAATGCTGAAACTATTAAGACTATAGGGTTGCTTGGAATTGGACTACATGTATTTTGAATTGTGAAATGGGCATGAACTTTTGGTCAGGGTTGGAATGTTGTGGTTTGGATACATGCTGCCCTCTAAAAGCTCATATGTGAGACAATTGAAGAATATTTAGAGGTGAAATGATTAAATTATGACAGTTGTAAAATATTCAGTGGGTAAGTCCACTGATACAGATTAACTGTTTGGAAACTATAGGCAGGTAGAGTGTTAGGGAAGGTAGGTCACTAGGATGTGTTCATGAGGTTTATAGTTTGTTCCTGGTGAGCAGAATTTGCTCTCTGCTTCCTAATTGCCACATTCTGAGCTGTTTTCTTCTTCTATAACCTTCTGTCATGATGTTCTGTTTCATCATAGGATCAGAACTGTGGAGTGGGCTGACCATGTACTGAATCTCTGATACTGAAAGATAAACCCTTCCTCCTCTAAATTGTTCTTGTTGGTTCTTCCTTTTTGTTACCAAAATACCTAACTAAAACATTTATGGAACTACAAAATATCTAGAGTAGCCAAGAAAATATCCAGTGAAAAAAGAATGTTTGAAGACTTATACTACCAAATATCAAAACTATATATGGAGTTTAAATACTCCTTTATGAGTATCTGGGCAAATCTACACAAGGGACAAAGCAACCGATAAAAAGGATTCATATAAAATTATCCAATCAACTAACTGTAAGGGAAAAATAAACATTACCACATAATATATACACAAATTAACTTGAGATGAACTAAAAGGCAAGAAAATGAAAGGTAAAACAACAATAACACATCCAGGAGGGAAAAAAGCAAATAATTTCATTCCATTTGGTTGACAACATTTTCTGAACCAGAACACTAAAAGCCCTGAAGGGTAATTAGCTGGACTATATTGAAATGTTGAAATTACATCAAATGTACTATTGGAAAATGAAAAGGCAAGCCACATTCTGGGAGAATTTTACTGTACTGTATTTGACAAAGGAACCATGTCCTGAATATATAAAGATTTTCATCATTAACAGAATTCGGTTTTTAACAAATGGGAAAATACATAAAGAATTGCTTTGTTTAAAAAAAAAAAAGGAAAAAAAAAAGAAAAAAAAAATGAACTAAATGGCCAGCGTGAAAAACTTCACAGTTCTCAAGAGAACAGGAAAAAACATTTTAAAAATTTGAATGTCATACTATATATCCATCAGAATGTTTAAAATTTAAAATTGACAGTAGCAATGTGAAAGAGTTTGTTGGTGGGATTGTGTATAAGTACTTCCTTAAATTCTCAGGCAATATATATGGAAGCTAATATATGATTGTGCTAGATTCCAGAAATTCCACTCTTTGATATAAACCTGAAGAGTGTTACCTGTTTATACCAAAAGCCATTCAGATGCCACTTTATGCAGCATTATTCATGATAGCCTATGACTTGATTAAACTAAATGTTTCTCAATATCAAAATTGATCATTACTTTAAGGGGAATTTACATGATTCAATACAGAAATACTAGTGCAATAGTTAAAAAAAAAAGATAATTTTTAATTTTCTAGGTTCTAATTTTTGAAGGTTTGTTTGATCATCACAGTTGTAAGAATTTGTGTTAAATGTTCAATTAACATCAATCCTTTTTGTATGTTAACCTAAGATTACATTGTTATATGATTTTATTTTTAATTTGAATTTAATTTATAATTTTCTTTATCCTTTCTAAGTGTTATAATTATTTAGAGTAGAATATATTTATATCAAATGGAAATACTGATTGTTTTATTTTAAGCTATTAACAATTTGGCGTTAGTGTTTTTTTTTTTTTGAAGAGATTATTATTTTTTTTACTTTATTAGTTTATAAGGGAATGCCTTTTAGTATTTTATGAAGTTAAATTTTCAAAATTATAATGAGTGTTCAAAAAATTTTGTATTACAATCAACTATTCCTCCAATGGGGAGGATAGGTGGATCAATATCTATAAGTCTATTTATATTATTCTAATATTTTCACAAATTTATGTTTTTTGCCTTGTTATGTTTTAAAACATTGGACTAAAATTTACAACTATTTACTATACTTTTATATTTCTCCTTGCACTGTTGTTAGATTTTTCTTTATTTATATATTCAAACTATTTGCTTGGGTACATGCAATATGTCATGGCTTTTTTATATTCTTTGTGGGGGATACTTGTGTGAATATAAAATTTCCTTTTATTCTGTCTTCTCCTTATAGTCTTGGTCCTTTAGTATGCAAATACCAAGACAGACTCAAACACAGAAGGGTGACCCTATTTGGAATGCCTATATTATAGAAAAGAAAGGGCTGAAGAACCTCTGTTGAGAGACAATGATTCAGTTCTAATTTTGAGTGAAGGGTAGAGGGAGAATTTTGTGTGAGATCATTTTGGACTTTTGTGCAGTATAAGGAAGACTGCAATGCCATTGGGGTCCTTGTATAAAAGTCAGCTGACAGAGGAATCCTGTCTATCCAAGAACAGTGCTATACTCCTGTGAGATGGTCTCTACACACATGGGGTAATCATCCTCAGCAAGTCTCATGCTACTCCCTAATTTAATGATGCTAACAAAATTTTATATTATAAATGATATTGCCATAATTACATTTATTAGCATTTATCTGTTAAATGGTTTTTATGCCTCTATTTTATTTCAGTTATATCTCTTAGAAAAAACATTTTAAAACATTTTTTTTATTCCTCTGAGAGAATAAAATTTATTCTGATTTATATGGATTATTAGAATTACTATGTCAGGTTTAACATTTTTCTTACCATTTTTTTTCTTTCCATTTTTCTCTTATTGATTTGGTTATTTTAGTACATCAATAGTTTCATTTTCCTCATTTGTTTTGCTGATTAACCATGTTAATTTCAGCCTATTTTTTAAAGAAGTTTAATAGAGGAAAAGACATTTATTTTTCAACCAGAGATGTGAATTAATCTTTATAATAATATCCACTTTACAACCAGATTGACAGGAAATTTTGTACATCCGTACATCCAACAGTATGAGTAATTGAAGAATTTTTGAAGTTTAGGCCCTTGACTTGATAATGTATTTTTCCTACAGTCTTGATAGCTTTTTACTTTGTTTTAGAAATCTGAATTTAGAATATTTCACATAATGTATGTGTAAAATTTTACCTGTCTCACAAACAATTATGGTTTTTAATTGTCATAATTTATATAGAATAGGAAGAAGAGATTATCTTAAATATATCTTTAAATATAAACATTGTCTGCCTAAAAGGATCTAATTCCTCTTCACAGATTTGTGAATATCCACAGAGTTAATGGCACCTACATTGTATAAATTGATTAATATCCTTGAAAATATACTTAAATACTCCAATAACAAAAAGAAAGTAATTATTCACAGTAAACTGATGCAAGATCCTTTGATTCTTGGGACAAGTTTGAGTGCAGTTTTTTCTCCCATTCTAAATAACTGGATAATAATTCCAAATTGCCAATCTGAAAACTGCACTAAGAAAAATTACTCCATTGTTGTCACATTTTTCTGTCATATGTTCTTTTTCTGTGGGTGGTCTCTAAGCATAAGGTCTGTGCTCTGATTTTGAATGTCATCACCTAATCCTATTATTAGTATAACTCCATTTTGATTTTATTAACATCCACTTTCCTGGTTGCAAAGTGTATGATTTTATATATTCTGTAGAATACTCAAATTTCATTCTTAAAATAGACTATTATTAACAAACTGCATATCTAGATGTGATCTTTAAAAATAGTCTGATTATTTCTTCTTAAGACCAGTGTTATAACATCTTACAAGCAAGAATGTGAACAATACAATACTAGATCTCACATCACGCAGAGATAAATTCTCTATCCATTAACTCAGCAGAATACCTTTCGTACCTATTATATGTAATGTACCACATAGTTATTTGGAATATAAAAAAGACAGGTGAGTCACACTCTGATACACTAAAATAGTTGCAAAATATGACTTTGACTCTCTTTATGCATGTGATGAAAGTCTCAAAGATGTAAAGCAAAAAAAAATAAAAGATGCAAATAATACATTAATAGAGATGATTTCAATAATTAACAGAGGAAAATAGACATTCTACATTTAAATATAAGACAATATGCATCAAGAACCTATAAGCAAAATGTTTAAATATTGGGGAAATTTTTGGATGAAGTCAATTCAGTTTAACCATTCCTTGCTGAAAGAATGGAACTTCATATCTATAGTTAAGGAATCATATATTTTCATGGAATATATTCTTTGTGGAATAATACTATTTACAGACACTAATTTGATTTTTTTTTTTGCTTTCAGGGTACGTTTTTAAGATCACATTTTGTATTCTCCCAGTATCCCTGGATATTAAAACTCTATTTTTTCCCCACATTAAATGTTTTAAGTTGTCAACAGGAGTATGTAAGAGGAGAAAAATAGAAACACAGGGAATAGCATTATTTTTGTGAGTCTAAAAAATCTGAGTATGAATTTTTTCTTCATCCATGGAATTTTGGCAAAGCAATTTTATCTACAGTTATTTATTTAATATTAATTCCATGGGTATATATTTAATAGATGAATCTTAGAGTCTTTTAAGTCTCTAACCATTTTATGCCTGTTCTAACAAATATAAAAAGGGAGGTGGGTAGAGAAAAATGCAAGAACTTTGGGTTGGGCAGAAGGGAGTGTTGGGTGGAGGTGCGGGAGTGGAATGATGGTGGAATGAGATGGACATTATTACCCTATATACATGTATGATTACATGACCAGTGTGACTCTGCACCATGTACAGTTAGAGGAACGAGAAGTTACACTCCATTTGTGTAGAATGTGTCAAAATGCATTCTACTGCCTTGTATAACTATTTAGAACCAATTAAAAAATAAAAAAATAGAAAAAATAAAATTATTTTAGTTACAGTAAATGCAAACCTTTAAATTTTGCTTATGTTATTATCTTTGCTCATTTGATTTTCATGATTTAATAAAAATTTGAAAGACAGTGGACAAGAATTCCCTTTTAAACCATTCTCTATTCAGAGGTATGGAGCCGCATTATTTTGTTTTCACTTTTGTCTTAGAAATTCAGGAAGAAATTTAATTATTCATGACTCCCAGTGGCATAGGTCAGGTGCCTTTCATCTTTATTTACTTATTTGCATTTAGATTTCAAAACATAGGTAAGTGAAACTTACTCTCTAGTTAATTTTGCTCTGTTATAGCACCTTTAAAATTAAAAAATAAAATGAACACACATTCATGTGTTAAGGAATGGTTGGCAACCATGAGTCTTAATTTCATAGTTTATATTCTTCCTGCCTGGCTCTTACAAAAATATTGTGATTTCTTTAATAAGTTTACCTTGTATTTGAATATATTGATTCATATGTATAATAGGTTTTGATTAAATGCATGAATTTTCTTTTCCACGATATCTCTTCATTAATATTAAATTGTGTCGACAAAGAGATACTAAATATTAACTGATTTCTGAATTCATACTTAATTACTTGTCTATTTGATATAAAATAATTAAAACCTCAAATAAATGTTCACCCCATAACTCTTTGTGTTCTATGTATACATGTTTCCTATAACAACTTATATAATCCTGAGGTAGTATGGTGGAGTGGAAAATTTGCTAGTGAGAAAAAAAACAAAACTAGGTTTAAGTCAGTCTTATCTTTTGAAGTTATTATTGTTAATACTGGTATCTAAAGAGGTTTTATGACACTTGCTTTGGTAAGTTTTAATTAAGATCATGTGTAAGATAAATTAATATAATTAGTTGGTAAATTATAAGGTAGTACATATTTGTTTACATTATAATTATCAAAGAAGTCTTCTAATCAATATCATGTTCTACAGCTACAGAAATGAGGTCTGATTGTAAGGTCAGAGGGATTTGGGGGTTACATTACATGTAATTATTTGAACCAGTTACTATTGGAGAATTAAGAATTATGGAGGAAATGTGGAGATGAGTTCACTCCTAGAATGGGAAGTTGGAAAGTATAAAGAGTATTTGGTAAGCTAATTATCAGTGGAGTAAGGACTAAATCTCCTTAGGAACTATTGCTTGGACCCCTTAAAACTAATTCTACTGAAACTAATCAACTGTGATTGGGAAAAAAGTTCACAATGAAATATGATAAACATACTTCTTGATGTTCAATACATGGTTTAATTGTATTAGATAATATGAACGATGAGTCTTACACTTGTTAATTATAAACAGATTATTGAAAAAGGCAACAGCTAGGCCAGACACTTTCCATTAAAGTATACAATGAAGCAGGATGACCTAGAGTAGCAGTGAATAAATTAAGATCGGGCAACGGTAAGCAACACTATTTATTTACTTGTTTTTAAAACTTCAAGTTTGTTACTGTGTTAATCTGCTATTCCTTAAAAATTTTGTTACTGTCAAGTAATTACATATAGCTCATAAACTCTATTATTCTAAACCACATTCCTTCATTTACTTCATCTTTTACATTTATTTATGTACTTATTTCAGTTTCTCTGTATTTCAACTAGACTGTACAATTTTTAAGCATAGGGATTATGTCTGCTTAGTGACCACCTATCATAGCGTATTCCACCCTTTAGCTCTCCAAGTACTATTTGTGTGAATGAATTAATCTAGTCTCTATCAGTTTGCTTATTCTCGACTATGTTAATTATGTTGTTTTAAGACTTGTAAGTCTAAACTTTTACAACAAATTTGATATTTGACACAAACTAATAAGGAAATAAATGTAATAACAAAACTTCTTAGCTATGCACCCAGCAGGCATCTGACTAAAGATGTAAAAGCTATAGATATTTAATATTACTATCTACAATTTGGTGTACTATTTCAATTTTCTCCTCTGCCAAGCATTAGTTCAAAGGTGAATTATTGAAACTAACATCAGTTGCAATGCTACAGCTATTTTGGTCCATTAAATTCCAAATATCTATAGGTTCTCCATTAGAAAGGATGAATAGCGTTTCACTACAGCATCAGCTAATGAAATTAGCATTCTCACTACACTTAATTAGCATAATGAGTATTCATTTATTATACTAAATTTAACAACCACTCTTGAGTTTTTAACTCTCATTTTTTAGAAAATATATGAAGAAGTGACCCAGTATATAGTATTCAATAATTACAAATTTTATATGAAACTAATCTAACTCCTATAAAATGTCTTACAAACCTAATTTTTAAAAAGCAATATAGCTGATGCTAAAATTTAGTCAACTTAGTCAATCTGATCATCGCCTCTTATTTGTCTTCCACATTTTACCTATAAATTACGTCCATCTTGTTGAATTTGCATAGTATAATGGACTTGACTCAGTCTGATGCAAAGCATGAATAAAGAGGAGTCAAATTAATGGTCACTGCCATCATTTTATAAGTACATTATCTATTAATTATATCCATGATTCTGACCTCTTTAGAATTAGAGACCACTCAAACACCAATGAACTAATTGATTTACCACTAAAAGTTTGTGTAGAGTTTTAATTCATTTTAAAACAAACCTCTTGCCTCTAACCTTGCTTTGCAAGAATCTTTACAGCATTTCTCAAACTAATATGTTTGTACAGGTTGTGGTATCATCACCTATTCACTGATAGACACACTGAAATTCACAGTAATTTATTCAAACAATTTAGTCAGATTTTAACAGCGATTTACTAAAAGGTATGTAGGAACTTTGGATAAGAACTATATCAACCTTGTCCACAAATCCGTATTAAATAAATTTTGAAAAACTTTTAAAAGTAACTAAATGAGATTTTGGAGGTTTGTTTAAAATATTTCACAACTGGTAAATCTGGCAGCAGTATTGTCATGCATGGCGCCTCACTTGATTGGAGAAAATGAATATGATGAAGGGATGAAAGGTACAGAGGTCAGGTGTGACCTTGCAGCAAAAGAGAAAAAGCAAAGATTTGAGTTTTCTAGTGACATCCTTGACAATATTTTCTCCTATACTGAAAGTATCTTGCCAGCTGCCTGCATTCGGAACTGAGCACGCTGGTTTTCTTTGCCAGTGCATAGTACAAATCCAATATGAAAAGATAATACTGGAAAATCACCAAAGAAAATGTCTTCAAAGGGCTTGTCCTACAACCAATAAATTAATCACATAGTGCTTGATGGGCAAACATACATGAAACTTTCAAAAATGAGGAGATAAAGGACCCTACAAGTAACTGCAGCCTTTGCCAGTCAAGGCTCTCTCTGCTTTTGTGTTGTTGTTGTTACTGGGTATTGAATTCAGGGGCATTTGACCTCTGAGCTACATCCACAGCCCTATTTTGTATTTTATTTAGAGACAGGGTCTCAATGAGTTACTAAGTGGCTTGCTGTTGATGAGGCTGGCTTTGAACTTGTGATCCTCCCGGCTCAGGAGGCTGAGCCACTGGAATTATAGGCATGTGCCACCACCACAGTGGCTCTCTCTGCTTTTTAATGTAGCATCCTCCCACTCCAGAGTGCCCTAACTGGCATGCTCTTGCTTGGGGGCAGGTTATAGTCACCACCTCCAAGAAGTCTTTTTTGATCTGTCTAAACCTGCTCCATTCTCCTTTGAGTTATCCATGCAAACTGTATCTTTAGCTGGACTTTTATCACATTATATTGGCATTTACAGTTTATTTCTTTAATAACAGTAACCAAGACTCATAATTTAGTTCAGTTTCTTGCCCACTGGCATCAACAAATGCTTTCTAAATTAATGAGTAAGCAAACAAATAAAGTAACAGAGAAAAAGGCATGTCACAGAATGTTACTTAACTGACTCTGTATTTGGAGAATGCGTGTTTCAATAAGCTTAGAATTAAGATATGCTATAATGGCCTCTGATTCTAAATGAGAAAATAATTCAGAAGGACCTGGAAAATCTCAAAAATAGAATCTACAAGAATTGTAGATTCAAATTAGAAACAAAAGACAGGGGTCTCTAAGTAAAATCCATTTGGCATGGGGTAGTTCACTGATATTTTCTCTTAAAATAGATAAAAGACTTTTAAAATATATAGTTATTCTTTAAAAAACCAATAAAAGATCTATTTGAGTCCTGGTTGTCAAAAGATCTAGACATGGCTATAAAAATACATTGCTAGGTTAGAGTTGGAATGAAAAATCTTTGCAAATTAACTTAAAGCATTGAATTGCTACCCTTAAAGGGTAGTGGAATCTCTAAGACTGATGATTATAGAAAAGGCTGAGATCTAGGCCTGGAGATAGGTAAACTCCAGGGAGTCTTTTGTAAAGACAAATGATAGATGGATAATTAAAATTGCTTGTTTAGGATTAAGGTCAATTTCAGACTTCTTTAACTTTCTCAGAGAAAAACTGTGTTGGAAACAGCCCAAGCATCTGAAGGTGACTATATTTTTAAAAGATTAAATATAAGCAATATACTTAATATAAATTTTTAAATACATATCCTCATGTATATATTTATTATGAACTCAGTATTGGATTTGTGTTTACTTTTGTTTGAACTTTTCTGTCTGCTGCATCAAAAGAGCATTGGAAAAGCAAAGGGGCAAATTCAAACTTGTGATCTCTTCCTACAATTAGAGTAGAACTTAGACATTTAATTCTAAGCTAAGTGAAATAATTGTTTATCTATTACTTATACCTAGTGTGCCAAAGACAACTGCCATGAATTATTGGGACTATACTGAAATAACACTGGATAACTATTTTAATAAAATATTCATGTATTTTATAAATCAATCATGGAGGAAGTCTGGGCTCCATATTATGGATAAATTCATAAAATTAAAATATATATGTTGTCACTTTCAGAGCATTATAAAATCTTTGGATTCAATATGCTTGAGTTTTCACACCTTTATTTTTCCTCTGAGGTAAATGCTAAACAGCAAATGGCTTTGTAACAAACACCACATAGTATTCAGTTATGAAATTTAATATTATAGTTTGATATTTTTTCAACTATAGGAAGAATATAAGATCATCACATTTTTTATAAGATGTATATATTAAATGGAGTGGAAAAAACACTCAGCTACTTCAGCTAAAATTATGTAATAGAAGTAAAGCCCCAAGCAAGAAAAATGATACAACATAAATGTAACACATTTTGAAAATGGATCTTTGATCACATGTTAAAAGCAGCAATTTTTTTTTTCAAAGAGAATAAAACTGAGTTTAGATGGTGCAGAATGTATTTACCCTACAATTTACTTTATACTTTGAAATCATTTGAGAGTAATTAATGGCAGAACCCAAACTCCACAGCAAAGGTTTTGAGATATGGCTCTTTCCTTAAATTCTAATGTGCCAATAACTCATATCTACTCTGTACTTGTCATAGTCTATGTTGGACTCATTAGACACATAGCTCATAACAGGAAGGCATTGTTGATTCAATTTTTTTTAAAGCCTCAGAATAATTAGGTAGGCTTCCTCAGATAACATGTTTAATTTATGTCAGAATCAGAATACAAATGCAGGAATTTGGGGCTTCAAAATTAAGGCCATTTCTTGTCTACCAAACAACCTGTCTGCTCAGTATTAGTTTTTACTATTTTTATTACCAATTCACTTTTCACTTGAGAAATATAACCAATAATATACCAATTTTGCTGAAAATACCATGAACTTTGATATCTTGTTCTTTATGCACTTTTTTCTTTAGTTGATATTAAAGTTTCTTCTACTTTTGAAGAGTATCATCATACTCTAAACTGGAAACAAATCCTTTCTTGGCTACGAGCATTACTCTCTGTACCTTGTATATTCTTTGTAGTTTGTATTATGTTTTTCACATATTTCTAATTCATTGTCTTATTCAAAAAGCGTGTCATATTATCCTGTATCTGAATGCCTAGAATATTGTCTGGTACACAACAGTTGCTGAGTCAATGTTGAAGCATATTAAAAGGCATCAGTGACTTTGTTTTTGTTTTTATGATATAATTTATAAGACAAGACAAATCTGGCTGGCATCATGAGGAGAATATCATTGAGTTTCGATCCTAGATGAAGAGGAATTATAAGTAGAATTTTTACAAGTTGAATATTACTTGAAAGATATATAACTTGAAATCAGAAGACCTCAATTCTTATTTATTCATATGACAGTTGTGAGAAGTTGGGCATTTTATTTCTCTCTAACTTATATTTCTTTAATTCATAAAAGATGGCTTATGTAATTCTTTTAAAATTATATTTTGGGAAATCAAATGAAAATGAGAGAATGCATAGAACACTTGTGAACTGTTATTCATCATGTGTCATTTATATGGGTGTATGTATATTCCTAGTATTCCCAGGGGAGAAAGTGACTTAAGGATGGTCGTTTCCTTAGTGAACTAAGATTAGAAAATTTCTAATATTTCAGAACTATTACCCCAGTAATTTAGAAGAGTTAGGTGTAATAGATCATCTTAACAGAAAACTAAATGTTCCAAAGTCAGTGAAAAATTGTTTAAATGACTAACCTTATATGCATTTGTTAGTGACATACCATAAAGCTGAATTTAGTCCTCAACTATTTAGAAATTATATCTGAAGTTAAAATGAGATGCAAAATCATAAATGTCAAGGTGGTTATTCTCCCATTTCCAAGATCTTTTTCACCAAATGACACACTTTACAAGAAAAGGAAAAACAAAGAAAATGTGGCCAGAATAATTTAGGATCACCTCATAGCATAACCTCTTGTAGTGTATAATAAATATATTTCAATATTTACCTTCTAAAGTTCATCAAGTTTCGGAAACTCAGTTTTATTTCATGTTGTTCTAACCCAAGTTACAATCTTTCAAAAAACAACTTGGAAAAATCTATCCTAGCCACGTTGCACAAATGAATAAAGAGGAGAGAAAAAGGAGGTGAAGAGGATTAAGTGTAACTGGAAATCCATCCATATTCAAATTAAGAATGAATGAAATGGTAAGATCTCAGTTTAGAATTGTTCCACTGGGAATGCTTCAATTTGAAAGTAGCAAAAGTGCTCTGTCGGTTATATTTAGCAGAGTCATATCAAGTCTGGGCAAGTCAACAGGCATACATTTTGTAACTATATTTTCTATTGACTTTTGCTTTCTAGTAGATGAAAACTGGCCATACATTGAGATATAGTGGTAGTTCAATACTGTGTTAGTCCTCTTGAGCTGCTATAGCAAAATACCAAAGACTGGGTGACTTAAACAGTAGAACTTTGTTCCATAGTTTGGGAAACTGGAAGTTTAAGATCAGGGTCCCAGCAAAGGAACCTTCCACTTCAATCCTCTTCTCTTGGTTTACAGCCAGCTGCCATTTCCCTGGATGCTCTCATGATTACTACTCAGGGGCTGTCAACCACTGAGCCAAATCCCAAGCCCTTTTTTATATTGTGTATTGAGACAGGGTCTCACTGAGTTGCTTAGGGCCTTGCTAAATTGCTAAGGCTGGCTTTGAACACTTGATCCTTCTGCGTCAGCCCCGAGCTGCTACTATTATAGGCATGTGCCACCACACTAGGCTCTCCTGACTCCTTTATGGAAGTGGAGAGGGAGACAGAGAAGGACAGAATGTAAATGCACATGCAAGTTCTTGGATGCATCTTCTTGTAATGACACAAATCCTATTGGATCAGAGACCAACCCTAATGACGCATTTAAACTTAGTTTCTAAGTACTGTACAGTTACCTTAGTATTTAGACCATAAACATATGAATTTTGGGGGACATATACCCCTATATCAAAAGGGAAAATAAAGGCATACTATTACAGAACCAGTGCACAGCTACATGTATCATTATAAAGTAACTCTTATATATTAATCTAGAAGTAAATGATGATTATCTTAACATTGATTTAAAGGCAGAATTCATGAGTAGTACATTATAGAATCTTGTTGGTCATGTATTAAAATAATTATGCATAAACCCTACGTGTAGTAGATGAATATCTACATCTATCTATGTTGATATTAAAATAAACCAATTCATTACATTTCTTAAGGGAATATGGATGTAGACCAAAATGTAAGGGTCTTCAGGTCAAACGTGGAATTATTTTAAATTAATTTTGTGGGACTAAACTCTAATAACTTTTATATAGTGATATATTTTACTTTTTATTTATAATGGTTCTTGAACTTTAATTTCTAAATTGATACAGCATGGTTTTTAGTATTCATTTAGTGAAATCCATGCTCTCTTTGAGCATTTTAAATCTCTTAACAAGTCTCCATTTTATGCAGAATTTTACCATCTGAATGTTAATATTCTTGGTTATTGAAAAGAATATATTGAAGTTTCTTTGTCTATTAATATCTGTTTAAGAGAAACTTAATATTCAGGCAAAGAATTCAGATCTATGCCTATAATAATATTAGGTGCTTGAAATTTTATTACACAAAGTAAAATGACATTGGGTACTTTTGCAAAATTCATTTTGTATAATATTACAAGTTTCTATTTAAGATTTTACATTATTTATGATTAGAGTTATAAGTAAAAACAGTGGAAAGAGATTTTGATTTATACTTGTATATGATTCGTTCCAATGATGTAATTATCACAGACCTGTCTGAAAGAGAATATAAGAAAATATCTGAAAAGAAATTATAAAAGGTCTGAGACAAGAAATCATAAGATAAATAAACTGGTTTTTAAACATTGAGAAAGTCTTGTAAGAAATCTTTAAAGAAATGGTTTTCACTTTGAAAAATACTTTTATTAAACTTTATAAAAACAGGGTTTCATTAAAAACACATACTAGTGTGGCACATTTTTTCTTTAAAATATTATGATTTATAATATGTGTAATCATCTACAAATATTCTTGGGTATTTATTATTTTCTCAGTACTTCCTTAGTTGTGACAGACATAGCATTTTAAAAGGAACAAGTTAAATCATTCTTATGGAGCTTACCCTTTAAGTCTGGGGAAACATTTGACAATTCAATGTATATAATGTAAAAAAGAAGAAAAATAAAGTAGAAGGTATGAGTTAATTCCAAGAATAACATAAGGTACAAATAAGAGAGGGTAGCCATGAGGGTCCTTACTGAAAAGAGGGTATTTTATCAAAGACCTGAAGGAACTCAAGGAAGTAAGGGGGACATTTAGGCAAATGTGTAAAAGAAAATCAATAGAAAGTCCCATGGTTACAATGAAGCCTCAGAAGATTTAAATGTTTACTATAGTTAAATAGTTATAACTAAACATAGAAAAATACATTTTCAAAGTGTTCACTAACAAACCAATGTCCACATGTAGTAAAGTAGCATAACAAAAATTCTGATTTCAAACTATATTCTTCATCATTTTGGGCAATAATTGGAAATCATGACAAAAAAGGCATCATTTTCATATGTAGGCAAGTCAAAGTTGTAATTTTAGTTAGCATTGTGTGGATAAAATGAACTTCTGAATCAAATTGCACTTATATTTTTCAGATATGAATATAAGATCTTGTAATTTGGTGAGAAAATAATTTTTATAGGTAGAGAATTATTGAGGCACAGCTGAACAGAAATTTTATTCAAAGTATTTGAAACTTTTAGTTAACTATGAGGTTAATATTCCATTGTATTATGTAGGACAAAAACGGCTTTATGCTCTAAGTTCATAAAGCCATTTTTGTCCTACATAATACAATGGACATAATGTTGCCAGGAAAGAGGGGAAAAACTAAAAATATTCTTCCTACTGTCTAGCCATATCTAAACCATTGAGTCCTAGGGTTCTATAGTAGCATAAGAAAAATGACTTGCCTATGAAAGACTCATGGCAAGTACAAAGGCTAAGGATTTGGGTCTGTTATCTTTTCCCAGCATATTCTTCCATAGTACTAACTCTGGCAAGTATAACTATATGCCATCTGAATCTTTGCTCACAATGTCTCTTCTGATATGTGCTCCCACAGTGCCAGTCCCCTGGATTTCTCCTACCCATTCTGCAATGATCTGTGTGGAGCTTCCCTGTCAATGCAATGTTATGCTTAAAAATTCAAAGTAAGTTCCTAGAATAATTTTATCTTAGTCATACAAATTATATTCTTGTTATGGAATTTAAAAATCATCTCAAAGTCCTCTCTTAGCAATAATTTTTTCTTACATTTATCTTTTCCAAAATCAATGCCTCATTTGTATGAACAACCCTTTGCAGCTTTTTTTTAAAACTGGACTTAACCAGCATGCAATAATTCATTGATCAAAAGCACTGTCCAGAGGTGAATGACATAAATACTTGTTTTAAACAGCCTAAGAAAACTATTGAGGAAATGGATAGTTCTAAGAAATTCTAAGTCAAGAATCTTATCTGTATATTCTGAAGAATACATCTAAAGTTTCTCTAAAGTTATTGTTTCTTCTGGGGTAACTTCAATATTGTAGTGCTCCCTTAAAATATCATTTCTAACACTGAACACATTTTCCCTGCTATAACAATAATTATAAAGAAAAAAAACAACAGTTGATTAATTTTCTTCAGTGAAGAAAACAAACAGAAATTAATAAGAATGCCTGTAGCTTTTCATACGATATTTAAAAACAACCACTCCAAACTTACTTGAAATGAATGCATATTCTCTGTTTAGAGACCTATAATGCTAATGTATACATAGCTAATGTAATTTAAAATTTTAAATATAATTTCTAACTTTTACATTCCTAAAGGGGTAAAATTTGAAATAAGGAGAAATGGTTGTAAAAATAGTTTTAATAAAGCAAAGTGCTATCATTTTGACTTGAGAATGATTAGTGTTTTACATACCATGATACTAGAATGGGATGTAAAATACCTTTTGTACTACTCACTAGACATTTGATTAAGAATATTCCATTATTGACAAAGATTCTGGAACCCTAGCTTTTTACTCTTGGTACAATATGAAAATTGAAATTAAAACATTTAGTTCAACCTTTAGATTATTGTCCAGGTGTTTAATTATGTATGCTAATTTAGAGATTCATACTTATATAAATTTCTGATTTCTACAATGTAAAATATTTCTGGCATTGGTTATCATTTGATGTATCTTGATATCCTTCTAAATGTACCACGGTGATTGGTACTTAGTTTTACTCAGCACATATTCAATACATAAAAAGTAAACAAATAAGGAGGCAGTATAAACATAATAGAAATGCATAGTCTAGTAAAAATGCTTCCACTTGGTGGCAGCCTATGAGGCTTGCTATGAAGTTAACAGTGAATTAATCTGAAAGGAGAAAATATTTGATGTATGTGATGACTGCTTTGCAATGCACATACTAATATTTCTTAATTGAACTTTAGGACTTTGCTTGACTGACATATATTTAACTTTACTATGATGTATGCTCCATAAAGGCAAAAATTTTGTAGATAGTATTTACCCATCTACCTTCAGCATCTTAGTACTGATTAGATCCTTGACGAATAGTCAATAAATGGATTAATGGGTCAATTAGTACATCAGTGATTACAAACGTAAATGAGAAGATAATTTGCTAAAGATACATTGTTCATTATGTGAATTTTTGTTTATCTGTGAGTGCAGAAAAATCAAGTAGAGAATTTGAAGAGTATATACTTTTATTTGCAGAAATTCTGAGATGGTTAAGAAAGATTCATCCTTATCTCTGAATTCTGAAATTTTTATATCTATGTTCTTCTTGGTCTTCAAACATCGCATGTCTAATCCTAATGTCATCATATTGCATTCAAAATGAACTGCTCTTCTTGTCGTTTCATTACATTAGAGGTACTGCAATTTTCCTATCCATCAAATCCTTCAAACTTCTGATAATTTTGAAATGTCTTTTTGCTACATTTTATATATATAACTAATTGTTTCAGACTTCAAGGACATTTTGATGACAACTTGACCAGATGTGGCAGAACTCAGTGTAGCAATGGGAAGTGAATGAGTCACTACTGCAAGATTTAACCATTATTTAGACCCAGAAAAGTCCACATTAACTCTTTTTTAAAATGTTATTGTATTTTTTATACCTTTTATTTATTTATATGTGGTGTTGAGGATGAAGCCAGTGCCTCACACATGCTAGGCAAGTGGTCTACCACTGAATTATTACTGCAGCCCCTACATGGACTCTTTGTGCAGCATTCCCTATGATATTTCACTTTCTCTTGATATCCAACAATGCATTTTATCTCCTGTATAACTTTATGACTCTTATGTTGTAGTTGATTTGTTTCACTTGCACTGATCATGTTTCCTCAGAGGTATAGTAAACTCTTTGATGTCTCAGACTAAGGCTCTTTCTGGTAACCTCTAAAGGTGAATACCTGTAGCTCTTCCTGTCTACAACATTCTTTCTTGATGCTCCCTTGCTGGGCAATTACCTTCCTCATTTTTATCTAGCTTTATAATAATAGAGAAACTCCTAATGGGCATCTATAATCTTATATTTTAAGTTTTTCTAGTGGGTTGGATTTGTATATCAAAAAGAGTTTAAACTGTGAGACTGACATGAGTTATGCCTATGAACTCCAATCTAGGTGAACTCAGTCCACAGCAAGAAAACAATTTTGAGAGAATCTCCTAGAATCATAAAAGCAGACAAGTCTTTGTCTAGTTAAGTTCAACGTTTGAGCGTTCTCAGAGATAGTTTCTATTTTACTCAGCTTTTTGTCACTGTGACCAAAAAAACCTGACAAAAACAACATTGGAAGAGAAGAAGTTTATTTGGTGACCAAGGTTTCAGAGATTGCAGTCTACAGATTGCTGACTCTGTAGGTCTGGGTTCAAGGTGAGGCAAAACATCAGGGCAGAAGGGCTTGATGGAGGAAAGCAGTTCAGAACATGACAATTAGGAAGAAGAAAGTGACAATCAGGAAGAAGAAAGAGCTCTGCTCACCAGGGACAAAGTATAAATCCCAAAGGCAAGCCCCTTGTGACCTACCTCCTCCAGTTACTCCCTACCTGCCTACAGTTACACGCATTTAATCCACATCAGTGCATTAGTGCGATGATTAGGATAAAGTTCTCATAACCCATCATTTCACCTCTAAACTTTCTGACTTTGTCTTACACATGAAGTTTTGGGAGATACTCCATATCCAAACCATAACATTTTACCCCTGGACCCCAGAAGCTTATGCCCATCCCATAATGCAAAATACATTTAGTTCATTTTCAAGAGGACTTAAGATTATCTTAATAATTCCAGCATTACCCATAGTCTAAGTCCAAAGTCTCTTCTGAGATGCAAGGCAAATTCTCAGTGTGAGCCCTGTAAAAATCAGAAGCAAGTTATCTATCTAATATGTAATGCCACAGAGTAAACATTTCCATTACACAGGGGAGAAATAGAGGCATATGAGGAAAGGAGAGGACCAAAGCACGGCTGAAATCCAGCTGGGTAAACAAGTTTTGTAGCTCCATGTCCGTGGCCTCTCCTTTGGCTTGTTTCTGCTTGGTTCCTATAGCTTTCCTTGGCAGACATCCAATGCTACTGGCACCAAAATCTTAAGGTCTCCACTGCAGCTTCAGCTTTCTTATCACTTCTTCATGTGTTGCCCTTTCAGGGGCAGCTCGCAGAGATTTTAACTCTCCTGCACTTTGCCTGGCCTCCGAGTCTTCCTTTGAAATATGGATGGAAGACTCCATGACCTCCTAACTTCAGAAGCCTGCATTCCTGCAGAACCAGTGCCTCTTGGTTGAGGCCAAGGTCTGCCACCAAATTGAGCAGTGGCCAAACTTCTCAGGACCATGCATATAGTAGCTTATGAGTGCATGGGTGACTGGGCATGTTGAAAAAACTTCCTAGACACATTTTAGAAAAGATAGGAAAGATGCTCAGAAGTCTTTATGCCATAATATATTTGGATTTACTTTGAGCATTGGAGTCTTAATAATTTAAAGACTTAGGTCATTTTTGTGAACATTATAAAGGTTAAATGAGAGTGCATGTAGGCAAGAAATTTAGGTAAGGGGCTAACATAAAAATTAAAAATAAGGCAGGTGATGAGTTAAAGAAGTGACTGCTGAACTGGGGAAACTATGGGGAAATACTTTGGAGATAAATATTTATCCATTTTCCTCCTCTCATTGTAGTGTGATATGGAGGAGGAAAGGAATGTTTGGAGGAGGAAGGATGAGAAAATACATATAATGATGCTGCTATTTCAGCTTTAGAAAACCAAGAAGTCAATGATGCCATTAGATGAGATTAAGCATAAAGAACATGATGTAAATTTGGAGAAGGAAAAGACAGCCAGATGAATTACTATTTAAAAATGAAAGGATTTGTCTTGGCTAGCAAACATGTAAAGGTGGTATTCAACAGATGCTTGGAGACACAGATATGATTGTTAAGAGAGAATTTGAAGCTGTCAACTCAGATTTGAGATAGCCTGAGATACATTGTTATAATTTATATTTGAGGTGTCCCCAAAATATTCATGTGTGAGACAATGCAAAAATATTCAGAAGTGAAATGATTAGATTATGAGAGCTGTAACCTAATCAGTGGACTGACCTACTGATATAAATCAAAAAGATAAGTATAGGCAGGTAGCACATGGCTGGAGGACATAGGCCAGTGGGGAGTGCCTTTAGAATTTATATTTTGTTCCTGGTGAGTGGAGCTCTCCATTTCCTGGCTTTTGTGTACTGAGTTTCTTTTCTCTGCCATGTCCTTTTATTATGATATTCTGCCTCAACTTGGTCCAGTGCTGTGGAGTCAATCAGCCACGGACTGGAACTCTGAAACTGGACCAAATTAAACTTTTCCTTCTTTATGTTGTTTTTTGGGCATATTGGTCACAGAGATGCAAAGCTGATTAAAACATGCATATAAGTTATAAAGGAATAATGGGTATATAAAAATTCAAAACAAAATAATATGTAAAAAAGATAGTTAAGGGTAAACTAGAAAGCTTTACCATTTAATTAAATAGGCAATTGGTCAAAGTATATCATACAATTAAGGTCAATGAAAAAAAAGTTTTGTACCAGTTCATGAAAACTATTCTTTTTCCTAAATATGTACTTTAAGTTTAGAATAGTTGGGGTTTCACATAGTCAATCCAGAAGGTTTTTTGATGTAGTACTAAATCTAGAGGAGGAGCTTTGTTTGAACAGTATAGAATCAAAGTTACTATTTCTACTGTTTTGTTACAGTTTACCTGTAGAAAACCTTTTGTTTTTAGCTCAGTTATCAATAAAAATTTGATTTTAATATTGCCAGTCACAGAAAGCTAAATTCTTTTAAGAAAATAAGACATGAGAGTCTGAAAATATAATTAGGAAAAAAAAAACCCTGCTGTTGGGGAATCTGAAGATAGATAACATTAGCATTATTCACAAATTTAGCATTATTCACAAATTTAATCTATTCCAATATTGGAGATTTAAAAAAATAGATCCAAAGACAATAGCTCATGTTTTGAGAAATAAATATTCCTATTTAAATGTGAAAGTATTTGAGGATGAGGACTACACTTTAGTTGTTTTTTTTTTTTTTTCTTATTGGAAGTTTTATTAAATAATATTACAGATATAATAAAAAACTACATATAAAAACAGAAAAACATTGCTTTTGTCATTTTTAAATCAAGATTGTAACAATTAACACCACCACTATTCAAAACGAACATCTAAATTTCTAATTAAAAAGAGTTAACAAAGTTTTTAAAAATGATTATTTCAATATGGTTGGTTCCATTCACACATTGGGATAGTTTTCCAGTAAAAGTCTCATATGTTAGTAAACTTTCTGTAAAGGCACAGATAGTAAATATTTTAGGCTCTCAGTTCATATGATCTTTCATAATTACTCAGATCTGTCTTTGCAATTCAAAAACAGCACCAGATAATGGATAAAGAAATTATCATGACTATGTTTTTAAAAAGCTTTATTATGGACACTGAAATTTTATGTCCAATAATTTTCATTTGTCATGAAATATTATTTTGATTTTTTTCAATATTTTAGAAACAGTTCCTTAGCTCATCAAACATTCAAAGCATGTAAATCCAGGCAGAAGGCCTTGCGAACCATTTGGGCCAAAGGTTGTTGACCCTTGGCCTGGAACCTAGAATTTACTGTTTCCTTAAATTTTATATATCGGCAGCACGAACACACACTAAGATCAAATTCTCTGGACCCTGAAACCCTAAGGCTGAAGCAGTGCCCTTTTTCCCTCAGCTTTCTGCTGCTTTTATTCGACAGAGTGATAGATTTTTTGTTTGTTCTTTTTGTGGTTTATTGGCTAAAGAAAATAGTTTGTAGAGTGATTTCGTGTCCATGTATGAATGAGTGAACATATTGACACCATTTCTATTCTGGCAGAGCACTGAAAAGAACTAAAAATAAAAATGATTCAATTTTTTTCTTTCCCAACATTTTTATAAAGCTTCATTATGAGAAGCCCAGTTAATTCATAGTTATTGACTTAGCCTACTGTTTAAGGATAACAAGTTTTTTGTTTGTTTGTTTGTTTGTTTTTTTAATAATTCCACATCCATTTCCATGGTCCACAAAAGAGCATGGCAACTGGTTATCAAAGGGTCAGGATAAATACAGATAAATTATCAATTCTGTGTTTCCAAAGTAATGCATTTTAAACCTTTGGGACTATTTTATAACTATAGAGCAGAATTCGTTAAGATGCTTCATGATTTAATAATTACCTGTATATAAATGTTAAAAATTATTAACATATGAATCAAAATATTAAAAATTATCAATATACGAATCAAAAGAAAATATTGATTTAAATTTACATTAGTGTTCTGAAACATTTGAAAATGTATCTTTACTGTATCATATATTTCATTGTACTAATCTTTTAAGATTTTTAATTCTTCAATTGATAATTTTTTAAAATAGAAGTTGGTATTATACAGTAACAGTGAAAAGAAAATGATCTGCAGTTAGTTAAAATAGCTAAAAATCTGAAATTGGGATTCCCATACTAGCTATGTGACCTTGGATGATTTACTCATCTGTGAATTATCACCCTTTCTTTGCATGGAAATGATAGTTGCTTGTACATAGGGTATTGCTAATCAAGATAGATAGCGTGTGAGACTTATTTACATCAGTTTTAAGTACATTTAATGCCGCAGTCTGGCTGGGCACAAAATCACGAGCCACCACACAGCTTGTAGATTAAAACAGCAACTCTTTATTCCCGAACTCACACCAGCCGTCTACAATCACGTTCTGGGGAAATCCACGTTCTCTGCCCAAATCCACCCCCACTGGGCTTCTGTCTCCCCCAAAATACTGTCTGAATCCCGTGAGAACTCAAGGGGAACTCAGGCAGCAGGATACGCCCTATTCCCAGCAGGAATAACCTTAAACCTGGAATGTCCTAAACCAGGAACTCCCTAAACCCAGATTATCCTAAACCGGGAACACCCTAAACCCGGATCCGCCCTGGTCCTTGAGCAAGGTCACCTACATGCAATGTCACTGCAAAATGTCCTATTTCCACGAGTCCTTCCACTAAGCAACATGGGGTACGCTGGCAAGGAAATTGTCATACCTACTTGGCTAATGGCTCCCAGCAATTTAAGGTGCCTTTTAAGAATTCAGTATATGTAAGCTTTTAGCACAAATTTAAATTAGTTAATGAAATATTATCATTATTTTTGTTTTTTGTTTATTTTGGAATGTTTGTATTTTGGAATCTGTATCTCTTTGCATAGAACACTGTCTCACCCCTCCCTCATGAGGAGTTTTGAAGCAAGTCTCATTTCCTAAACAAAGTTAAATTGACTAATTTTATCACTGGAGTAATTTTTTAAAATACCTTTATTTTATTTATCTTTATGTGGTTCTGAGGATCAAACCCAGTGCCTCACCTATGCTAGGCAAGTGCTCTACCACTGAGTTACATTCCCAACCTTGGAGTAATGTTTTAAGAGCACGAATCTGATCATATTTCTCCCCTGCTGATGTTGTCTATTTCATCTCACTAAACAAGTATAAAATGGGAGAAAATAATTAGGAACCAGTAAAGAAAATTTCAGACAAATTGGTGGCTAAGAGTACTTTTTTTTTTTTTTTTACATCACTCAAGTAACCTACATTGAAAATAAGATATGAAAGAAACTTGAATCAGCAGAAATTAGCTAAAGGCATAGTGACAATTTTACCCAAAATTGTAGAAGCAGGCAATCTTTTTCCTTTCAGAAGGACATACTCCTATTCATTCACAGGCTCACATTTATTTGTATTTAGTTTCTTTCTTTTTTAAATTTTTTTTTATTTGTTGATGGATATTTATTTTATTCATCTATTTATATATAGTGCCGAGAATTGAACCCAGTGCCTCACACATGCTAGGCAAGTGCCCTACCACTGAGCCACAACCACAGCCGGTGTATTGAGTTTCTTTTACTTTTCATATTTTATCTTAGAAGGCACATGTATTGTCTTTTCATGTGAACAAATCCCTTTTGGTGAATGCTACTGCTTCCTTAGCTGTAGCAACATTAATGAGAAGGTTATTTATAAAATTGAATTACATCACGATCACTTAGAACATATAGTGATTTCAAAAGTAGTAATAATAGGGCTGTGGCTCAGTGGCAGAGTGCTGGGCAAGTGTGTATGAGGCACTGGGTTTGATTCTCAGCACTGCATATAAATAAATACAATAAAAACGTCCATTGACAACTAATTTTTTTTTAAAGTAGAAATAATGAACTGTGATGTTAAGGTAAAAGTAAAGGAATAGAAAATATGAGCTTTTTTTCTTAAATGACTGCACTATAACTTTATTAATAAACGTAATGGTAATAAAATTTACAGTTCATTTGGGACCTTCCAGAATAGCCATTTAGATAAATAGCAAACAGAACCTGAAGATCTTGTTATAGTGCTGGAGGGGTATTGTCATTGCTATTGGATAGTTTCCTGCTGGACTGTTGTTGCCACAAGTGCACTTTTTAAGTGATTATGTCTCTTAATGAACAAACTGTAGGGCTGTGCATAGTTTGCAGTGTATAAAGTAAACATCATCATCAGGGGAAAGATTTCTTTCAACATCCTATCCTAAAACTGGTTTCTATTTTATAATTTAGATGATGCCAACTCCTACATTACAAAATCAAATATTTTTTTTTATTGAAGATGCCATCAAATGGTATCAATCACTATTAAATCTCTTCATATAGGGGCTAGGGTTGTGGCTCAGTGGTAGAGAGCTTGCCTAGCATGTGTGAGGGCACTGGGTTCAATCCTCAGCACCACAAAAAAATAAAATAAAGGTATTGTATCCACCTAAAACTAGAAAAAATATATTTTTAAAAAATCTCTTCATATAAATTTTGGTGAAAAATCATATGTTCAATGAAAACATATGAACTCCCTAAACTATTAATTGATATTAGTTTGTAGTTAAGGTGGTGTTATAGATATACCATCCATTACCTGCCTCTTGCCAATACCTAAATAACCAGTATTATTACATTGTATTTTATTTTTTAGGCAAAACTAAAATTATATTGTTTAACTAATATATAACTAAATGATGTAGTTAATTTTTCAATAAGAGAATGAAGCCATAATTTACAGTCTTATTTGTCATATTATTTATTATATTGTCAATTATATCCACAATGACACCCGTAATAAGTAAATAAATGAAAAACATTATTTACTGTTTTTATTTTTAAAATATCAATTTTGTTCCCTTGATAAATCAGTTTTGTTAAGGGATACTATAGCTCAGCTTGATAAAAGAATATCTCAATTAGATCAACTTAAAAAAATTGTAATAAAAATCAACTTTTGCCATGCTTATTTACAAAGAATTTCTATCAAACAAAATATTATCTAGCTAGACCTTTACGGTTATGTGCTTATAGGTGTAACAAGGTTCAGTGACTTCTAATTTAGTTTTAGAGATTGTACATATTTTACAAATAAATAGAAAAAAAATCCCAAGACTAATTTGAAAGCCCTTCTATATCTCTAAATTTCATCCACAGTGAATTGGATAGATAAACTCTTTATCATAGAAAACTAAATTTCTCCTAGTGGATTTAATGGGTTTTTACTGAAACAAAGGGCCATTTAATACTGTTCACAATACAGAATTTAGTAAGTAATACATAAAATGTTTAAAATTTAACTATCTCAATTTTTATCTAATAATTTAACAAAACAGTAAGATTTTGAATGTCAGCTAAAATATATTCCAAAAGTAAGCTTTTGCTAATGAAGTCCAATGACAGATCATTATACAAATATAGGATTACTCAAACTTTTGTGTGTATTTTGGTAAAATTGGAAGATTGTTATTTAAAAAATGAATATTGTGAACCTCATTGTCAGATGTTTATTTTGTTGTGGGTGTGCATAATGTTGGAGTTTAGTCTTTCAGTGAGTAATCTAGATTGTTTAATACAAAATTTCTGCCCATATTACTTTGAAAACTACCATGTCGAGTTCCTTCTCTGATCTTAACTGTAGTATTCTTCTATTGTTTATAAACAATGAATAGATAGTTCACTATTGCAAATTGTATTTCTAATAAGGAAAACAACAATTTTATGAATAGGTATAAAATGGTTTATATTTGTATTCACTGATATTAATTAAAATGGATTTTGTGGGCAAAATATCAAATAATTAAGTTAAAAATCAAAATATCTTAGAGGTCTCTTTCTTAAATATCAAATTATCCTTAGAAATATTCATCTATGGTTTATTTTTCTTAAGCTTATTGTATTTGTCCATGCATCTACTATTTTTATATACAATATTCACATTAATTGATTTTCCTTGTTGAGAAAATAATTACTGCACATCTACAGCATACCATGAACAATTCTTGAGTTGCTGAGATGGTAGTCATAAAGTTCTCTCCTTGAGGAACTCTGATAAAGTTCATGGGTAAAGAAGACAGACTATAAACCTATAAATTATTACATGGAGAGTGGTGATAAATGTTTTAGAGAAAAAAGACAAAGTTGGCTGGATCACAAGTGATCAAAGAGAAATTATTGTCAGTGATACATCTGGTACCTTGCAGGTCAATTAAAAACTTTTGGTTTAATGTGCATGAGGGGGGCAACTTGATTGTTTAGGTGATATGAGCTGATCTCTAGATGCTTGATAGAAAATGGTGCATTAGGGAAAGGAACCCTAGTTTGGAAGCTATGGCAATAACTGAGGTGAGAATGATTATGTCTTCAACCAGTGGAGCTTCAGTGATGATGAGAAATGGTTGTATTCTGGATTTGTTTTCAAATAGATTTGACAGAATTTTCTGGGTATTGGTTAGGAAATACTGAAAAGGATGAAAAAAATAGCTTGAAAAATTTGAGTCTGGGAAACTAAAGGAAGAGTTTTCTATTTACTAAGAAATGTAAGTAACTATGGAAGCTTTTAAAAGTAGAGAAATAAAAATTGTTTTGTACATGTTGAGGTACCTCTTAGATATTAGAAATTGAAGTAGACAGGGTATGAGAATTGCATGATAAATAAAACCAGAGTTAATTGTCTTCTGCAACCTTGAATAACTAAATATGAGCTAGCTATTAGTGGTAACTTATAAAACCAATCAAAACTTGGTCTTAAGCCTTGATTCTCAGGTAATCACCTTTCAAAATTCTGTTTCCAAATAAATACAGATTTATCTTAACCAATAAAAGAATAAAACTTTACCCTTCATTCCCTTATCTTTTCCCCCACACTAATACCACACCAACACACAAATTCATGTTCTCTCTCTGTCTCTCTCTCTCTCTCTCTCTCATTCAAGTATATATTAAAATATTTTTCCGGTAAAAATTTTTCATAATTTTGTGTCTTTTTTCATATTATTGGTTTTCTTACTCTATTACAGTTCAATTAAGATATAATTATGGAATGTATGTCTTAAAATCATGTCTGTGTTTCTATATAATTTTTGTGATAATTAAAAAAGGTGAAAGGTATCTGTCAACCAGGATTTGGGGTATTTTTCTATATGGTATGGATTTATATTTCCTTTTTCTACATTTGTAAATGAAGAAGACAGATTGGCTTAATGTTCAAAGAATGATTGTATTACATTTTTGTTTAACTATGGTGAATAAAGATTTTTGTATAAGTTAATGAGATATGGCTATAGAAATATTTTGCTTATAAGCAGAGAAAAACCCTCTTTAATAATAAACAGTTATTGAAAACTACTACATACTAGGCATTTTGCTAAGGACTTGATGTGAATTTCCTCAATCTTCACAAAACCCTCAAAGTCTTAGTCTATACCACTCATTTTCTATATTATAAGGGAATGGGAGCAATGAGAAGGTATTGCAAAATGGTAACACAGACTTAATGGTATACAAGTTAATTGTGAACATGTTACCAGTTGTCTTAGTTTGTTTTCTGTTGCTGTAACAGCACACCTTAGGCTGGGTAATGTATGGATGACATTTACTTTGGCTCATGGTTCTAGAAGCTGAAAAGTCCAAGATAGAGTTATCTATGTATGGTGAAGCCTACATTCTGTTTCTGTTCATGGTAGTAAAATGGAATGGAAAGTTAGCACTTGTGAGAGACAAAACATGAAGAGGTGGCCTTGCTTTGTATCAATCAGTTTTCTTGGTAATTGAGTTCCATAAGAATTCTACCAGGAGAGCATTAATTCTGTTAGGGCTGTTAGTCCTGTTAAAGATCCCACAACTTCAATGATGTTATTTGTAAACAACATTTCAACATGTGTTTCAGAGGGCACAAAGCATATGCAAACCGTAGCACCATTTCCCCCTGATACCAGCAAGACAACTAAGTAGGCTAGAAGTTTCTTGTGACTGATCTATAAATAGCATCATATCTATAAGCCATTTTTAGGCTTAAAATAGCATCTTTGCATCCTTGTTTGCACTCAGTTATAGAACATATCAAACTCTCCTGCCTCAGGGCTTTGCCCATTTATGTCTCTTTTTGAGAAGGTTCTTCTTAGGATTCAAGTTAGGTAGATAGATCCATATGTAGATAAATAGATAAATCGGTCAGCGTTCTAAACTCAGTTTAGCTGCCTTATCTTCAAAGAGGAATTCCCTGAACAAGGAATCAAGAAACTTACCCTCACCAGGTATATGGTGGCATTATTATTATTATTACGATGATGATGATGATGATGTCCTTGTGTTCATTTCCTCAGAGTACTGTACTTTGTTTATATTTACTGTTTCCATGTCTCTTTAAAATGTTTCTGTTAAGTGTTTAACTGTTGTTTGTCATGGCATCCTACACACGAATAATCAATAATTGGTTATTAAATTAATGAATCAATAGTGTTGTTCCTCTTTTGTTGTCTTCATACTATACCCAACAAATAAGATTTTGCATCACTTTTCAGTGTTTGATATTAAAGAGTACTTAATTTGATTGACAGATGCATCAGAATGTGAGAAATTAAATAGACTTTCTTTAAATTAAGTTAGCTCAGTAACCATTTGCTGCAAACAGATTTGTAGTTTATATTGAAATTAGCCCAAATTGCTAACTAAAAGTCTTTCCTAAAAACCTTATTATCACCTCACATTTATAATCATTAAAACAAGACTTGGCATGTGGAACCTGAAATGTTCCTCCACTCATTAAGCATGTTTTGATCACTCCTTTATTGGGCCTGAAATCTCAATACCTAATCTTCATTTATGAGTTCTCTCTGTTCCTTTCTCTGTAAACTCATGTGGTCATAAGAACTTTTACCCACTCGTTTAGCTTTAAATATGTTATGGGGGTCACAAATACATTATTCTGGAATTTTTTTAAAAAAAAGTATCAAATCTTATCTCTGAGCATACACAAGTTTTAATATCTCCAAGAAGGCCTAGATTATTCATTGACATGAAGAGAATGATATTGTCTGATTCTAACAAGTGTTAGAATGAGGTTTGCAATTAGAAAAACTTTGATTCAGGTCTTGCTATTCCTACTTAACGACTGCATGTCTCCCTAAGGACTCCAGCTTGAAAGCCTAGATTAGATATAACATCTACTTCATATTATCATGGTATTTATTTCATGTATCAAGGAATGAAAAAGGCACTACCAGCACATAGTAGGCACTAAATGATAGCTAGTAAAGAACTTTATGACTAGAAAGGAAAGTTGTGCATAAAAATATGAATGTAATAAAAAGATTATATGAAGAATAGAAACTATTTTCATAGAGTTATCACAAAAAGGAGTAATCTGTTCTGATGGAGGGATTCATTATAGGTGAAAGAGTTGAAATGAATTGAGAAAGATTATTAGGTTTCACTGATGGATAAGAGAAATGCCTGCTATCAAGAGGAACTGTGGTAGAGAATTTGAAACATTAAGTGGTATAGTTATCTTAGAGTTCAATTTTAAACTGAACTTGAATGGAAATGCACGAGGGAGGAAAGAGGAGGAGTAAATATGTTTCAGATGTAGTAGGGACCAATTATGAAGGACCTTATGAAATGTGATTATATTTTTATAGAGATAGAAAACAATTGGGATTTGAAAAAGGGAATCACCCAATATCAGAAAACTTTGAGGCAGCCAATTAGTTCCTAAGCAGTGGTGCGGTGGCAATTTCTAGAATGGCTCATTACACTCATATAGATTCAATTGAGAGAAGTCAGTGAATTCCAGTGAATTAGAACATAGATTACTCACAGTACAGCAGCTAGCATGAGCTGCTTATTTGCAAAATTTCTTCTGATCTTCCAAATCTCCTAGGAGCAATGGAGAGGTGGCCTAGTGGACTTTATAAAACCATATATGTCACAGCTGAGGGCTTCTGAATTTAGAAATCTCGTAATCTTATAAAGTAACTGCTAGAAATATGTACAAATAGCATCTTTGCCTCCATAGAGAGAGATTATCTTTATCTCCTTGGAATATAAGCAAATATTTCCTGGGGATAAAAGATCTTTATTCTAGAAACCTGGGAATATATTTGAGGAGGGAGCCAGTCTCTAAATCTGAGTAAATGTTCTGTGAGTACCTAGGCATGAGGAAATGTAAGATATTTATTACAACTTTTTTCTTCCCAACCATGAGATTTCTTGAACAGAGATTTTAATGAAAGTGAGGAAATGAGCTTTAGAAGAATTGAAAAAGTGTTCCTGAAAAGAAATTTAAAATTCAATCATAATAGATGACATAATTGAGGAAAATAAGGTATCATATTTAACAAAAGCAGAGTAAATAAAAAATATAGTGGTAGGAAGTTAGTTCAGAAGAATAGAAATGGGCTAAATTACATAGAATGTATTGTAGATTTGAATTGGAACCCCATGATGACTCTATGCTGGGGACATATGGGATAGAAAATTTCATTTGGATTTTAATAATCATTCTGGATGCCACATAGCTGTAAAATTTGAAGGAGGACCAGTAGATGAGTACAATAAATTTAAGTGAACTGATTATGGCATGTAAAACATTAGGCAGATTAGATACATATTTTGAAATCAGAGTTGATAGTTTTTTGATAGATGAGTATAAGAAAATGTCAGGATCATCTTCTTTCTTGGTATTCCCTCACTGGACACCTACTTTTCAGATTTGAGACTTAAAAGGAAGTAGTATTAAATTGGTTCCAGACCCAGTGAACCCATAAAGAATCCAATACAGACCCACTTGATGGTCACTTGATACCAATAAGTACATAATCAAAATGGATTTATCTGATATATGGTACAACTACTACATTTGGTCCTGAGCCTGTCTCTTTATATTCTGAAAGTTGAGGTGGTACTATACCTAACACTACTCTTTCAATATTTTGATTCTTTAAAAAAAATCATGTATTTGGTATAATGGCAAAAATTGATAGCACCTTGAAGAACTACCTGTTGGATAAGTGGCAGAATTGCCATATTTGAATTTTATCTACACAGCCAAATCTTACAAAAATCGTATGAAATCTGGAATATGACAATTGAATACCATCATATCATGCAAGTTGTTACTTTAATTTCAGACATACTATCAAATGGTATTAGGGAGAGTTAACATGATCTCAGATACAAAGTATGAGACTATAGAGTTATCAAATTTATTTGATTACATTTCCATTACGATAGAGTCAGAATGGGTTCACATTTATTTAGAAACAATAATGGTACACAGTTGCAGATTTTCCCAGGACCTTATTAACTAATCTTCTTGTTTCATAATATCTTAAGAGATCCATGATGTCTGAATATTCCAGAGACTGAAAACCGCCCAGTATATTACTGGTACACCGAACTGATGATATCATTAAAATAATATTGGAGAGCTAAAAAAAAATGACTCATGGAAGATCTTGGTCAAACACATGCTCCAAAGGGTAGGAAATGAAGCCTTAAATTTCTGCAATGTTATTAAAATGGTAGGAGGCCAATGCTCTCAGCATATTGGCAAATCCCCTCAAAAAAGATAACAAAAAGCATTTCATCTGGCTCTCTCACAATGAAGATTTCTTAGATTTATTTCTCCATGTTTCTAGTGGTGATTCTAGAAATAACATTTTGGGCATTATCAGGTTCTATCTTCAAGTAGCATTATACTACTTGATATATAATATGAGGAACTTATATAACCCCATTTACTCCTCTCCCATAATTTCTCTTGATGCCATCCATATATTTTATTTCCACACATACTATAAATGCTATTAAATATGTAAAATTTCTTTAAAATACTTAGAAGTTCATCTTTTGAACATATAGCAGATTTTGGTTCCATGACCTTTGCCTCACGGTGTCACTCCCAAGGATATGTCACATGGAAAAAGGAACTTAGCCAGTGGTATTAAGGTCACTAACTACTTGACCTTAAAATGAGATTATCCTGGATTATCCAGCAGATTTCAGTATAATCACATCAACCCATAAAACTAGATGATAGGAAAAGAGGAAGTCAGAAGCACATGAAAAATTTGACCTTCCCTTTCCAACAAAATGATGGTGAAACGTATGAGAAGGAAATGAAGTCTGGCAGCACTCAGTGAACTTTAGAAGTGGATCTCAGGTACAGCAGATAAAAGAATCTGGCCAGCATGATCTATTTTATTTATGGAGTTTGAAGTGCTGATAGGCTGAGACAGGAAGAATAACAGTTTGAGAACTGCCTCAGCAAACTTAGACCTATCTCAAAATAAAAATAAAAATTAAAAATTAAAGGACCAGGGGTGTAACTCAGAAGTAGCACACTTCTGGGTTCAATCCCCAGTACTACCACCCACCCCAGCAAAAATTCCAATAGTTAATTATGTCTACATATCCTAAATCAAAAGTGCATTTACTATACCTAAGGAATATGAAAGCTATCATATTCCATAGAATATAGACTACCTTAAGCATTGGCCTATTCTTGGGAAAAATCATCTAAAACACAGCTAAATATATAATGAAGTACTGAACATTTCATGTGGTTTATTAAAGACAAGTTAGGATGTGAAAACACAATATCCAAAAATAAAAAAATAAGAGCACGTAAGTCAAACCATCAAAAAGTGGGAAATATATACATATTACTCATAATATATATACTATCAATAATATATAAACATGCTGTAAATTATTATGTACATATGCATATATATAATTCTTTCCTAATAATAAATAGATCCCTTTATATTTTTCCTCATTTCTTCTCTGAATGGATGTGGGATTCCATCTTTTATCACTTCTCATTTATCTAAGGAATTTAGAATTTATGAAGAGCATTATCAATTAGCTGTGAAATTTCCCAGACTGTGTTTGTCAGAAAATGTCTTCATTTTTTCCCCCTTGGACATAGGATTCTATATTCAATTTTACTTTTCCTATATTTTAAAGCTATCTTTCTATTGTCTTTTTAAATTGACATGAACATTAGCTGTCATTTTTCCATTTGTAGAATATCATCTTTTTATCTTGCTGCTTTTAAGTATTTTCTCATGACTTTGATTCTTTAAAAAATCATGTAAAATATGCCTACCTGTACTTTTATTTTCACTTTCTTTGAGGTTTACTACATTTCTTCAATTTGTGATTAGTTTTCCACTATTTTTTTTTTTGTGTGAAAGTCTCACATTTTCACATACTTGTTATTTCTTCCTTTCTTTTTCCTCTTCTTTAAATATACCAGTATATACATGTCAGTTCATTTGATTTTTTTTTTGTCTCAGAAATCTCTAGCATTCTTTTTAAATTCACTTATTTTTGTATTTGTTTGAATAGTTTTTACTTACCTATTCTCCACTTCACTGATCCCTTCTGATTCCATCATGTTACTAGTCATGACAAATATTTTATTTCTGATAAATCTATTTTTTATCTTCTAATCTTTCATTTTTTTTCTGATTTCTATATAACAGAAGATTTCTCCATTTGTTCATGTGTGTTTCTAACCATTTTCACTATTATTTAACTCATTATTTTTTTATTAAAGATCTTATTTAAAATATATATATATATGGTTTGAATCCCAAATGCCCACCCTGTAAGATCATGTATTGGGCAATGAAACAATGTTCAGAGATGAAAACATTGGATTATGAGTGTTCTGACTTCATCAGTGAATTAATCCATTTGACATATTAATAGTTTGAATAGACCACTGGGTGGTAACTGTATGCAGGTAGGGAATGACTGGAGGATATTATTCACTGAGGGAGTGGCCTTGGGGAATATATCTGTCCTGAGCCCATTCCTTACTCTTGCTTCCTGGCTGCCATGAACTGAGAAGCTTTCCTCTGCCATGCCCTTCTGCCATGATTTCTCTTCCTTGAAGACAGTGCACCATGGACTGAATCTTTTGAAACTATGAGCCAGAATTAATCCTTCCTCTAAATTGTTCTTGTCAATTATTTTGGTCATAGTGATACAAAGTTGGCTATCACAGTATATAATATGATATTTCAAGATACATATATAGTGAAAACAGTTACTATAAAGAAACAAATGAACATATTCATCATCTCACACAGTTATCCATTTTTATCTCCTGTGGCAATAGCAGCTATAATCTATTATTTAGCGAAAATCTTGAATACAGCATATTATTAGCTATAGTCTTCATATTGTAAATTAGATCTTTTCACTTGTTTACCCTCATATTTTCTATTTTGTATCTTAATCCTTAGATTTTCAAGATCATTTCTTGGTCTGCTTCTATTAAGTATTTCCTCTCCTGTCCTTAGGCTACAACTCTTGCTTTGTTATTATTTTATTCTCAACACTATGTAAAACTGTAAAACCTCAATAGAGACTGAAGTCAATAATTACCCTGAAGAAGGACTCATTCTTTCTTTTGTCAGGCTGCTGTAAGATGACTGGATGACTGAATCAATGTAATTATTTTTGACCAGGGTCTGGTAAAATCAACAAAGAAACAAAAATACTGTCTCCACTTATTTTTGAAGGACTGTAGGGTTATGGTTTCTATCATAAATCATGAAAAAATATTATAGACTACTATATGTAAGCTCTGTTTGTTTATTTTTTCAAACATATTTGTTTAAACATGTTCTATCTAAGGTTGAAGTCTGAGCACTAGGAAATCTTTGATCTTATACTTTATATAAGAATAAAGCCTTCAGGTTCCTAAATCACAGTGTAGTTCCTCCTGCGCCACTTTGAATGCCTTCACATTTCTTGCTCTCCAGCTTCAACTCTCCTAACCTAGCCTTTTAGTCAGCAGTTGATCTCCAGTCTGTGGTTCAGCATCAAACCTTTGGTCTATTGTGTCTTATATAAACTTCTTCAAGCTTTTCTTAATAATAGTAGACTTCAACAGGTAGCTACCTTTCACTTGCTATGGCAGGCACATTTGAACATGTCCCCCATGTACCTTACCTCCTATTATTCATGTCTTTTTGAAATTCCTCTGATTCAGTGGGGACGGGATCTGTTATTTCTTTTAACAACTGGATGTGGCAAATATAACAAGATGCATATGATCATCTAAGAAAATTGGAACCATGTCTAGAATCATTTCCTGTTTGTCCTTTCCCTCACCTTTTTTCTCTTTCTCTTTCCTATCTCTTCCTCAAGCCACCTGCTGTTAATTCTACAGGCACAAGATAATGAAATATTCCAGTGGCTGAATGTAGTTTAGCTATGAATTATTTCTTAGTTAAACCTCTGATAAGATCCAAAAACTGGGGAAAACCTTAATCTTGGCCTTGAGTGGACTGCAATTAAGACAAATGTAGAGAACTCATATAAGGAATTTTGATTTGTGTAACCAGAAAAATTATGAAATAATAAATACATAATGTTTTAAGCCACTAAATTTTATGTAGATTTTTGTGCCACATAGTCAGTTTTGGAAGCCTGGTGTGTTGTAATGATGATTTTTCTTTAGTTCTCTTGCCCTATCTCCAGCTTTCTGTGTATTACTTTCAAACACTTGATGAAGACTTAAAGAGTTTTTGGACTAGTGAGGACTTGCCTTGTAATTGGGGAACCTCAAAATATAAATTTAAGATTTTAATGAGTCATGACAACCAAAACATAGACTATTTAGAAAGCGTAGCAGAATTTCCATTCTCTGTGGCATTTCCTTCCTTTGCTGCTAATCCATCAAACTTAAAAGTAGTACTGGTATCTCTACTAGAAAAACATCTCATTCTGGAATTTAGTTCATTTAACATTCATACTACATCTTGAACTGCTGTTTACAATAGGGGACAGTACCTTGTTGAGCCAATGTATACTAGTTTAGAGTAATTTTTCATAATTTTTGATAGGAATCACCACCCTTACAGCCTTTATTCCTTCACTAGTATCTGATGTTTCTCTAGATTGTAATAATTCTTTTTATTTGCCATCTTGGTCTGGATGGAGGACAATTTTATAGGCTTCAGTTTAGCTTTCTACACTATGATAGCATTTATTGCATAAGCTATTTGGACCATTTTAAATTATCCCTCAAGAAATAACCACTGGATGATAGATTCATGGGATGTAGACCCAATGTAAGTTAAACATTGCTGAAATATCTGTTTATTACATGACAATTGTGGGTCTTATTCTAACAAAGGATTCAACAGATAGCAATGTCAAGTAAGAGTTTTTAATAGTCTTTAACATGTCTGAGTATGGCATTCTCCTTTCTCCAGTGTATTGTCATCTGAGTAAATAGAATGGAAAAATCTGGTAAAAATCATTATGGCTTGTATTTTTCATGGTACTCTAAACTTACTCCTCATAAATCCTGTGCAAATGACAGGGAATAGGAATAGACCATGAAAATACTCTGAAAACAATAACAAATTATCTTATACGTGGAGAGAAAAAAGATGGCGCACATGGTTAGGAAAAGCCTCAGACTACAACACAGTTCTTAGAAAAATTAATCCCAGCAAATGAGTAATCCCCAAGCAGAGATTTCTCGTTAGAGATATGCTTCATTTGGCAGTAATGGCTTAGACATAACTGGGAGCAGCCAAGAGAAAGTACAGCCTCAATGTGAATACTGGAGTAGATCCAAATGTATGGCAGCTGATGGCTATCATTCAAATACATTTCTCACACACAGCTTGTCTAAAGGGACATCTGAGTGGCACATGTCTATGGACACTACAGAGAGAAAAGGGATTGGCAATGGGGACATGAATTACAAGGCCAATATGTTATCAATAATGAAAGACAGCAGAGTTTGAGAATGCTAATATAAGTAATAGATACAAGAGAAATTTCAAAGGTATGATTATTAAAACTTCACACTTAGTTGGATATTGGACTTTTAAAAAGCAGAAAAATTCATGGATAACTCACACAAGCCTGTCCTCCCAAATCAGCAATACATCACTGCCTAAGATGACAGAGACGTTTAATCTTTCTAATTTTTGGTACATTTTTTGTACACGTGGTCAGTGTAAAAATGTATGCCAGGTTTGTGTTTGTGTCTCATAAAAGTGTATTTCAAGACCCAAATTAGCCGCAGGAAAATTGAGATCTGCATCTCTATTTCACTGTCAAGTCTCTATAAGAGGGGAAAGGAGGGGAGAAAAATCTTTTCAGAACCAACCTCTAGCATCTAACATTTTTTTTTTTAATTTTTAAGATCGACCCAGTATCTTTATTTGTTTTCATGTGGTGCTGAGGATCAAACCCAGTGCCTCCCATGTGTGAGGAACGTGCTCTATCTCTGAGCTATAATCCCAGACCCTAGCATCTAACATTTTGATATTCATAATGTCTTTAAATACTAGAAAAACACCAATTAAGGATATAATTTAACCATTTTAATATACTGAATTCATTTTATTATACCATTTATTTAATTGGCTAAAGTGTAATCCTGATTTATTATATTACATTTTGGAAAGATGCCTCGTGTATTTGCACACATATTTGAAGATGTTATAAGGATGTATATGGCAAAAGAGAGAGAGAGTCTGACTGAACCATACTTTCAAATCCCAGTAACTTAGTTTATACCTAAGCTTATATATCAGAGTACTAGAATTTGATTTGTCCTTAAAGTAACCTTGAGAAAAATCGAATCAGAATTTTAGAATTAAGGAAATGTTTTCAGTGTCTTTGCTTTATACAACCTGTGTTGTCCAATATGGTCACCATTTACTTACAATCAATATTAACCCTATCAGAATGGAAATATTCACTTTACAGTTGGCATATTAGAATGTCCTAAAGGCAGGGATAACAACTTGAGTAACACTTGAGCAGAATCCTTCTCAAAGATACAGACCTGGAGATTTCACAAAAGCTGGGTGTAAATAGAATGAATAAGCATAAACCTACTTTGATTCATTTTTAATTTAAATAATTATGTATTATGAAAGAAATAAATTTTAATTTCCATATGCTATGTTATAATGTGGAATCAGTACTCAAGATTAGGTTTTATTGATGTAAAAACTTTAGGTGATTATTTTCCATGTATTTTTTTGCCTTTAGAAAAAGTTTCACACAAGTCTCTACTGAGGTATAAATATAATTATACTTTGTGTAGATTTTATTAAATATTTTTGGCAAAGGAAATATTTAAGGAAACAGTTAAGGCTGAATTTAGATATTATATGACCCCAAATCATCCTTCAGTCTCTCTTGGCCTGTAGTAATGAAATCATATGAAACATTTATCATAGTCAGTAAGAAAATAAGGATAGATTAGCCAGAAAAATTCAATCAATGAACCACTAGGCAGGAACTAATCAAAAATAATTTTAAAGAAAATGATATTAATGCTAAAGAAAATAAGAATATACTACTTTTCAAAATGCTAAAACTCATTTTTATGACAAAAGGAAATTTGAAATCCAGTTTTCAAACTGATACAAACCCCCAATAATAAAAATGACTAATGTTCAGAGTTTGATTTGTTCATTATTACAATATTGAATTTTATCTTCCATTTATCATAAACTTTATTAATTGCTTATTGAAATACATAAAATACATCAAGAGCTAAAAACTCTTTGACATTTGCATTGTGATAAAATGGTAATAATATTCATTATAACTTTTAACAGTGGCATTTTAAGGGAAGTTTTCCTGTAAATTTTATTATTTTTAATGTGATAAAACTTTATGATTTCTAAATAGAGATAGTCTTGAAAAATATGATATTACTTCAGTGTCATTCTTTTTAGTTAGAATATTATGATTATGGAATTACCATATACAGTACATTCCATGTGTATAGCATTTCTTATTTTCAAATAGAGACTATTCATCATGGAACTAATTGGTAAGTCACAAATCTGACAGTTCTTCCTTTGATTCTATTGCTTTTATTGTGTACATATAAATGGGAAAGACTCATAGAAGAAGCAGAAGCATATAAAATGCTTATGATTGTGGAGATATGTAAAGTGTGGATGCTAAATGAATTTTTATGACATATTTAGCTTTAAAATATGCTTAAAATATAATAAAACTTCTGCTTGCTCTATGACTCTTTATCTGTTGAAGACTTGAAAGTGGCTTTGAATTCCTAAATTACATTAGCAGCAAATGCTTAGTGTCATATAATCTGTGGTTGTTGAAACTATTAAGGTGGTATCTTCTCCCCCAAAGACTCTATCTCCTTTTTTCTGAGTTATTGCTGGAAATGTTTCTTCTTTGAGTAATTCCTTCTACTCCACAATTTGGCAGCATTTCTCCCAATGTCTGGGCAGATATTTGGCAATTCAATCCTATCAGCTGGAAAACTTTCTAGGATACAACACTTTTGTTTTTTTAATTTTTTTAAAAATTGACCATAACAATTGTTCCTGCTTATATATTCACCAAATAGTGGTAAAACTACCACATGCGAGGGAAAACTGAACTAAGCTTTTAAAAGTACCAAAGTCTATTTAATTTCATTGCAAACTTATATAAAAAGATTTTCTTTTAAAGAAGTAAACAAAAGAAAGGAGGTAAATCCTCCAGGAGGGTGAATTTTAAAAATATGTATGCTGAACTTTAAAAAGTATAAGACACCTTATACAGAATACAAATTCATACTATAAATCATACAACTTGATATTCAGGTTATAAATTGCTTTCTTGACCATAACCCATTTAATGATTATGAGTTTAAAGGAAATGATGCAAAAGATTAATAATCTTAGTGTACATTACCCATAACAAGTACATTATCTAAAAAGATTTTCCTTATTTCTCTGTGATTTTGTATACATTTGATATGATTTTTGTTGGAAAATGATAAAATATTTGCTTAAATAATTTCATAGTATGTGAAATACTGCCATCTGCCATATTTTTATGAAGCTTAATAATACAAGTTCATGTAATTTGAATATTGTAATGTTTAAAATTTGAATTTTTCTACAAAATGTTTTACTATAAATTGAAATTTAGTTGGTGGGAAAATATTATAAACTAAAAAGATGAAAATTTAAAGAAAAAGTTTGCTTTTCTAATGATTTTACTGTTTATGAAAAAATCAATATAAAATAAATGCTTTGTCTGGAGTATGGGTCATAGTTAATAGCACCTGCTGACAACATGAAGCAGTTATTGTATATAGCTTTAATAAGTAGCTGACAACATAAAGAAAAAAAATTACATATCCTTGAAATTGACAACAGCTGTCATTACTTATTTAGAATATTTATAAACTCTTAGCTATTATCAGGAAATCTATTAAATAAAATGAACACAGTATATGACAATGTAGTCTTTCCCCTCCCTGTCCTTGTAGGCCAGTTCTTTTAGGAGAGACCTTATTGGTCCTTTCAAAACATACAAGGTATTTGGTTAGAACATATATATGTTAATGCAAAATCATTTCTCTGTTCTTTATACATATATCTATGTATAAACTGATATAAAATAGTGTCTAAGTAGTAATCACATAATTAAAATAGTACAAAACTTGAAACAGAAATACAGAACATATAAATTGAAGAAATAAATGAAATCCTATGTTAAAATTTAAAATTTTGCTCAAGAACAAAAATTGTCACATTGAGCTGGGCTGAGGATGCATCTCAGTGGTAGAGCAGGAGCCTAGCATGCATGAGGTCCTGGGTGGATTGATCCCCAGCATCTTAAAACAAAACAAAAAAAGTTACAAGATAAGATTTTGGAGCAAGTATTTAGCTAAATATTAAATCTAAACAAAATTGCTATAAGATAATCAAATATTTCAATATTTGCAGGAATTTGGGGTTTCCTGAAAACACTGCAGTGTCTAACATAGACCTTTTTTAACAAGCCTCACAAGATAAAGGTTGCATTGCCAACCAACCTCATCTCTCATCATTGTCTTCTTCACTCATTGGATATACTCCTATTTTGGGTCATATAGACAAACATTTCACATTTGTTAATTTATTTAAATCTTTATTTTGCAATCAGATTCCTCCCACCAAAAGATAAAATTTAGCTTCAAAAAAGAACATTTATAAAACATTAGTGGTAAAATACAAATATCTGAATAAAAAAAAAATAGTACAGATACACAAGAAATAAACATTGGCCTGGTTGATACAGAGAAAATGAATGCCAAAATTTTTGTCATAGTAGACACACCAAATGGATAAGCAAAATGTTGTTCATGCATGTATAATAGAATGTTATTCAGGCTTAAAAAGAAAGGAAAATGTTAAACATGCTACAACTTGGTTGAATCTGGAAGACATTATGCTAAGTGAAATGAGCCAGTCACTAACAGAGAAATAATATAAGATTGTACTTATATGAGATACCAAGAGAGGTTGAACATTTACACCCCCTGGGAATTAAAGAAAAGTGAGGAAAGGGCTTATGGATTTGGGATTTTGCAATAGCATTAGAAAAAGGTAGTTTGGGGGCTCCCAGCTACACCAAACTTATAGTTTATGTTCCACCCAACTCCTTTTCAGGGATATGAGGATTTGCAATACCCACTGTATCTCCCTTATATAGGATGTTAGAATTCATCAGGTAGTGATGAATAATACCTAATAAACTTCTGGAGTAATATTATAAAAGAAGAGAAAAGTACTTGCGTTGGCAACATCTTAAGGCTAAAGAAAGTTGTGGAAAACATTCTTGAGTTTTATCTTACAACATTACTATAATGTATCTTTCAAAACCAAGTGTTTCCTGTAGAATACAAGTGTCGGAAATGTAATACCAGTTCCTTAAAGGGACTATAACCAAGACATTCTCCAGGGGGCTGAGGAATTAGAAATGTTATGCTTGAACTAAAGTAAAGGATCTATTTGGTTTCATATTCAGCATTTACTGGAAGAGGTAAAAGGAACCCATAAATACATTTATTATGCCAAAATGGAATTCCCTAGAGATTATTTGTTTGGGAATGGCAATTAAGAAAGCAGTGGTATGGCTGAGGATTACCTGCTACCAGGAAGTATAGATATGCTGTGCCTGAGTCTCTAAACAATGACAGTGTTTAGAATATCTGGTCATGATTAGAACACTGTATAGCGATGTTGGAAGAGAAGCATTAGAGGAAGGGACAAAAGATGTTATCTAACAAAGGTTTGAGGTATTCAATAGGAGTCACATGGTCTCCAAACTGCCAATGTTTGAAAGCTGTAAGTAAAATTATTGATTAAATGGACTATTGTGTATGTTAAACAAACAAACATTCAGCATATATGGAACTTGGGTAGGTCTACCAGTGTTCTTTAGCTTCTTAAATCAGGACTTGAATATTATATTTTAGTTTGAAAATAGTAATACATTAGCTCTCTGACTTTTTTCTTCTTCCTCAACCTTTTATCTATTTAGCATTCGACTTTCAACCTTGATTTCCCCAAGCTTTCTCTTTACCCACCCTTCAGTATTTTTGTGTCCTTGTGCTTTTTGCAAGGCTTCAGTAAGCAAAGGTGAAAATCATACACATAACTTTGTACAGAATCTTGAATTCTCACAATTTTCACACAAAATGAAATTAAAGATGGAAATCAATGTCATTTAAAACTGGGAACATAAATGTAAAATCATGAAATTCAGCTTCTCTTTAGTCTTCATTGTTTACTATGTTATATTTTGAACTTATTCAAGTATCAAGTTCTGTGCTCATAGTAATTGTAATATTGGCCTAATAGTCATACCAGGGTATTGCAAGTCACTGAGGAATGAATCTAGCTAAAAATTCTCCAAAAATATCATACAAGTTTAAGGGCTAATATCTATATTTTAGCCATTTGACAAAAATCCCTGTGTTTTTTATTTTATAACACTACACAATGATTATTTTAATTGACTGTCCTCACCAAAAGAATTGTAAAAATGAAGCTTATACTTTTTCCCCACCTTATCTGTTATCCCAGTGTGCTTAATAAAGTATTCAAATATGCTGTAAATCTAGGATCCCTGTGCTGTTTTCAGGATCAATTCCTGTGTTGAATCAAGGGCTCTCTCCCACTCTTAGATTCTTCCCTTCCATATAGTAACTCTTTATTCCATTGAGATTGTGATCTCTTGTTTACATGACAGGTTTTAAGTCACTGATTTATAGCTGGTTGTTGCAGTGAAATTCTAACTTACAACCTCTTGATCACTAAAGCAGATGCTCTTGCTTCTATTATTGCTGTCTTACTTGGTAACGGGCTAGAATGAAAAGCAAAATAGACTGGGAAAATATAAATGATTGCCCAGGATAGGTTACACAGCACTTAAGGATACAGAGTCTCCAGCAGTGTGAGATTTGAAATTCACAATAATGGACATCTCACTTTGTGAGATTTTGCTATTGTGGATAGAATATGCTATAACAGAGAATGGTAAAGGAGAGCTAAAAATAATTCACTGCATTGTGCAGGTATCTATGTGGCAGTTCTACTGTTTAAAACTTCTGCCACTTTGTATGTGGAAACCAATTAGATATAGGAAGCTTTTTGGATGGTATGCACAATCTAGCTAGCCCCATTTCCTTTCATGAGGCATGACAAGAAAAACGGAGTGAAGAAATATCTGGAATTTTTGAGTGTGGGTGACAGGTAGCCCAGAGGCTAGGAAAAAGATCCAATTTCTACCAATTATCCTTGTTGAAGTGTTATGGACATAAGTGTGCTATTCACACATTTATTTTAGTAGTTTTGAATCTAATAGCATGTTTTAAGGAAAATGAGCCAAGGCTACTATATTATATGAAAATAATCATTAAACTTTCCTATTCTTGAGAAAAGCATGAAGATAATTTCTCTAAATTTGTTTTCCTAATTACTCAGATACCTTATGGATTTTTAAAGTAATTAAATGTAGACATTATAATGCAAACTCTGTTTTTTTAAAAAATGGATACCTTGGCTTTAAAAATCAGTTGTAAGCTAGAATTTAGCATTGTGTGTACTTAGAGGAAGGAGGTAACATTTCTAATATAATTTTCTTTATAACATTATGAACTCAATTTTAAAGACATTGCCTAATTTAGTACCAGAAAAATTCAATGCTCCCCCCCACAAAGAAACATTGAAACTGGCTATCCTGTTTATGAATACTCTCTGATCTACATAAACACTTCAAGTATCTTAGAGTTCCAGAAATGAATAACTCTGGGAAATCTTAGCAGAGCATAGAGAACATATGGGTAACTTATTCTGAAAAGTTGTTGCTTCACTGAGCTAAATCATTATCTTTTATTGGGGTTGTAGGATGTTTCAGGAAAAAAAGTTGGAAAACTTTAGCAAATTCCATTTGGTACTATGGACAAAAGATTACATTTCACACTTTTTTAAGTGAAATTATGTCAGATACACCAATTCAAAATAATGGAAACATAGTGATCTATGTACAATGTTCGGTTTCCTGTACTTCAGTTGAAGAACAGATCAGTAAAAGCAGAAAGGTAATCAAGGCGGCCAATGAGGGTGAGAAGAGCACCATGGTATGAGAACAGAAGAATCAACAGATGGAATTTGAGTTATTAAGCTATAACTTATGGACAGTAACAACAAAGCAAATCATCTCCCTTTGTAGATCTGTTCTCAAAGACATTCAATACACGGTCATCTAACTGTACTCAGAAATTTGATGATTTAATTCTATGCAATGTTTTGATTTCTTTTTACTTCATAAATGCTATCTTAAACCCCTATAGTTTTAGAACCAATTAAGAACTTTATGCTTATGAAAGAAACTATTAGAAACTAAAGCATGTCTGATTTTATTACTTAGCTTTTTTGATCATGAGTTTTTTATCGCCTGTGATGAATGGTGAGGTTTTATGATATTGTAGGGTAGTATGGATCATGAAAGTCAACAATGTAAGATTTAGAGAACAAAATATGTAATTAAAGTTTTTCCTCTCCCTTTCTGAAAGGTATGAAAGGTTCAGGAAAAGTTATTTTCACATAAAAAGAATGTCCTGGAGTCATGGGGCACTTGAGACTTCTAAATTCAGGCAGCTGGGCCATTCGGGCCTGCAGACATTTTTTGGCTGTACTTTGTAGCTTCATCCATAATGTTTCCAATTCATATTGTAGGATGTTACTATAGGGACAATTTAGTGTGTGTGTGTGTGTGTGTGTGTGTCTGTCTGTCTCCTATTTAATTGTCCCAATTTCCAATTTATTAAGCACACTATAATTTTTCTGATAAGTGTCAGTCTTTCATATCTGAATATTGCTTTTAGTCCATTTGTAGAGAAGACTGAGGCTGGTCTCTGTTCTCCCTACTAGGGCCTCAGAATACCCAAATGTCTGCCTTTTGCAGATGGAATCACTGGAGCAAACCAAAGGGTGGAGTTCTGCCTTTAGCTTGGTTTTGTGTACTTCTTTCTTTTAGGGAAAGCTATTTGCTGCAAGATGTTTATTTTTGTTGTTTTTTGTTTTCTTTAATTGCTTTGCCAATGTTTATTTTCTAAGTGTGTTATGGGTCTCCCCCACCTGCATATATATGAAAGTTATAAATACGCAATTATTATACTATATATGTATAATTCTCAAATATAATATACGTATTCAAATACATGTTAATGAAAAACAAGCATTTTAAGCCTCAAAAAGTGACCTATGGCATAATATCACAAGGCATATTTTTAATCTCCCCTCCTCACTGACTGGTACTTGTAGCAAATCTGTCAAGCTGCTGTTCCAAGTTCCTGCCTTTGCCAAAGTGGATTAAAGCACCACATCCGAGATTGTATTCTCTTCCTGCAATGCTGGAAATGGGCCCACAAGTCTAAATGTAATAAAATGAGAATATATGCCTCAACATCCAAAGTCGGGGAAAGTGTTACACTGCAGATGGCAGAGGTTTGAACACTTATTAAATTGAAGTGCAAAAACATTTTTAAGAAAGTAAATGAATAGCTTTGGTGGTCACTCCTCTGCCAATTTGGCTCTCTCTATTGAGAGTTGTATTAATTTAGTGGCAAGTAGTGAATATGATAATAAAAGGAAGTCACTGGCAACGGAATAGTTTATAGTTACAAGGAATGAGAACTGTGGCAAACATGGATTTGTCACTGAATTTAAAAGCCTGGCAATTTTACAGCTGTACTGTTTAATGAAAAGCAAAACAAATACCAATATTTATTGAATATTATTTTAAAAAGTGGTATTATGATATTTCTTGTCCTTCCATACCAAATAAGGATAAGATACAGAGTAAGGCTAATCAATAGATTTCTTCATACCTTTTATGCTTATCTACTACCTCATTAAATAAAAATAAGTCAGATTTTAGTTCTATCAAGAAAAGAACTTGATACCTTTTCTTTCAATAAGAAAAATGTAGGCAAACTGAAGATCATACCTTTTCTTTCAATAAGAAAAATCTGAAAATCAGTGGAACTAAGATCACAGAAAACACTACCAGCCCAAAATGCTGGAAGACAGATGTATCCAGAAAGTTCCATTTGAGATCTGATTACTAGAGGAATGTATGCTGGGACCTTAAACTTGTTGGAATACTTAAAAGATAGTTTTGATGAAATACTGAAGACTGAGTGTAAACTATGAGATTGAGAAATGCCTGGAGGCTCTGGTTTTAGGGTAACTCCCAAACACTGCTACACCTCTCTCATGGAACCCCACCACTTCTCATGGTAAAGGTCTGAGAAAGGTGTTTTCATGGCCTAGAAGTAGAAGGGGCAGATGATCCTCATGAAATAAATCCAAAATCATTTCCACATCAAGAACCTTCTCTCCAAGAAGACAGACTACAAGTCTTGGCTAAGGACAGGCCTTTTCCCTAATCCAGCTGCTTTTGGCCTTCACAAAGTTTGCAGAGAGAATATGGTGACTAGGAGTTAAGACTTGAAGAATCATTTGGAAATGCAGCAGCCAGGAAGGGAACTAGGGAGGAAACAAAGTAAACTATACCATGGGACAAACACTTGGCAAGCTCATATCCCAGAGAGAAAAATAAACACATCTGAATAACTAGTGCTTCAGAGACTCTGTTTCAAGAAAAATTTGAACATTTTTTTTTGAACTAAATAAAAATATATTATTTTTCCAAAATTTGTGGAATGTAGCGAAAGCATTGCTTAGAGGGAAATTTATAGAATTAAATCTACATATTAGAATAGAAATTCTAAAGTCAATCATCTAAACTTTCAAAAATTAGAAAAAGAAGAACAAAAGCAATAGAAGATAATGAAAAGTTACCTAGGGTAAAATTCAATGAATTTGAAATGAGAAAAACAATAGAGAATATCAATGAAATTAAAAACTGGCTCATTGAAAAGACCAATAAAATTTTGATAAATGTCTGGCCAGAATTTCCAAGAGAAAAAGACAAGAGAGACAAAACACCAATATCAAATATAAAAAAGAGGTTAATATCACCGATTCCTTGAACATTAGAAAACAAAACAAAATCTATGGTATACTATGAAGCAGTCTATGCCTATGACTTTGATAAAGTAAAGGATGTGGGGAATTTGTTGGAAGACACACACTATCAAAACTCAAAAAAATAAATAGGTAAACTCAACATTTAAAAAATAATGTAATTGATACCAGTAACATGAAAAAACATAAGACAAAAAAACCTTAACATGTGGAAAAACAGATCATCTATCTAAGAAATTGATTAGGTATCACATTTCCATTGATGATTTAACAAATAATCTCCTACTTAGCGTTTTAAAACCACATACAAAAAAAATGGTTATATATGTCAGAATTCCAAAAACCTTTCACAGAAATTAATCATAATTTGCTTAAATTTTGCAGGACTGGTCAAAGTCAGTGCTGTAGAAGAGCCTCATTTAAAAAACTAGTAACTGCAAGATTTTAAAATACACATTAGTAATATTAGCATAGTGCAGTTACTTGATTTAATAGGGACTTTGAGTTTAGTTAGTATTTATTAAATACTTGTGTGTGCTAAAATTTTTATAACACACAAAAAATCATTTCTGGTTTATTCTGGCCAACAGAAATGTGCAATTAAAGCTACATTTACAATTGCATTTGTCTCAATTAGAATGTCTTGAATTCTCATTTTCTTTTGCTCTTGTTTTTTTTTAAATTTTTTTCTTTTTTTAGTTGTAGATGGACACAATACTTTTATTTGTTTATTATGCAATACTCAGGACTGAACCCAGTGCCTCACACATGCTAGGCAAGCACTCTACCACTGAGCTACAACCACAGCCCCTTGTTTTTGTTTTGATAACTTGAGGTTTAATTATTTTTGACTATTCAGAAGGGGCAACTGTGACTGTCTCCATATCCCATATGTAATACACACCCATGCCAACTGTATACAGTGAACAAAGTTTATTACCATAAGGACATTCAATATCTTTAAAATACAAAATAATTTTAATTCAGTTTGCAGAGACATTTGAAATGTCACTAGAAAACAAGCATATATTTCTACTGTGGGGGCTGTGGAAGACATCAGGGGCAGGCATGGTCTTACAAACAGGGAAGCTACAAAATTCTCAAGGAATGGAAGAGCAACTTGTGTTCTTGTTCCAACTGAATAGCAATCTTACTTCTTGGAGCCACTTAGTCTTAACAGAGAGAACTAGGGTACATGGCAACTAAAACACCTTCAAAATAGCTGTTTGCCTTTTCAACTGAGAATTATTAGCTCCAGGAAAATCCATACATGACACAACTTTTTGAAAATACACTGCCATAACTTCCAGACTTTTCTACTACTTGATTTTGCTTTTGCTCCTACATTCCATATATCCTTGCCATATATATACCCAGTCCATCCTGGTTCTATGTTCCATAAAGCATGTGAATCAATTTCGTTCTTTCCATGTCCTTTGAAAATGTACTTTAAGCCCGGGGTGGGGGAAATTTGCCTACCTTGAATGTGTCTTTATTAATTGTTTTAACAAAATGAACATAAATGATTTAAATATAAACAGAATTCACTTAAACATATGTGTAAATGTAATAAATGCTAAGTTGCTAACTTTTTAAATACATTTTTTTTAATATAAAGTGTAAGCCATCAGGGTAATTTCACCTTACGATGGATTCCGTTGTGTTATGATCTTGGATTCTTGGGAATAGATATTCATTTTTTCACCTGGACATATTTGAGCTAAGTAACTTTATCTAACTGCTTACTTGACATTTTCCCTTGGCTGCTACTCAGGCATTTTAAACAGAGGGGTTTTGTAGCATGGATAGTGCTATGAGTCACCATACATATTTTTTTTTTTCTTCTAAGCAGACAAACACACTGTATTCCCTGATCTCTAATGCAGTTAGGTGTGGGGCTATGTAACTAAGTCGTGACCAATGGAATATGGATGAAAGAAAGTGACTTCCAGGCCAGAATCTGGGAATACCCCTTCAGATGCTTTAGCTCTTGAGCCACAAATTTGAAAGTACTGTGCACTAAAAAGGCATAAAGATAAAATGGCCAATGAGGCACAGTTAGGAAGAGAGCCACCTAACAATCAACATGCTCTGTGACATGAGTGGAGAAATAAATTTTTATTGTTTTAAACCAATTAGATTATACTGCTAGTTTACAACACCACAGAGCCCTCTTTTAACTCGGGGAGCGATTGCACTTTCCACCCAACACATCTTTTTTTCTATTGTATAAACACGCCAAGTTCTTCCATGCATTGACGAATCCTAATAGGAAGGTTCCTTTCTCTATAATCCTAACTCATTTGCCTTTTTCAACAGTTTGGTCCTTTTCATCCACTCTTATTTCCTCTACAGTATTCAGTTACATATTTATAGCTGTATTTTGTTTGTTTTATAATCAGTAAGTGGTTTTTTGTAGAGAAAATGGTGTATTTTTTTCATTTTAAAAAATAGTGTATGGTGGAGGATGCAAACAAATAACAAAGGAGCATTTTATGACCTTATTTTCCCTGTTTAGAAAGAAAAAAATTCCAATAGTATTGAAAAGCCCAAATATGAAGTAATTTCTCCTTCTTCTCTAAAGGTTTATAAAAGTCTCCCTGCCTATTGATTCTATCCCTCTTTTGGATCCAGTAGCGTCTACTTACTCTTTAATGACACAGGTATTTTATTGGTTAATAGGCTTGTCTTATGTTTTTCATGAGAGCAAGAATTAGATTTGGCACATTCACTGAAGTTAACTACAGAGATTAGAGTGCCTTCCTTCATAAGTTCAGTATAGATAAGAGTTCAATAAGCGAGTTAATAAGTGAATTTAAAAAACACATTTAATCCATTCCATGATTAGCATGGCTTAATATGTTAAATTTTTTATTTGCCTTAATAAAAAGTGGCCATGGAAAAGTATCATGACAAGGGATGATAGGGAAGATGTTTGGAGCTTTGAGCAGGTCCCCCCCTTTCTCTCTCTCTCTCCCCAACCCCCCCCCATACAAACACACACACACACACGGATTATTTTACCTCTTCAAAAACAGGAACTCAAAGTGAAGGTATAATGTTGGTATGAATTAAGCCTGAATTATATAGAGAAAGAAAGGTCTTTGTCTCTCTGTTCTCAAAGAACCCTTAGCAGGGCACAAAGGAGAAACCAGAATCCCATAAATATGACTGCCATTAACCACAGAGCTACTGACTCGCAACAAAGGAATTCATGAGCAGAAATGACATTAAACTGAGACTTCCACCTCTAAACAGCATAAGCAAATGGAGAAGAAATATTTCACTTGTGTTTACCTAGCCTGCTGTAGGGAATTCACTTGATGCTTGTAATGTGGTTTCTGCCATCAAGAGAAAGTCAGGACTGCTCTCCTTCTACTATCACCAATTCAGAATCTAAGTAACCGTGACAGCATTCATTCATCCTCAAAGCTTTTAAGAGGATTTGAGCTTAGGGCTGGAGAGAGAACGCGAATGTTCTTGAAGTTACAATCATACACAGAATAAGAAAAAAAAATCATAAGAGACTATGTTTTTGGTAAAATGCCACAAGTTCCATATTCATAGGAGTTAATTTTGCTGGACAGTTTTCAACAAACTTGATTGAAACTAATACTTTGGAAGTTACATAGTGATCAGTGTTTGTTCACTGTCAGAAGTAAGGTCTGCAGAATTAGCACTGACATGAGTACATGGAATTGGCTGAAGAAAACATGTTTTTAATAGTAAGGAAAAATATCATTGTCTTCAATCAGCAAGGAAAATACATAAGGCTTTCTTATAGGATGGGCATAAAGCATATCAATAATAGCTTTAGTTACACAAAATAATAATGTATGGTTCAAAATATAACATTTACTTTGTATGCTAGCTGTGCGTAATTTTTTAGTACTTACATATTGGGAGTAAAAATGGTAAGCAACTAGTCTGTGTCAGGTACTATATTTTATTTAGTACATTCTGTGTGGTCAAAGTATTCAGTGGACAGCAAACATTTTTTTTAAATTTGTGAATTCATACAAATGAAAAGGCATACCCTCATAGATATTCTATCCTGGGCTACTAACTTTATGGAATTAGGTATGATTATCATAGGAACATTGATGAGGTTAATTATGACTAATAAGTAACTGGTGAATTATTTACTTTCAACTGGTTATATTCTCAGCAAAGGGATCTAGTAAGAAGGGAGTCTCATTTGAAAATAATTTTATATAATTTTGCAGAATAAATTTACATAATCTTACCCCTAAAAGTAAAATAAAATAAGAATATCCAACACCAGTGATAACAAAGAGGAGATTAATATCTGAATTCACAATATTGATAATAACCTATGTCTAATATGATCTAATATTTTTGTAAAAAATCATATGTACAAGTCTAACATGGATTGTGCACTTCTGTGTTGTCAGATCTTTCATTAGTTGTCACACACATGTAGGCACATGTTTCTTATTTGGAAAACCTAATAATCTTGTGTAAAAGGTTAATGATTTCCATAATTTACACATTAGGGGAGTCAGATACCTTAGTTGTGTTATATGATTATATGAAAAATCTGTTTCTTGCTCTTAAAATTAAGAAATTATCAAATATATAAATATTCTTTCTACTTTTTATGTGTAAAAAAAACTGTAAGATAAATAAACATACTTGTACAAAAGCTAAACGAAGCTCAAGTGCCTTACATTAGCATTTGAACTCTTTGCTCTGCAAAGAATGATAACCTAACAAAGTTGGACCTGTATATCAGTACAGTATATGTTAATCTACATTTTAACTACCTTCGATTATCCCCAGGAAGAACATGGTAATATAAATGGAATGATGTTTATAACTATGAAAGTTAGAAAGTTGCTATCAATGAAACATGAAGTGTCTGAGCATCAGTACTCAGACATCCAGTTGGAAATTCTGCATCTTGGCACTAATTTTGGGATAATGAGTTTCTTCCTAGAAGATTTATTTTTATAACAACTGAATTGTTGACATATTCTGGGGTTGGAGTAATTTAATCTTGCCTCATTAGTCACCATTATATCAAGACTATCATCTTTCTAAATGTATTTAGTAATGGAAGATAGTTTTCTCTCAACTTGTACCTTTCAGTACTAATAAAAAAGATACATTTTCCAAGATAAATTTAAAATGTTTCAAACAGTGATGGAGGCTAAAGATAAATGTTATATTTTGAACTGAGAAAAATAAGTCTTTGCTATTAATCTCCTTTTATGAAATGCATAACATTTCATGAGAGCTCAGTCAGTATTTAGTTTGTGAATTAATGAATGACATGTATTCATTCCCATTTCTGTAACTCCCAAGGAACTCTGTTTTTTTAGTTCTGTACCAAGGCACATAGCTGGTATGATAGAAAATACTTTATAACACCATATGTGGCTGTCATGGTATTTGCTAGCTATATGGAAACATTGAAATCAACTGAACCATGTGTATGTTCTCCTACTGGTGATTTTTAAAATGGTTCTATGGCAAAATTTTTTAATGAATAATAAGTATAATGAGATATAAAGTTGGTGCTCTCTCTTGAACTGTTATAAATAAGGAACACTATAATTATTATAAATATCTACTTTTGAGAAGTTAAAAATAATAAGCAAAATAATAGGTAATGATTAATACAAAAATACAAAATGTTTATTTTTTAATTCAGAAACACATGCAGATAGCAAGATCAAATAAAAAGAATTTTGATAGATTTCAGAAAGGGTGTTTGATTGATAAAAAATGTTTCAGACAAGATTGTTTTTTTTTTTAAAGAAAGAGAGAATTTTTTTAATATTTATTTTTTAGTTTTCAGCGGACACAACATCTTTGTTTGTATGTGGTGCTGAGGATTGAACCCAGGGCTCAAGCATGCCAGGCGAGCCGGCTACTGCTTGAGCCACATCCCCAGCTCCAAGATTGGTTTTTGGAAATGTTCAGTTATCCATTTCTCACTTTCTATTACTTTGTGCTTGGTGACACAACTTGCTTTGACTACTAGGTCATTGGCAGATATGACCTAAGTTGAGGGTTGCTTTCTTACATTTGTGCTACAGCCAGAGGAAATCACGCCCTGCCTCAACTATTGATCCTACAAGCAGGATGTAAACCTTTAGGGTAGAGGTAATTGTTGTTATCTTTGCCCAGGCTAGTTCAGCTCTGCATGAATAAAAGGCAGTGCTTTTTGACACGTTGACTTTTAGGAAATTTTGTAGTCTTTTTATGACAACAGCTAACTGATTACCTTGAATTCAAGAAACACTAAATTATTCAACATTTTTACAGTGGTCTTGACACATTAGGTTTTCTTGGCCTGAGATTCTCATGACCTTTTCACAGCCTGTCATTCATGGTCATCTTCAAATGCCACATTTCTATGAAAGTACCTGTCTATCAGTTTTTATTTACAATCAAATATCTGTATCCCAGAACACAGATTTTGTATTAATTTCCCACATGCACTATTATAATTTTCTGCATGTTCTTTTTATATCTGCTATAGGGCCATACCTATGAAATAGAGCTTCTCTATTATTTGTTGCAGTATTCTCTGTTTTTAGAACCTGGATATTTATTATTTTGTATATTTAACAAATAGTTTTAGAATGTAGTAACCACTTGATTTTATAATTTGTTTGGTAGACCTAACTAACCAACATACTTCAAGATCACTTCTTTAACATGTAGTAATAAGTTGATTTAATAATGTGTTTCAGAGTTCTAACTCATGTAAAGATCATTTCTTTAGCATATTGATGTTGTTACCAATTAAACAAAACTGAGTATTTTTGAGCTAGAATATTGAAAGATCTTTAAGTATTTTTTTTCTGCCACAATCCTGAGAGATGCACAAGAAACTTGGGTACATTGTTGTTGGAAAGTGGCATTTAGGCACCAAGATGTAGGCTATGAATGCTCATGCTACTACTAGGATGGCCTGGTTTCCAGATATACTCAGGATTCAGAGGTAGGAACATAAATATGTAAACTATCCACATAAATAAAAATGTCTATATTAATCAAGAAGTATGTATGTAAATATATAAATATACATACATAAACACACACACATATACACACACAAATATACATCTTACTATAAGTTTGTAATGATGGAAAAATTGGAATTACAATACAATACCACAGAGTTCACTTTAGTTTTTCAACTGTGATTATTTGTAAATTCTTTCTCCATCAGTGAGAAACTTGGTTCTTTTAGCTACAATGTATATATTTGATTAGATCTGGTAGGCATTTAAAGCAGTTTCAGAATTCCCAACCCACACTTCTGGGAGGAAATAACATACGTTATTACCTTTATATAGATTTTTTAAATTCTATAGTATTCAGTCAAGAAACAGTTTTCCAAAGTTACTTATGATAGTTCTTTTCTTCTCCCCAGTTTATTTAAATAGAGTTAAATTTATTTATGAGTATTTGTGTTCTATTCTCGGCTTTACCTACATCCTAATTTTAATTGTACAAGTCTCTTTAGGATATGTGAGGATATTTGAAATACTACTATGGTTCTAAGAGTCTTATCCATTTAAATGATATATTCATAAGAACATCACTTACTCTTATACTCTGCCATCTTATTACTGATACCTACTTCTTTTTACTTTTTTTAAACTCATCCTTGATAGAAAACTAAACTCTAATTTATAATTTATTCTTTCTTTAATGCTAAAATGTTAATACATTCACAAGAATGCAAGTTTGTTGAACAACAGAAGGAACCAACCTGAAGTAGTACTACACATGAAACAAGACAGGTACAAGTGTGTTTGCATGTGTGTACACTGTAATAGGGAAGACCACAGCTTTATAGTGGAGGCACTGAGAAGGCCACATCATTAGTGATACCATATTGACGTCATGAGCCTTATGGTATGATGTCCTGAAGAACTCAACATCAGCTCTGTGACAGTCCAAATAAAAATGCACATCATCATCACAGTCACAAGGAGTATCAAACACTTCCAAATTGACTGATATCAGACAAAATACATGGTCAATATTTTTTGAAAGTGTCATGGGCATGAAAGACAAGGGAAGCCTAAAGAATTATTTGCAATCTATAGGAGACTGAGGAGAAAAAAAAATGCAGTGCAGAAACCCTGGATTTGATCCTGGAGCAAAACGAGACAATTGGTGGGAAACTGGTGTAATTTGAACAAAACAAGTAGTTCAAGTTAATAGTGTTGTACCAAAGTTTATTTCCTGGTTCTGATCTTTGTTCTCTTGTTATGTAATAATAGAGACAGATCAGGGAGGGATAAACAAAAACCCCTTGCAGAATTTTGTAACTAATTTATAAGTCTACAGTTAATTCAAAAAATAATTTGCTTAAAAGACTTCTATTTTTCAAATATTTTATTAAAAACTATGAAAGTTGTGGATAGCTTTAAATGTTTTTTAAAGTCAAATTTGAAGTGGAATCCTGTTCTGATTCCAGGTTCAATAATCTTTCTAATACTCTGTGTCTTTCAAAATCTTTTGGTGACATTTTTACTCAAGTACAATTGATTTGGTAATGCATTCAACATAAAGTCTATTATTTGGCATTGAAAAATATAAAGTTCATTTTTATAAAGCTTTGTATGTTCATATTACTAGCTCCCCTAAAAATTATATTTAGTTTGTTTGTAAATATTAGAACTGTAGAGCTAAGGAAAGCATTTAAAATACTTTCATATTCCTTTTTTCCTAACCTAAGCTGGTTCTTAAAATTTGTTGCTTTAAATTATTCCTATAGTTTTATAATGCTCTTCATGCTGCTTTGGGGTCATTTAAAAAATTCTCCTCAATAATACTGTTTTTCTTTTTTAATATATTGTATCAGTAGAGAACAAATGGTAAGGTCCAATAAATTTTGTCTATAGGTCCAATAATTCCCCCATTTCCAAAATCAACACTGTCATTTTTTAAATCCACAATTAAATTAAACTTCTAGGGTATTAAATTATTAAATAATAATATTAGGAATTACTAGGTATTGTCTCTTATTTGCTTTTTGATTTGATTGCATTTTCTAGCACTATATTATCATCTGACTGGCAAAAGTACTAAAATGACATCAATGTCTATTAAAATACGCAGAAAATTAAGCTCAGAGTTACATGCTGAATTTTACAGATGGTTCTATAGTGTTATTGTTGTTAGTATTGAGCTATTGAAGTTTCACAGCAATTAATGAAAGCAGTACTATATAATCAGTATACAGAGGTAAATCCTTGGCAACAAAGGGGAAACATTATTTTGGGACTTATTGGTAAAATATAGGTTTTATTAAGTTATTATTCCAGGTTGTAAAATAATTAGGCTGGCTGTGACAACCTGCCATATTTTTCTATCCTCACAAAAGTAATTCATTCCTAAAATTCCAAACTATTTCCTATGTCTTGCACCATAGTACTGTTGTAATTTAAATAATTGATTTTACTGTAAGTTTCATTCTGATTTTGATTAGCTAATTGAGAAGATTATAATTGTCATTTTAACTTAGAATTTGAAGTGCATTTACTTCAGGAAAGATCCTGGATAAAAACACATAGAGACAGATCCATTTAAACAGCACATTACTTTGAGGATCCCACAGAGCTGAACTTGATAGGAGCTGTTGGTAATGTAAACCCTGGGGACATCCTTATTAGTCTACCACTGAGTGGACTCTATGTGTGTTGTGAACTCCATGGGCTAGCAATAGCTAATAATTTAAAGCTGATAGAAGAGTCACTCCAGACACTTAAAATGCAACCACCTCTCCTTTGCTGGCATTTAAAATAAAATGAAACCATGTAAAGCTTGTGAACTTTCCAAAAGGATTCATGAAGTTGCCATGAGGCTTTATATTCCCAAGAAGAAGTTGAATGAATGTGAAACTTCAGGGCATTGGGGCATATCCTCTTTTTTGAGACAGTGGGAATGAGGATGTACTATATTATCAAATGATTATTAGATAACTGTATTTTCAGATCTCTAGATGCAGAAAGTAGAGAAGGATGTCTTAACTCATTTGGGAAGATAAGTCATGCTTTAATGAGGTTAGTTACCAAATGGCTGCCAATGTTAACAGTAATAAAATATTTAAAATTGGGTAATAAAAGAAATATAAAAAACTGAAGGCATCAATTTAGATAGGGCAGTGACTGGGAAAATTCAGAATAAGTCTCCTCTGAAGATCAATGTCCTCAAACTTGTTTTCTTCTGAGTTAAGGAGTACCAATGCTTTTAATGAAATCACTTTCTCTAACTTAGACTGCAAAGCCTGAAGTCCTGGTTAAGCTTGCTTTCAATCAGTTCTTATTTGTATTATAAATAACGAGTATTTAACATTTAAAAAGTCACATAGAGTTTAAATTTACAGTTTCTTAGAAACTAGGGCCAAATTCACTATTTTTATTCTCTGAATCATTTAATAGGGAATCTTGGAAAGAATAAGGAAACAAAGATTTTTTTGTATGACTATATTACTTGGAAACCTATACATTAGGTTACCCATTTTCCACTGGAAGTTTAATGTAGTATAGTGAACCTGAAGACACAAATCACACAGGATCAGTTTGTTCAATTTACATAAAATCCATATCCCTTAATAGAGAACATCAATTAAGATAAATCTGATCACAGTGCCATTAGAAGAGGCATAAGGCACAAGGAACACATTCACATTTCAGCTTTGTTTACAAGATGGAGACAGAGATTGCAAGAATCCTATAAGCTTTTCATTTCATATTGTTATATTTTATATATTGTACGGTTGTGGAGGCAATTTTAGTTACCAGTGAATTATATGACATTTCCTTTTACCATCTCAGAAAACATACCATGTAGGTTTTTAAGCTTCACCTTCAAGTGAACTTAAGTATTTAAGTGTATATTACCTCCAATTCCATGTTAGATTTTTTATTCTTAAGCTTCAGTGGATTTCAAAGTGAGTGGGGGGGAGGAAGCATCAGAATCTAGTTTACTTTGGTATTACTAGAAATACTATTTTTTTTAATTGTTGGTTGTTCAAAACATTACATAGTTCTTGATATATCATCTTTCACACTTTGCTTCAAGTGGGTTATGAACTCCCATTTGTAGCCCATATACAGATTGCAGAATCACATCAATTACACATCCATTGATTTACATATTGCCATACTAGTGACTGTCATGTTCCGCTACCTTTCCTATCCTCTACTATCCCCCCTCCCCTCCCCTCCCCACCCCTCTTCCCTCTACCCCCTCTACTGACCTTCATTTGTCCCCCTTGTATTATTTTTCCCTTTCCCCTCACTTCCTCTTGTATCTACTTTTGTATAACCCTGAGGGTCTCCTTCCATTTCCATGCAATTTCCCTTTTCTCTCCCTTTCCCTCCCACCTCTCATCCCTGTTTAATGTTAATCTTCTTCTCATGCTCTTCGTCCCTACTCTGTTCTTAGTTACTCTCCTTATATCAAAGAAGACATTTGGCATTTGTTTTTTAGGGATTGGCTAGCTTCACTTAGCATAATCTGCTCTAATGCCATCCATTTCCCTGCAAATTCTATGATTTTGTCATTTTTTAATGCAGAGTAATACTCCATTGTGTATAAATGCCACATTTTTTTTATCCATTCGTCTATTGAAGGGCATCTAGGTTGGTTCCACAGTCTTGCTATTGTGAATTGTGCTGCTATGAACATCGATGTAGCAGTGTCCCTGTAGCATGCTCTTTTTAGGTCTTTAGGGAATAGACCAAGAAGGGGAATAGCTGGGTCAAATGGTGGCTCCATTCCCAGCTTTCCAAGAAATCTCCATACTGCTTTCCAAATTGGCTGCACCAATTTGCAGTCCCACCAGCAATGTACAAGTGTACCCTTTTCCCCACATCCTCGCCAGCACTTGTTGTTGTTTGACTTCATAATGGCTGCCAATCTTACTGGAGTGAGATGGTATCTTAGGGTGGTTTTGATTTGCATTTCTCTGACTGCTAGAGATGGTGAGCATTTTTTCATGTACTTGTTGATTGATTGTATGTCCTCCTCTGAGAAGTGTCTGTTCAGGTCCTTGGCCCATTTGTTGATTGGGTTGTTTGTTCTCTTATTGTCTAATTTTTTGAGTTCTTTGTATACTCTGGATATTAGGGCTCTATCTGAAGTGTGAGGAGTAAAGATTTGTTCCCAGGGTGTAGGCTCCCTATTTACCTCTCTTATTGTTTCTTTTGCTGAGAAAAAACTTTTTAGTTTGAGTAAGTCCCATTTGTTGATTCTAGTTATTAACTTTTGTGCTATTGGTGTCCTATTGAGGAATTTGGAGCCCGACCCCACAGTATGTAGATCGTAGGCAACTTTTTCTTCTATCAGACGGCATGTCTCTGATTTGATATAGGAATACTATTTATTTTATATCCATTCTTTATGTCCTTGCTTTGGTAATCATGCATAGTATTATGACTTTAATAGCTATATTTCTGAAGAATAATTATTCATCAAGAGATGTTGTAGGTACTTTAGTATATTACTTCATCAAATCTTTTTCTGATCATTTTATGGATATTGAGACACAGGTTGAAGATATGATGTCACAAAACTAGTAGGTAGGGGAAGATTTAAGCAGAGATCTGACCTATTGTGAACTTTGTGCTTTTTAACCCTTTATAAACTAGTTCATAAAATTATAAAAAGTTGAGAAACAATTTGATTAATATTTATGATCTGTCCTTTAGGTTCCCAAAGACTCAAAAGGAACCATTTATTGGTAATGTATATATTTTTTTCCCTTATAAATTCTTATGAACACACTCAACATTTTACTTGCAATGCTTCCTGCTGGATCTCTATTTGCAGTCTTTTGTTGGCCAGCAGGTATACGATTTAAGTTCTTTTCTTTACAAGAAAATTGTAGTTTTTGGACTACCATTTCCATAGTCCTACTGAAAACCCAGGGTAGTGATCAAAATTTATATTGCCTGGCCAAATTGAGGAATTCCTCTCTAGTTAAAAGAAAAATGTGCCTTAACTTCTAGTTGGATAAGAGATAAACTATTAGGAAAATTGTGGATTTTGATGTTGATGGTGTTTACATTTTAGGTCCATAAAAAAAGAGTTTATTTCTACTTAGAGAATAGATGTTCCTTTGGGAAATGGCTCCCCATCCATCATTATGATTCACTACCATTGTCACCCCTGTCCTTAAATAAACGTGGTAAATTCTGAGAGGTTATATCAAATCCTACTTGGTCAAAAATCCTATTTCACTTCTTCGATGATTTCTAAAATGCTAATTAAGAAACTAAATTAGTGTATCTCCTAAAAATAATTCTTCTAAGGATAAAATATAATAATATTTCTAATAAACCTAACCCTATTTATATTAGAAACAATGCATGAACATGATATATTCACTAGATTTTTGAGTTAATATTTTAGGGAATGATATGAAGGAAAAAATTACCTAACAATTAAATTTTATTTTAGGATACTTTCAAGAAATGTTTCAAACTTGACTGTAGCACCCAGTTAAAGAGGAGTACTACTGAGCTGGTGACATAGCTCAGCATGTGCTAGGACCTTAATTCAATCCCCAGTACCTCCTCCCTCCCTGCAAAAAGGTGAGTATTAACAATGTGGAAAACAGGCATATTGAGGAAAGAAATTCTTTTAGTTCAAATTGTGATGTACTTAATACATACATCCTGATTTGCTGTTTGAGAATTAACAAATTGGCATGCAGATGTTTGGGGGTTGGTCTAGATGGCAATTGGCAGTGATGAGATTGCAGGATCCGAATTTCAATGTTCCGGAAGAACGTGCCTTCAAGAGCTCCTGAGTGTCAGTTTAATTAGAAAATGAATTTGCACAGGTTTTTTAATGCAGAAAATCTTCCGCTATGATTGAAGAGTCTCACAGATAGGATACAATGTGGAGATAGTAGAACTTAGACGGATGAGTGGTTTCATGTAGAAGGGACATGCTACAAATCCTTCCTGAATTGAAATAAAAAAGCAATATTTACCTCTTATTAAACTAGAATTAATGATGAATTTTCATAATTTTCCTGGCTTTCCTCTTAGCTTCCCCTTTTAGTCACAGTAATTTGTTTTGTTTTGTTTTGTTTTTAATTTTGGGGAATTATTCATTGTCTTTATTTATCAACCATTATGTCCCTCTCCTGATCTTGTATGCAGGCCCAGTTTCAAAAATCAGAAAGAACGACAAGTAGAATTTGGTTTAAAGTTACTTTCACTTTAGTTTATTATCATACCACCAAAAATGCAGTATAATTATTTTTTAAAAAATCAAAAAAAATTGATCTGCATTCTATTTCTTAATGCTTCTTCAGCTTTACCACATTATGATCACAGACTACAACTTTTGAGTGAGTGGTAAACATCTGGTCTTAGAAAAACCAATGTAATTTTTTTCTCTTATAATTTAAACATGAGCTAACAGCAGTTGATTTTTCCAAAGCTGTCAATCCAATATTCTGTTGAATCTTTCTTTTTCATTCCTTTGTTGTTCTTATATATAAGCTTCTATTCTAAGGAGTGCCTTTTAGTTTTCATATTCTAAGTTTTTTTTCTTTGCTTACATTAGTTTTTGTTGATTGAAACCCCAATAGCATAACCCCCTTTTTTTCTCATATACCAATCTACTGCTAATTTTTTTTTCCTTCTAAAGCTAGAAAATGAGGATGCATTTAAATCTAAAATATTTCCTGGGAAACATATTGACTTGAGATTTGTCAGTCATCCTTAAACATCATAGTTCTCTACATCAGTGATTTTCCTGTTGAAAATGAACTTTCTCTGTTCAAGAATAAATATTGGTATTAGTTTGAATTTTAGTGCCTTTATTTTTAGTCTAAATACAATTATATCACATTTCCAAAAGTCAGCTAATTTTAAACAGTTACAGTTCCTAAGTTATATCCCTTAGTGTTAATATTTTTGCATATAACAATAGACTCTGGTCACTAAATAAGTATTTCTAAACCTCAATTTAATAGCTTTACAGCATCATATTTTAAAAGACAGTTCTGCTAATCTATTTTTCTTTCTAACTATAGAAAAGTCCATTATTTTTCCCATTGTAGTTTTGATGTTTTAGGAGATTATTGCCTGATTAACAGCCATAGTGAATATGGCTTAGTTATTGTGTCAGTCAGTTTTTTATCACTGTGATTGAAACACTTGGAAAGAATAACTTAGAGGAGGAAGCATTTATTTTGACTCTTGGTTTCAGAGGTCTCAGTTCATGGTTGCATAATTCTATGGCTCTGGGCCCCAGATGAGGCAGAGAATCTTGGCAGAAGGGCATAGAGAAGAAAGTTGGTATCCATTTCCTCAAGCCATGCCCTACCTGCCTAAAGTTAGTACTCCCTAACTCATTCAAATTATTAATTCATCAAATGGATTAATCCACTAATTAGGTTACAGCTTTCATAATATACTGTAACTCTTACATTAATACAGGAGTTTTATGAAGATACTTCATATCCAAACTACTACAGTTATATTTCAGATTACTTTGCAAAAACTATACTGATTTAAGATAAATTGTGATTACCTAGCAATAATTGCTTTAAAGAAAAAAGGGTTGGCACTACACATTAGACTGTGTATAAATTTTGTCTGAATGAAAGAATAAATAAATTGATACCAGAATGAGTTTACCTCTGTAGTATTTTAAGCAAATAACAATCATCATTTATTTGAATGAAAATTAAATCCATTGCAATATTTTTTTAAAAAATCAATTTAAAAATGCTTAAAATACTAATATAACATTTAGATGAATGACTTACACACATGTATTTGTTTCCAGGTGAAATAATAAGTTCTAGTTAAACATTGTTTTAACTATGCCAAAGAATTCTGTGCCTAGATTTCAATTTGAAAAGTTATAAGCTTCCATTTATGTGTTGCTGTAGACTTCTTATCACACAGTTTTTATTCTTTAGTTGCATCTAGCACTAGATTCTTGGACCTTAAAGATAAGGATTATGATGGATTAATTTTGGATCCTTAGTTTTTAGAATGGAGTAATGGGAAATGGGCACTCAATAATCATTTAGAGATTAAATCAGTTAATTAACAATGATAAATATTTCTTCATAATCCTTTCATATCACAAAGCTGCACTGGCATAATCCTATTTAAAAAAATACTATGTCAACTATTGATGTGTACTTTAGTACCAATTGTATTGTGATCAAAATATAACTTACATATGTATTCAGTAAATAGGTTATATTTATTAACTCTTCTTTCAGCTTTCTCTTTACTCAATATCTTCTTAATATTCAAACCATAGTTTGGCATTATTTCCTAGAAGAGTGCCCTGAATACCCTGCTTCCAAATTACTTGGTTTTTAAAATTTTCCCTGAAGAGAAATATACTTGTCCCTGAAGGGCTCTCTTATTTACACTTTTCACAGCTTTCTAAGTTCATTCCTTGACTCCAAGTCAATTTCTCTTCCATATAATCTTCATGCCAATTCCAGAGATCTGCTTTCTACTCTAGAGTCTGTTCCTGAAGAGTTTTGTTTTAAAATGCAGTTTAATTAGTATTCAGGGATGATAAGACCAAGAGATCAGGAGTCTTCTTCCACTGTTGAAAAGGTAGTTGGTGTTATGCTCAGATCCCAAGAGAAAAGGGCAGGCCACCAGAGTCACCCAGGGGAGCAGCAGGTGGGTCAGGAGACAAAGGCAACACCTGTTAAGAGACTTTACTGTGGTTTCTGTGGCAAGCAACTAGTAAGGCAAAAAAAAAAAAAAAAAGCAGATTTACAACGGGCTAGTTTGAAAAATTTCAGCAGACTTTGTTAGGATAGGGGCTTTGCCTAGCTGTTAGATACTTTGCCCTCCATTTGTAAGGCATGGGGGAATCTTGGCTCTTGGTATGAGAGCAGGATAAGAAAGTGGTTGGTGATGAAAGCAAGAATCAGAGTTGGGTTATCATCTCCAAGAATTAGCTAACCCTCGGAGGGGCAGATATTTCTCTGTTTATAAGACTACTTATATGAATGCACTAAAATTCAGATAATATAAAGGCCCTACTTAATATGTACTTGCTCTGTTCTTTTAAAGTTCTACAAATTTTTATTTAATTTGATCCATCACCACATTATATATCAATTCAAGTACTCAAGTGGTGTTAAGCACACTTCCCTTCAGAAGTGTGAATTACAATTTAGTAATAGAATATGATATATTTTGAATAGTGGCAGACTTTTACTTTTTGGCTTCCTTTACATATACTGGATGTACCTTATATTTTTCATTGTTATTTTTTAATTGAGAAAAATTGGATGTATTTATTATGTACATCATGATGCTTTGTGGAATGTTAGATTGAGTTAGTCAACCAATTAATTAGTCTTTATATTTATTCCTACTAACAGCATTTAAAAATCTATTATCTTAGTAATGCTAAGGTATACAATACATTGTTATTAGATATAGACACCATGTTGTACAATCAGTCTCTTAAATCTATTCCTTCTGTCTAACTGAAATCCTTTGTTTTGGCCAACATCTTTCCATCCCTCTAATATTCTCCATTGCCCTCCTGCCCCTGGTAACTGAAATTTGATTCTCTGCTTCTATGAATTCAACTTTTGCAGATTCCACATGTTAGCAAAAGATCATGCAGGATTTGTTTTTGTATACCTAGCCTCTTTAACTTGACATAATGTCCTTGAGGTTCATCCATTTTGTCACCAATGACACAGTTCCTCCTTTAAGGCTCCATAGTACTCCTGCGTGTGTGTTGTTGGGGCATGCTTATGCATATCATATGTTCTCTGTTTATCTCTTCATAGACACTTAAGTTGCTTCCATTTTTTGGCTTAAGTAAAAAAAAAATACTATAATGAACATGGAATTCAGATATCTCTTTGACATACTGGTTTGTCTTCCACTACATATGATTATTGATCATAGTCTGGTTGTATTTTTAATTTTTAAGGAATCTCTATATTGTTTTTCATAAAAGTTTTACTAATTTGAATTTTTGCCAACATTATACAAGGATCCCCTTTATTCAAATCCTTGTTAATCTTTCACCTTTTCTCCCCAAAGGTCAAAGCATACACCTGTGTTACCTAAAGCAAAGACTAAAATTAAGCAAGTATCTTTAATTCTAAGAAGGACAAAAGTTGTTGTTAAAACATCTAAATTGTTATCAAGATTTAAGACATTATGAATATTTAATATTAAAGTGGAGTATTCTTAAATTTTTAATACACAAACATTTTAAAAGGACCATTAAGTTGATTATTGCCCAGCTTAAAAATGCAGCATCCCTCTTCACCCCATACCTACCCTCATGTCTGCCATTGCTATCTTGCCCCTGCCTGCTAGGGATGGCCACAGACCATTCTACATGAGAGGATACTTCATTGTCATCTTACTCTGCATTTTCCTGATGATGAGCTATGCTGAGAATTTTTTCATTACCTATTGGCCTTTTGTGTGCTGTCTTTTGAAAAATATCTTCTCAGGTTCTTTGCCCATATTTTAATCGAGTGATTTATTTTCCTACTACTAAGTTGAATTCCTTATATATTTTGGATATCAACATCTTATCAACATTTGGTTTGCAAGTATTTTTGTCTCTTCTCTTGGTTGTTTCCATTGCTGTAGAAGAGGTTTTTAGTTTGATATATTTCCCATCTGTCTATTTTTGCTTTAGTTGTCTGTGCTTTGGAGACCATATCCAAAACATTATTTTACAGACCATTTCGTAGAACTTTTCACCTATTTTTAATTATGGTAGTTTTACAGTTTAAGGTCCTATCTATAAGTGTTTAATCCATTTTGAGTTGATATTGTAGATAGTGTGAGATAAGGACATAATTTGTTTTGCATGTGAGTAGCACATTATCTAATGTTTCTCTCGAATTTAGCTGGTTTTATTTGGTAAGTTTGCACAACTTGAATTACGCTAGAGTTTCAGCATTTTTTTCCAACAGACACTTAAAAAGTATTTTGATTCAGGATATAGTTTAAGATGGGTAATGCAAATATTTCACCAAGTTTATTTTTTCCATAATATTTTTATAAAATAAATAATTTTTATAAAAAACTTATAAAATATCTTTGTCAGAATTTTACCTAATGATCTTCTGATTTTTGGCCAATCTTTTGAAAGAACTTCCATACTTGAAAACTATAAAGTTATTTAAGCAGGCTTTCTTCCAATAGTTTGTTTCTTCTCATAATTTCAATTTGTATCTTTGATCTATCTGGCATTTATGTTGTTTATAAGATATCATTTTAATCATATGGTACATTTTTGTGTGTATTTGGGACTATTAATAGACTCTTCATTTTCTCTCTTGTTGCAAATTTCAGTAAATTTTAACAAATGTTTTTGTAATTGATGGTTCTTTTGTTCCTTTATTTTTTATCTTGAATATTTTCTGATTCTTCTTAAATCATGAATTATAGAACTAGAACAATTTTTCAATTCCTAAGTAAATTAGAGGTTCTTTTAATTGGAATTAAATTCATCATATTCATAATTTTGAGAGAATCTATGTTCTTAACTATTTAGTATTTTAATGCCAAAGCATTTCTTTTAGTTAGCTTCTTGTCACTGTAAGCAAATTACCTGACAAGAACAGATTAGAGGAGGAAAAATTTATTTTGTTCCCTGGTATCAGACCTTCAGTTCATGGTTAGCCCATTCCTAGCTCTAGGCACCATGTAAGACAAAACATCATGACAGAAGCAAATAGTACAAGATAGCAGTTCAGACATGGTAACCAGCAAGCAAACAGTACAAGCCCCATTAACCAGGAATAAAATGTAAGTTACCTACTTCCTCTAGATACATCCTACTTGCCTACAGTTACCACCCAGTTAATCAATACTGGTAGATTAGTACACTGATTAGGTCAAAGCTCTCTTAATCTAATCACTTCACCTCTGAACTTTTTTATGTTATCTGATACATGAGATTGTGGGTGATACCTCATATCTGAAACATGGTTCACATGTGGCCCCCTAAAAGCTCATGCCCATCTTATAAAATAATATGCATTTAGTCCATTTCCAGGAGAACCCATTAATCGTTCCAGCATTGCTCTAAAGTCCAAGTTCATAACCTCATCTGAGACTCAGGCAAACTAATGGATGTTTTTCCTTGTAAAGATCAAAAACAAGTTACATATATCCAATATATAATGGTACAAAGTAAACAATTCCATTCTAGACAAGAGAAATAGAAGCATAGAAGAAATGATGGGACCAAAGCAAGATGAAAATGCAGGCAGGGAAAGCAAATCCTGTAGCTCCATGTCTAGCATCTGGGACACATGACATCATCATGTTCTCTCCGAAGGACTTATGTAGCTCCATCCTTATGACACTGCTGAATTCATCCCATGTGGCCTCTCTTGGCTTGTTTCTTCTCAACTCCAGCATCTTTCCTCTCCTCAGTAGATGAGAGGCATATTTTCATCTCAAGTGTCCACTGTAGCTTCAGCTTCCTTTTCACATCTTCATGTGTCACCCTTCCAGAGACATCCTGAAGGGAATCTGAAGCTGCTAGATTTTGCATAGCTTCCCAGGCCTTCTTTTGAAATTTCAGAGGAAGGCTTCATGACATCCTAACTCCAGCCTCCAGCATCCTGCATTCCTGCAGAACTAGCACCACATGGTTAACACCAATGTCTGCCACTATTTCAAGTAATAGTCAAGACTCCCTGGACCTTGACTGCAACAGCTACAGAGTACCTGGGCAACTAAGCACAGTTAAAACAAACAAACAAACAAAAACAAACAAACTTTCTACACCCCCTGTCCAAGCAAGGTGTCCTCGTGGTCTCTTCTCAAATTAATTTTTATTTTTCATACTCTTGAGGCTGAGATAGATGGGTTATTACCAATTCCAGAGATGCCTTCAAGTTATCTTCCCTTTTATCTCTGTGCAAATTACTTAAAACATTTGTCTAGTAGCTGTAATGTCTTTAAGAACCACAACTTCCTTAGCTCCTGTTTCATTCACAATTTTTTTGACTAAAATAAAAGTTTTTATAATCTGTGTTTTTCTCTTTCTTCCTAATTATCACAGTAAATTTTACTAAAAGTGCCAAGTAATTTCCATCCGATTGTTGTCCTCCTGTGAAATTTTCTCTGCCAAATTAAGGAGTACATCTCCTTTAAATTCAGTGTTACAAAAAGTCTCAGCACATAGGCAAAATGTAGACAACTTCTTTCCTAGAACATAATATAAATGGCCACTAGTCCAATTTCCAGTAGAATCCTCTTCCTCATGAGCACAATTTTTACTTTTCACAGTCTTATTGGCATTCCGGTTTTTTGAGCTGCCACAAGTCATTCAGTCATTCAGGTCCACTTAAAACATTCTAAAGCTTCTCCAGGTTACATCTCTAAAGTTCTTAAAATTCCTCCCTCACTAACAATCTCCAAAGGCTTCTGAACTGCAAAGTCATGTTCGTCACAACAATGACTCTATTTCTTGGGTACAAAAATTTTGTTTTAGTCCATTTTTTTATGGCTGTGACCCAAATACCTGACAAGAACAACTTATAGAAGAAAAAAAATTATTTTGGCTCATGGTTTTAGAGGTTCAGTCCATGTTCAGCTCAACTGATTCCGTAGTTCCAGGCCCAAGGTAAGGTAGAGCATTCTGGCAGAAGGGCATAATGAAAGGAAGCAAGCAAGCAGTTCAGGATGTAGCACCAGAAAGATAGGAGCTCTGCTCACCAGGGACAAAATGTAAACACCAAAGGTATGTCCGCAGTGACCAACTTTCTCCATCTACATTCTACATGCTTATAGTTATCTCCCAATTAATCCATGTATCAGTGGATTAATACACCGAATAGTCTACAACTCTCATAAATCTAATAATTTTACTGTTGAAGATTTTTGCATTGTTTCATACATATTTTTTTTGGGGGGGCGGGGAAGTACATTCACATCTAAACCATAAGAGCCTTATTTAAATACTGCTTTTTAAATGTGGTAGGAATTATAAAATTTCTTCCCAAGTGGTCTCCAAGTCCTAGATTTACATTCTTGTAATCCCTTTTCTTTTAACATGGATGGGGTATGTAACTTGCTTCTAGCTAATAGAATGTGTCAAAGGTGAAGGCATGGTACTACCTTGGTTATGCTACCTGAGATTGTAATTTTCATTTATGAGAAGACCCTCTGACTTACTGACTTAAAGCAAATTGTAATGTGTACCCTATGTAGAAGGGTATGGGACAAGGACCAAGTGCAACTTCTGGCTCACAGCCAGAAAGAAACTGAATGAACCCTAGTCTCACAACCTCAAGGAACTGATTTTTGCTAGAACTAGGTGATGAACCACGGGGGTAAAAATGCCCTGGTATATGATTTACCAATTTTAAAGGAATTTGGAGGACTCAAAAGAAATATTTTGTACATTTTAAAAATCAGTGCATTATAGTCATGCATAATATTGGAGTTAATTTTGACATAATTGTATAAGCATGAAATAAAATTTGCTCCAATTCAGTTCCCAGGACTTTCCTTTACTCTTCCCTTTTTTCCTTCATCTGTTCCCTTTCCACTAATGTATTGGTCTTCTATTTATTTACAGTTTTTAAAAATCAGTGCATTAAAGCTATGCATAAAGGTAAAATTTACTGGGGTGTATTGATAGATGTACATAGCATATTTTAGTCAATTTCATTCCACTGTCCCTCCCATTTACTGCCCTTTCTTCATCTTCTACTCCAGTGATCTCCTATTTTCATGGAATTCCTTCTGATTCACTGCTTTCCTTTCTTTTGGTGGAACTTTCATATATGAGAGAAAATATTCAGTCCTTGATTTTCTGAGTCTGGCTTATTTCATTTGGCAGAATGTTCTCCAGTTCCATTCATTTACCAGAAAATACCATAATTTAATACTTCTTTATTGCTGAGTGAAACTCCATTGTGTATATAAATGATTATTTCTTTTTCTATTCATCTCTTAATTGACACCTGGGCTGGTTCCATAAGTTAGCTTTTGTGAATTTTGCGGCCGTAAACATCAATATGGGTGTATGACTAAAGAATGATGATTTTAGTTCTTTTGGATCAAAACTGAGGAGGAATGGGCTACCTGGGTCACATGGTAGTTCTGTTCCTAGCTTTTTTTTTTTTTTACATTTTTTCATATTTTGACCATTTGTATTTCTTCTTTGAAGAAGTTTCTGTTTAATTCCTTTGCCTATTATTGTTATTATTATTACTATTATTATTTGGTGTGTGTTAAGCTTCTTGAACTCTTTATAAATTCTAAATATTAATTCCATGTCTGATGAATAAAGCAAATTTCTTCTCCCATTCTGTAGGTTCTCTGATCACATTCTTGTTTCCTTGCAAAAGATTTTTAATTTGATGCTGTCTCATTTATGGATTTTTGGTTTAGTTTCTTGAGCTTTCTAGTAAAAGAAACTGGTTCCTGTTTCAATATGTTGAAATTTTGATCACCAATATTCATCTAGAAGTTTCAGCGTTTCTGTTCAAATTTCTAGGTGTTTGATCAATTTTGAGTTGGCTTTTGTGCAGGGTGAGAAATATGATTATACTTTCTTTCTCTTAGATATGAATATCCAGTTTTCCTAGCACCATTTGATTATAAAAAACACTATCTTTTCTCTAACTTATATTTTGGCACCTTTGTTGAATATCAGATGACTTTATCTATGAGGAATTGTCTCTGTCTTCTATTCAGTTAATCCTCATGTCTTTTTTGTACCATTCTGGTTTTGTTACTCTAGCTCTGTAATAAAATTTGAAGTTTGATATTGTGATGCCCCCAGCATTGTTCTTGTTGAGGAATGCTTTGACTCTTCTGGGACTCTTATTTTTCCTAATGAATTTTAGGGGTTTTTCCCCCTAGTTCTGTGAAGAATATCATTGATATTTTGATGTGGATTGTTTTCATATCTATAATATTTTTTTACTAATCTGGTAATTTTGATAATTCTGGCTATCGAAGAACAAGAGAGTTCTATCTATCTTCTAAGGTTTTTCAATTTCTTTCTTCAGTGTCCTGTAGTTATCATTGTAGAGGTCTTTCACCTCTTCCTTAGGTTTATTTATTTGTTTATTTTTGGAAGGGGGTTAATGTGAATGGGAAAATTTCCCTGGTTTCTTTCTCAACAGATCATTGGTATATAGAACAGCAATTGATGTATATGTGTTGGTTTCATATTCTGCTACTTTGACATATTTATCAGTTCTAGAAGTCTTCTGGTAGAGTTTAGTGGGTGTTCTAATTATAGGATCTTATCATTCACAAACAGAGAAAATATGACTTCTACTTTTTCTATTTGTATCTGTTTAATATCCTTCTCTTGCTTGATTGCTCTGGCTAGAGGTTCAATGACTGTGTTGAATATGAATAGTAAGAATGCCTTGTTCCTGATTTTAGAGGAAAGGCCTTCAGTTTTTTTTTTTTTTTTTTCTATTCAGTATATTGAGCTTGGGTTTGTCATATATACTTTAAAATCTTAAATGTTCTCTAGTGTTAAACATGAATAGGTTCTGGACTATGCTGAATGCTTTTTCTGCATTTATTGACATAATTCTGTGATTCTTGTCCTTAACTCTATTTATGTAGTGTATTACATTTATTGATTTGCATATGTTGAACCAACTTTGCACAGGTGGGATGAAACCCAGTTGATCACAGTGTACTGTCTTCTTACTGTGCTTTCTAATGTGGATTGTCATATTTTATTAGAATTTTTGCATCTCTTTTTATCCAGAATATTTGTCTAAACTTTTATTTCTTTGATGTGTTTTTGTCTGATTTTGGTATCAGGGTGACACTGGCTTTAGATGAATTTGGCAGTATTCTCTCTTTTTTGTGTGGGATAATTTGAGGAGGATTACTATTAGTTCTTTGGTCTGATAAAACTCAGCTGAAAATCCATCTGGTTCTTGGATTTTCTTTGCTGGAAGGATTTTAATTTTTGCATCAATTTCATTGCTTGATATTGGTCTATTTAAGTTTTCCTCTTGTTTCAATTTTGGTAGGTCATATGTCTATATACATTTGTCTAGTTTATTACAGTATAAATTTTCAAAACTGTTTCTAATGATCCTCTGGATTTCAGAAGTATCTATGGTGATATTTCCTTTATCATCCCTAATTTTGTTGATGGGGTCTTTTCTCCTTTTCTTTGGTTAGTTTGGCTTGGGGGTTGTCAATATTGTTTATCTTCTCAAAGAAGTAAGTCTTTGTTTCATTGACCTTTTGTATTTATTTATTCTTAATTTTGTTAATTGACTTGCCTTTTCTCCTTTCTTTTACTGATCTGAAATTCATTTGTTCTTTTCCTAGTGCCTTGCAGTGTAAAGTGAGATTGTTTATTTGGAAAATCGGTCTTCTTTATTTTTTTTTTTGTAATGTAGTGCTATAAACTTTGCTCCTCAAATTGCCTTTATACTGTTCTAGAGGTTTTGATATGTTGTGTCTCTATTCTCATTTGTTTCTGAAAATATCTTTATTTCTCCCAATTTCTTCATCATTCCAAAGTATATTATTTAATCTCCAGATGTCAAAATGTTACTTTTTATGTTATTGATTTATAAACTTATTCCCTTATGATCTGGTAGGATGCAAGGAATTATCTCCTTTTGTGCATTTTTTTTTATTTGCTAAGACTTGCTGTGTGCCCCAAGATATGATCTATTTAGGTAAAGTTCCATGTGCTGCTGAGTTGCTGAGAATAAAAGTGGATTCAGCTATCCATGAATATCCTTAGGCTATTCCTGCTGGGTCTCTAACTTTAGGACCCTCTGATTTCTATGATATCTTCACCCTCAACTTCAGCTTCTCAGTCACTGGAACTAGTGGGCTCCCTGAATGGTTCCCACATCTAAGGAGCCTAGAGTTTACTTATCACCAATGCCCCAATATGGACTCTGGCCCATGATATGCCTTCAGTTTTAGCATAATTGCAATCCATGACCTGCAGACATTCATGTTCAAGTTCTAAGCACCAAGATAGCCCATCCTTGCTGACAAACTGTTAAACTAGCTTCTCTTTCTAGTTTTAATTCACATACTCTGGAGATCTGAGCCTGAGTGGCTAACTCTGCTAACTTTAATGCACACAGCAGAAAATTTGCCACTACTGTGGTAGCATTGTCTCTTTTTGATTCTCTGCAACTACTCTGGATTCTTTTTGCTTTACCACAGCTATTTTGGATACTGCTTTCAACACTTGCAATACCCTTCTTTGCATTTTCAGGGTGCTAATACTCAGATAGTATCCCAACACTCCCAACAGATAAGTCACCTTTAAGCCAACCCAGGATTTTCCCCACAAACTCTATGACCTTTCCTAGCTCCTGAGCCAAATCAGTATGCCCCACTTTGGAATCCTGCTAAATAAACCAGTTGTACAACTCCAAGACTGATTCATCATATTGTGTGCCAATCCCAGAAAAAAAAATTGGAGTATTCAATGGAGAGGTTTTAACCATTATGGTGACAGGCTGGTGTAACACGGAGGGCTACACCATACTACAAGCAGGAGGAATATATTTGATAGGTTGTATGCCCATTGCACAGGTGGATTTCCCCCAGATGTTTTATGAAAACATTTCTTTACAACTAGATTGATTTTGTTTAGATCCTCTCCAATGACAGGAGATAAAGGAAGTGGCCACCTCCATTTCCTTTGCTGTTACATTTGTAGAAACCTTCTTATCTCACTGCAAGTTTATCTAGATACTGATTAGTATTTAATCTAACACCAAGTGATCTTCAAAGAGTACCCTTAGTCAGTCAACCTTGAAATGTACTGTGATCCAGTCAATAAATTTGTTGCAATCTTGTTGAGCTGAGAGCCCACCTAAGTTATAATGGAACACTAATTTGAACAATAAAAAAAATGGTGAAATAATAAAGTGTGTTGTTGACCACTATGTCTGTTTAATTTATTATGAAACAATAAAAAATAGCAAGTTATACAGGTGTTTTACATATACTTAATGTTTCATGTTGGATTTTCTATTTTAAACATAATTTATTTTCCTATTGTAAATATAGTATTTCCTTTCTTTCCATTTCTTAAATGGCTATTTTTATATAAAATAGAATTGATTTCCTGTTTATATGAATTTCATTAGGACTTCGCTTAGTTGAACATATTATTGTTTCTATTGAGTTTCAGTTTAATCAGGCTTTCACTAAAATGCTATTATACTTTTGCAAATCATAATAGTTTTACCATCCTTAAGTATTTATACAAGATTTACTTTATATTTAATAATATTACCTAGTTACTAGACTAATATCAGGCATTTTTTCTTCTTGACCTCAATGGAACTACACCAAAATTTTCACCAGAATCATATCACATGGTAAAATTTGTTAATCCATTTAATTTTGAAACACATCATTATTCCAGAGAGAAAAATTTGTTTATATAAAATATACAGATGTTTAATACAATAATGAATTTCATAAGCCCATAATTTTTGTTTATTTTGTATTAGAATTTTTTGTTAATGTATAATTTTCACCAAATAAATGGCAATTTTTTCTTTTTTGTAATCTGAAATTTACATTTCATTTTTTTATTGGTTGTTCAAAACATTACAAAGCTCTTGACATATCATATTTCATACATTAGATTCAAGTTGGTTATGAACTCCCAATTTTACCCCAAATACAGATTGCAGAATCACATTGGTTACACATCCACATTTTTACATAATGCCCTATTAGTAACTGTTGTATTCTGCTACCTTTCCTATCAGCTATCCCCCCTCCCCTCCCCTCCCATCTTCTCTCTCTACCCCATCTACTGTAATTCATTTCTCTTCTTGATTATTTCCCATTCCTCTCACAACCTCTTATATGTAATTCTGTATAACAATGAGGGTCTCCCTCCATTACCATGCAATTTCCCTTTTCTCTCCCTTTCC
>NW_025999949.1:13503476-13516840 GCF_001458135.2 Marmota marmota marmota
CATTTGTTTTTTAGGGATTGGCTAGCTTCACTTAGCATAATCTGCTCTAATGCCATCCATTTCCCTGCAAATTCTATGATTTTGTCATTTTTTAATGCAGAGTAATACTCCATTGTGTATAAATGCCACATTTTTTTTTTTATCCATTTGTCTATTGAAGGGCATCTAGGTTGGTTCCACAGTCTTGCTATTGTGAGTTGTGCTGCTATGAACATCGATGTAGCAGTGTCCCTGTAGCATGCTCTTTTTAGGTCTTTAGGGAATAGACCGAGAAGGGGAATAGCTGGGTCAGTAATTATCCCAATATCCCAATCATGGTGTTTCTTAAGGTGCCCTCATTCCTTGGTCCACTGATTCCCACAAAGGTTTATAGTAAATTCTCAGGAAAGATAAAGCTAGTGTATGACCCAGAATTCCATAATGTAAGCATCCTTCCATGAATCCTCCTTTTCTGCTTAGTATTAGTTTTGTGAAATTTATCCACATTGAAATAGTTACCTCAGGCTCATTTATTTCATAGCTAAAGTGGATAAATATATGTTCTTTTGTTGGTTGGAGTTATAAATTGTTTACATTTTTGTTATGAGAAACAATGTATCTGTGAATATTTTTGCATTTATCTCTATGAACATTTAGAAGAATTGCTCTTTGGAAGATATTGCTAGATTATGCTGTTTGGATATAATTTAATGGAAATTTCAAGTTTTCCTAAGTAGGATTTACAAAATAACCCTCCATCAACACTTAAATGTCTCTGGTGCTTTACATCATCAGCAGTCATTTTTCTTGCCCAAAGTATTAATGTTTGCTAATAAATATGTATGTTAATTTTGGCTCATGGTGATTTAACCCCTGCTAACCTCAGAGATCTACTATGCAGTTAACAAATCTCCAGTAAATCTATTCCTTGTATTCTCACTGACTAATATTGGGCATAGTACATGGTAGGTGCACTGCTGTTGCTCAATAAGAATTTTTTTATTTAATGACTGAATGAATGATTGACTGAAGTTGGCTACTACCACCCAATCTACCACCCACAATTAGAAACTTGTTATTACTGATTAGAGAAACATTCTATGACCTGGCTTCTAAATTATTAGGAAATAGTTGTAGCTTAGTAGTAGAATGTGTGCTTAGCATGTTCAAGGCACTGGGTTCAATCCCCAGGACCAAAACAAAAACAAAAATAAAAACAAAACAAAAAAATAGCGTAGTAAAAATTGTGACTTTGTATGTTCTAGGACTTCTGGTACTGAACCTTTATGTAAAATTTTAGCCACTTATTCAAGAATAGAATTAGTACCACTTTGTTATGTTAGATTCCGTAGATCTTCAGAATTTGAAAAATTACATCTAGGGTAAAGTTAAAAGTTAAAAGACAGATGACAGGTGTATCATTTGTTGAGAAGAGCTTTTTTGTCAGTGAGTGCCAATTAAGAGTTGTTCTTAAGAAAGGAATCTATTTATGTATTCTACCTTTTTGAGAAAGTTGAAGGTATTCCATACAAATGATACTCACAAGATACTTAGTGAACAAAATGTCAGATCTTCTTAATGCTGTTTGGAAAGAAAGTCCAGAGAAATCACAGATAATCTGGATAGTGGAGATAACATTGGCCTGGAGAATAACTTTCACATAACATACAAATATGTAAGACAAAGTCATTTAAAATGTATCTTAAGCTTTCTTAATAAACTTTTAGAATGTGTATAATCTTAGAGACAAGAATATGTATTTAAAAGCCAAATTGTAATGCATAAATAAATAAATAGAAAAAAATAAAAGCCAATACATTTTTATAGAAGTTAGAAATTGATGCTTAAAAGGATCAAGTTAAGAGTTGTTTAAAAGAAGCTATTGGTCAGTCTTTATCCACATGATGGCAAAAGCTAATAGCAACAATAAAATTAGACTTTTGGTGGAAATGATTACTGAAGTCTGAAAAGGTGAAGCAAGTCTACTGGGAGAAAGTAAATCCCACTTTTCCAAGGAGAAAGTATTAAGATTAAGTAGAGACAAGAAGCAGAAGAGTACATGTGTTGAAGTGTGATGTGAATGGATCATGAGGAAACAATGATGTAATCAACATGCATGCAACTTAACATCATATCTTTACACTCAACTACCTTAAAGAAACAAACAAATAAATGTGTTCATGAAAAAAAGCAAAGGCATATACTATGATATGTATGGTGTTATGTACATATTTTATGACAGTAGGCCATATCATAATAATAACTTCCCCTGGTGTTACACTTGTTTTTACTTGAGCCTTTGGTCTAATTCAGCCTAAAATGAATGAATAATGAATAATCACCTATAATTTGATAACAGATGAACTATTTTTATTTTAGTAAGAACAATAGCAAAACTGACCATTTCACAACAAATTATGTGATACTCCTTCCAGTCATGTTTCCAAAAATTCTACATATGTCTTTTCAAGGGACTTCCACTCTTGGATCTGACATATTGTCAGTCTATTTACATACACATACACTAGCCCTTGACAACAATTAGGAATTTTGATGGGTGCAATGTACTAAATGTATATTATAAGAAAAGAATAATGAGAACAAAATATTAGAAGCTTGATGTTTGATTGGATATAATAAATTCAAAAGCAATTAGCTTATATTTAAGGTCCTGGGCAAAATTATTTAATAAACACAAGTAGATAGAACATAAATTTCCACTGACACCAGCCAAACTAAGAAATGTATATGGGACTATATAAAATGTAAAAGTGTCACAAGTTTTTTATTAAGAGACTGCTACTACAATAGACAACTAGCTGATTTTTTTAAAAAGTAGGATTACAAATATCATGCAAAAGTGGAAACCTGCACTGGGTCCTAAAAAAAATTAGTCAGTATTTTAACTAACACAATAAGAATAGGAAAGGTCCTGCTAACAGAAAAAAGAAATGTAAACAGGCAAACCATAATCCAGGGTGAGAAATATTCAGGGAGTCTCAAGGAGTGCCACCTGTTGATTAGGAGAGCAAGAGAAAACAATAGAAGGAGTTCACATCATCAAGATTCGGGACATTAATCTGGAATTTATTTTTCTTTGGTCTGGGAGAAATTAGGGTAGGAATTAAACATGATTTCAGCATTTGAGTCATGTTGGTAGGACATTTACTTGGAAAAGTTATCCTTTCAAAATAGCTGGAGTAATGGCTTTAATATGCTTATTTTAGAATGCAAATGCAACTATTAAAATTATAAACATTAAAAAATTTAAATATTTTAAAAATTTTAATGATAATAAGAAATCATTAGGCTTAATTATTATAATGTGCTCTGATTTTAGCTGGTTTTCTTTGTAATATTTGGATATTTTAAGACACTTAGAAGGTAAGAAGTAATCAAGAACAAAATGAAATAGTAAACTAAATTCCACTACTCAGTTGAAACCACAATTAACATTTTATACATTTTAAGGCTTGTTTTAGTCAGCATTTTTGCTGCCATTAACAAAAGACCTGACAAGAACAATTTTAGAGGAGGAAAAATTTGGTACTGAAAAACCAGCCTCTCAGAGCAAAGCCTGTTCAAGGAAGGGGGCTTGACCCTTGTCCTTGGAAAGACTCACAGTGCACTCCTAGGCACATACCCACCCTGTTGAGTTGTTGATCTACAAATAACAGGAGAGATCTCCTGCGCCAAGTGTCCCTGACTCAGGCTAGGTGGGGACCCATAGCAACCCCCTAGCAGCCACCAATCAGCATGAGTCAGGGAAAATACCTGGGATGCCAGATGACTCTCCCAGTAGTTTAGGGTGGTTAATAATGTGTTGGGAAACCATGTAGTTCAGCACTTACTCCCCTGTGGCTTAAACAATCAATTCAAATGAATCCCCCTCTTGTAATAGCCAATCACCCTTACCCAACTTGTTCCCAGCAGTGAATGGGCTAATCATGTTTTAGAGTTGTTTTATGATTTTCCCGAGGTGTGTGATGATTTTCTAAGAGATGCTATGATGTATTTGAAGTCCCTACCTTCCCCAAAGAGTGTAAAAAACTGCTGCAAACCCTGGGCTCAGGCCTCTCAGTGTCACCAGTTGCTGTGTGCACTTGGAAGACGGAGCTAGCTCGCAATAAACACTTCTTTGCTGCTTACATCAATCTTACTCTTTGGTGGTCTTTTGGGGGTTCCTAATTTGAGCATAACAGTACTCCCAGTTTCAGAGGTCTCCTTCCATAAACGGCCAACTCTATTGGTCTGTGCCCAGGGTGAGGCAGAACATCAAGCAGAGGGTGTGATACAGGAAAGATGCTCAGGACAATGCAAGAAGCAGAGTTTGAGCTCAAGAAAGACAAAATAGAAGCTCCAAGATATCCCCCATGACCCACCTCTTTCAGCCATACCCCATCTGCCCACAGTTATCACCTACTTAATCCTTGACAGCAAATTAATGCACTGATGAGGTTAAAGTTCTCAGAACTCAAATCATTTCACCTCTAAACTTTCTTGCATTGTCTCCCACATGAGCTGTTGGAGGCACCTCATATATAAACCATGATACTTAAGTTTTTTGAGTATTCATGTATATTGCCATTTTGCTTTCATCTTTACTTTCAGTCCTTGTTTCTTTCTCCAAATTAGAGACAACTCTAAATGTGGATTTCTTTTCATCACACAGTATTTGGATAGACTTTATATTATGCCAAAAGAAACATTCTAAATATATTTTAAGTAGGTATTATATTTTTTACTATATAGGCTTCTTGTAAACCTGTTTAATTATTAAACACTAGATATGAATTCTGGATTTTATTTGTTTGTTTTTGCTTTTTATTTCTTGGTGCTGGGGGCTGAACCCAGTGCTTTATGCATCCTAAACTAAGTATGTGCTCTACCACTGAGCTACTTTCCTAGCCCTGTGAATACTGTTTCAATTTTTGTTATTATAAAAGGTAATAGTGATACTGCCAGTTATCAGTAAAGAGTACTGCTTTCCCACATGTTGAAGTATGAACATTAGAGAAGCAGGCCAAGGCAAGCATATAAAGCAAGGTTTATTTAAAAAGGGGTAACATAGATTTCTCCTGAGAGGGAGAAGGGGGCCATAGCTAGTATTCTGGTATCCCAAGAAGGGAGGTGTTCTGCCCTTTTTATTTGGCCTCCTTGATCTGACCTGACTGGATTTACCTATCTACACTGACTGCCTGTCTAATCTAATTCTGGCTTCAATAGGTTCTTTGTATAAGTTTATTTTATGTCACTAAAATAAATTACTAAATATAAAACATATCCAAAATGAAAATATTATATATATATACATATATATACACACACACACATATATATACCTATATATATACACATATAGAGTTTTTTATCTATTTTTGTAAAAGCAAAACAAAGAAAACTTGCATTCCATTCTTAACCATGTTTTCAAGTATTTTATATATTCAAATCTTATAGCTAGAACATAAATATAAAATATAAATATACAATATAAAAACCCATATTAAGTTAAAATATACATGACAAAAATGCATAATTCTGTTCATGTTCACTTGATATTTTGGAAGAATCCTCCTTCAGAAAGTAAGCACAAATTTGATACCATAAAAAAAAAAAAAAAAAAAAAACAAAAAACTTCTTATAAGCATTAACATACTAACAGGACAGTGAAAAATTACTGAACAAAAGATGACAGGAACCCTAATAGTGAGCATACTTCAGGGTCTCTTTTTTCTCTCCTGGTGATCTGTGTTAATTAGCAGGAGATGGCTGAAAATTCTAGAAGTGTAGTGTAAACTGATTTTAAGAAGTAGACCTGACTAGTTTTGCAAATTTATTAGCTTTCTGGTACATAATAATTGAAAAGTACCTGCTTTTATGAAGCTTAAAGTCTGAAATAAAGAATGTAGTATAAATATTTGATATACTTTATAATAAATAGCAAGTACTATGATTTAAATGTCAAATTAGTGTTCTAAGGAAAACAATGTACATATATATAAAAATATAAATATAGTTTCTCTTTTTATAAGCCATAAGGAAAGCATTTAGACTGCCAGAGATTCTAAGATCTAAATTGCTTCAATTCCAATATGATGAATAGGATTTTACATAGTCTTATTTTAAATTTGTGTAGACTTCTACAGGTACAAGTATAAGGAGTCTCAATATATTTGTCCCATGCAATCATATTGTCTTACTCAGGAATAAAAACCATAGACATTTGATATAATGGTCAATTGAGGCTGTGTATTCATAAAAATAAAGTGAACATTTTAATACCATAGCCAATGAGCTGGTAAGTCTCCATCTTTACAGTAGACTTATTTATTTATTTTTTCCTTTTTCACTCCTTCAGGGAAATTGAAACACTAGGTGATTAAAAATGTATATTACAAGCTTAAACCAGTATATTATTTTTCTGACAGATTGAATGCCTCTTTAGGGCTAATGTGCTCATTTGTTTTACATTATATTTGGAATTGAGTGATTCAGCGTCCACTACTTTCAGCACTACCAAACCATGGTTATAAAAACAATGAACTAAAACCGTCTCTTTTTATTAGCAGGAAGTTAAAAAAAAATCAAAGTGCCAATGAAACTCAGAATCATGAGGCCCTAATAAAAAATGCTTTACTTGTTCTTTAAATTAATAGAATTACCTGAATGATGTGGAAAATAATAGAATACCAAACATACTCGTGGATCTAAGTCAGCTATAGTGTTAGCAATGTGTCATTTATTGAGCAACTATCACTACATTCATTGCTAAATGCAATGTAGAAATGACTACAGCTGTAGTGTTACTCTAGTTCACTCTAACAAATTTATCTGTTTGCCTATATCTTTCTCAAAGAACAAATTGAGGATAGAGCCTCAATCTATCCTCTCACTAATATTAAAAACAACAACAGTGATAATAAAACTTATAAATGCTGTTTCATGCACATGTCCAAAACTGTACAAATGGCCAGGCACAATGGCACACGTCTGTAATGCCAGTGGCTCAGGAGGCTGAGGTAGGAGGATCATGAGTTCAAAGCCAGCCTCAGCAACAGTGAGGTGCTAAGCAACTCAGTGAGACCCTGTCTCTAAATCAAATACCAAATAGGGTTGGGGTATGTGGCTCAGTGGTCAAGTGTCCCTGAGTTCAATCACTGATAATAGCCATTAAAAAAAAAAAAAAAAAGCTTTACAAATAATAACTTACTCAGTACTTGGAAAGACCAGATGAGTAGGTTCTCTAAAGTCTGGACTCAATTCCACTATTTGGATTCAAAGTCCACAGTCTTAACCACAATATTATGCACTTTTTACTACCAATTTTTGTCAGTCAATAACTATTTCTTCTAAATATCTCATGAAGTGAAAAACATGGATTTTTTAAAAAAGAAATGACTGAATAAATTAATAAATACAAAAGTAAAACAAACTTTGTTCTCTCTAGGGTCTCACAATATAGAATTAGGAATCTACCTACATATATAATTATGTTCATATCTTTTTGAGCTATATTTTTCATTTTTTTGTTTTGTTACCTAAGTTCTGTGTTTTTCCTGTGAGGTATAGATAGCATTTTTCTGAGTCTGGTTAATTATTAGTATCAGGGAAGGTAGGATTTTTTTTCTATATAGAGAAATTTATTCAAAGTGGTCCCTGTTGAACAATGTCTACAGTGAAACTATAAAAATTTTTGGCATTCTTTAAATATGGAAAATTGAGAATATTTTTTTAAGGATTATAGTATCTTGGTGTAAAATTTGAATTGTGATTTTCCTGGCAATTACATACTCATTGAAAATTTACATTGTAACCAAATTAATCATTTCCTTTTTTTTAAAAAAAGGATAACTTTTGTCTGTAGTTTACATTCTAAAAGCACTTATTTTTAAAAAACGTAAGAAATCTTAACACTACATCTCTGAACAGATGAATGCAAAATTATGTTAAAATGTTTGTGATATAATTTTTAAACTTATTAAACTAATGCAGCATGGTATAATTTACTGTGTAATTTCTATTGTCTTCCAAAGATTTCTCTACATATTTTCAAACATTTAAATCTAGATATAATATACATGATGTCTTTTTAAAGATTATATTTTTTGTATAATCATTATTTTTGTCTATACTTTTCATTTTTACTTTTACGATCCTTTTTCTATTTCCCTTTATCCTTCCTGAGATGGGTTTTATAAGTTTTGTGTACTAACATATGACCTACTGAGGATCAATTTAATTACCTGAAGAGATGGATAGACAAATTTGAGCCTCTAGCCCAAAGTATGTGTAACAGTGACTTTAATTTTTTTTTTTTTTGGTCTAAACTGGGCCACTATTGGGAATCAAAAGAGAATTATTAGTAATTAGCAAACTTTCTGTGGAACCAGTTTTTAGATACACAGTTCTGTGTGCCTGAGGCCATTCTCATAAAAGAAAGCAAGTGGGGTAGACTTGACAGCCTTCCCATAAAGAATTACCTAGTGTGAAAGGTTATCCATCATTTTAATCTCCACCAGTTTTGGGGGTGACAAAATAACTCCTTTGCAATTGGGATTCCTTAGTTTTCAAAGTGCAATACCAAATGCTCATTTTTATTTTATTTATTTTTCTTTATGCTTTTCAAAAAATTCCTTATATATTGAAAAATTAGAAAAGTGGTTTATCTATGTAAGAACTACATTTTCTCAGTATAAAATTTGAATAGTGATATTAGTGGTAATTATTTAGTCATGAAAAAGTTCACATTGTCTGTACCCAAATTAATCAATCTTTTCCTTTTCATTAAAGAAAGATATAGCAAAGACAAGAAGCATAACTTAGGTCTATCCTGAGACAACTGGAATATATATTCACCCTATATATGAGTTTTCCAAATCTATGGAATGTTACCTACCATAGGAGAGAGAAAAGGCAATCACAGGTATCTCACATTCCTAAAGAAGGGATTTTACTTAATTTAATACCCTCCCCCCTTAAAATATCTAATGAGAATAAATTACAAAGCAAAAACATGTTCAGCCTTAGCAGTATGCTGACCTAAGTCGCTGCATTTTAATCAATCAATCAACATATTCATGTGTTCAACAAATATTTACTAAATACACACCATGAACAAGATGAGATGTGACTTAAAATGGAGTTCTTGGTCTAATGGAGAAAGAAAACAAGTAAACGTAATATAAATGTACAATATGATAAAGCACATGACAAGGGCTAGGAGACCAACAGATAAACTTAATTTGGTTTTGATGAGCAAGAAAAATCTACAGAGCATAAACTTAAAGGTTAATGTGATGTTTTGAATTGGTCAGATAAAACTGAGGAAGACTATTTCATTAAGATGAGCCTTAGAGGCTATAAAAGCCATAGGATATTTGGAAGAAACATATGCAGTTTGAAAACATGGGGACTAAAATATGTGGGGGAAATGATGAGAAACTTCATCAATAAGAAAACAAAACTCATTCCTAAAGAAATTTATAAGCATTTTATGGAATTTGATTTTTATTGGAGTCTACTAACAATGAACTGATTTTAATTGAATAGTCCATATGATTAGATTTTTGGAGAGACTACAAGTATGTGCTGTTCAGAATCTTGCTGTGAGGAGCATAATTGACAGAATGTCTCAGGTACTGCCATTCTGGAGCCACCATCATTTTTGTGGAAAATGAATTTCTTTCTGTGTTTTCCAGCCATGGACTGAACATGGTGGTTATGCCAGTTTGTACCTCTTCCTTAAGGACCCTTCTCCACTGAGCATTTTGGTTCCAGAACTCTCTGTAAATCTGATTGAACATTTTTGTAACTATACTTCTGAAATTCTTTGTATCTAATCTCCTCCTTCCTATCAGAAAATCTCTTGCTCATCTAACCAAATCTTTATCATCCAAATTAGCACAACTACTTGTCTAGTCATCATTTTTTAAAATTTCTGTTTTATTAATTTTCAATTTTATTCATGCAATTTTATTCATTGTACAGAAAGGCGAGAACAGTGGATTTCATTGTGGCATATTCTTACATAATAAAATATAACTTCATCAATTTCACTTTAGGTTACTCCTCTGTGCTTCCATCTTCCGTTTCCTTAACCCTCTTCTTCTACTTGGATGGTCCCTCCCCCCCATTCTCCCCTCCTCCAACAGAAAGAATGGATAAAGAAAATGTGTTATGTGTACACAATGGCATTTTATTCAGATATAAAGAATAAAATTTTGTTATTGACCTGGAATTAGGTGAAACTGACGACCATAATTTAGAGCATGATGTCTGTCTCGGAAAAGTATCGTGTTTTTTTCTCCTATGTGGATGTTAGAGGGGGAAAATATGTATACTGATATGTATGCATATGTATATGTATACTGATATAAATATGTATACTGATATAAAATATGTATACTGATATGTGAAATATGTATAGACAAGTATGTATACTGAGATTCTATAGATGTGTCAATTATGACTGAGTTACAGACTCAGTTGTGTGGAACATCATGACCGATGCCATGGACACTACTCACATTTTATGGCTCAGAGTTAATTTTAGATGTTAAATAATCCCCTTAATGAGCATATCCTGATAGATCCTCAACTGTTTATCTTATAATTTAATAAACCCAATGTCTATTACACTATATTTATAACCCTTTGAAGACAGAACTTTTTCCTTTCTCAGTCATTAATGTTTATTCTGCCCAGAAAAGTAATCAAAGTTGGTATACTATCAACATTTATTCATGGCTATTCATATCATATAGTTTTTTTTTTTTTTTTTTTTTTTTGGTACTGGGAATTGATCTCAGGGTCACTCAAACACTGAGCCACATCCCTAGCCCAATTTTGTATTTTATTTAGTAACAAGGTCTCACTGAGTTGCTTAGTGCTTTGCTTTTGCTGAGGCTGGATTTGAACTTGAGATCCTCCTGCCTTAGACTCCCAAGCCATTGGGATTACAGGCATGTGTCACTGGCCTGGCCACATTATATAGTTTTTTATTTAAAATTTAGACTCTGCACTTATTGTAAGGTGAACAAATATCATATGTATCATTAAAGAAAAATAATTGCTGTGCAAAAATGATACAATGACTATTCATCTTTATTAGATTCCTTGTATATACTTATTACATTAATTAGAATGTTTATTGTATACTTGTCAAATATAAAATTTAAAAAATGAGGGAAATAAATTGGAAAATTGGAAATAAATTCTAAATCTATTTTCACATTTAGAGTCCTACTCTTTATATTACTTTTTAAGTCACCTTTTCAATATCATGTTTCAAGTTTGTTTTTGATCCCTGTGCCTTCTCACAACTTAATTCTACGTCTCTTGTGAATATAGATGAAACTTAATATAAACATAAAAATAAAGAGCTTTCATAACACATCTTGAAATCAATGAAAATGGGTTCTTAGGCTGGCTTTGCAACCTACCGGAGTTAGCTATCTTTTTCAATTATTTTTCCTTTGTATATACCATAAATGAAATTAAGTTTACAACTTGTAAGTATACAAAAGTGAATATAACTATCTTCCAGATCAAGATATAGAATACTACTAGCAAGCAGAATTTACCTTTCTGTTTCTTCTCAATCATTACCTCTCAAAGTTATGGTCTGTTTCTATCACCACAGGTTAGTTTTTTATTTTTATATACATACATAAATATGGATCATTTCTTCTTTTCTTTTTTTTTTTTTTTGGTAATGGAGACTTAACCCAAGGGTGCTTTCCTACTGAGCTACATCCCCAGCCTTTTTCACTTTTTATTTTGAGACAGGGTCTTGATAATTTGCTTAAGGACTTGTTAAGTTGCTGAGGCTTACTTTGAAATTGTATTCCTCCTACTTCAACCACCCAAACCCCTAGGCTTATATGTGGGAGCCACTATGCCTGGTTTATCTCTTTTTTTACCAGTCTTTTTTGTCCATAGGATTCATCAACATATATACATATAGCAGTAGCTTGCTTTTATTTTTCATTGCCACATGGTATTCATTATATAATTATCTCATAATTTATGTAGAATTTCTATTGAAGATGGATGTAGATTATTTTTGTCATGGAACTAGTTAATTATTCTCTGAAATTATGAAAAAAATATTTTAAACACATGTTTAAGATATATAAAGTTTCAACTCTTCCTTATTTAGACTAGAAGTAGGTATTGTGTATTATATATTTAGAATAACTGTATTGATTGTAAATTGCCATTAAATGGTGGTCTATTTGACATTTGCATAATATGGTGCATTTATTTGACATTTATAGAAGTTAAATATCATCTTACATGTTTTTGGTAATGTTCATGCTCTAATAGATAGCTCATATAGCTATACATTTATTAGTAATCCTGAGGAAAGAAAATTTATGGCTCCTGTAACTGAAGTTAGAAAACAAGACCCAGATCACTGTCCTTGTCCTCCTGTTAAACCTGAAATAGAAAAGTTTAAGATGGATACTTCTTTATTGTGTAGAGCTGAGTTGTGCTTTGTAGTACATTGAACTACATCCTTGACTTATACCACTAGATGCCAATAATCCCTGCTTTCTTCTTCAGCCTCAGATTTGACAACCTTGATATTGCCAAATGTTCTGTGGGAGGCAAGCTCACCCAAGGTTAAGAATTATTAATATAAGGAAGAATTCAATCAGCTTTATATTTGGCATTAGGAAAAGCAAATCATTTTTGAAATTTTATTTTAAGAGAGTATCATGCCGAGAGCATACTCTAAAAGGAAAAAGTGGAATACTCAGGAGTTTCACACTATATTTACCAAGAAAATAGGGTATTTCTTAAGAGACTTCTAGCCATGACAAATATCTTCAATATAACTGATCACATCAATGAGAATGTTTCTAATACCTGGTTTATGAATTAGAAATGAATTAAATTTTTATTATAAAGGCGTTTGTGGATTTTTCGAAGGAAAAGGATTCTGAACCAGTCTATAAAAGAACTTCTGGAGTGTAGGTTTTGTAATGAAATATTAAATGGCTGTTCTTGGAGTGTGGGTTAATTATTAATATGGATTAATTATTAGGGCAAATAACTGCCTTAAAATATAGCTTAAATAAACAAGACATACATAACATCCCACTATTTATTTAAAAGTAAATCACAGATAAAATAACTGGTAATAATTTTTGCCTTTTAATGATTAATATATATGTATGTATGTATATTTTACATACACACATGTTTGTATACACACATATATATGTATATGTGCAGGCGTGTATATATACGTGTGGGTGTGTGTGTATATGTGTGGGTGTGCATGTACATGTGTGTGCGTGTATGTGTGTGTGTGCGTGTGTGTATATATATATATATATATATATATATATATATATATATATATATATATCAGGTTT
>NW_025999949.1:13520732-13523199 GCF_001458135.2 Marmota marmota marmota
GTGTATATATATATATATATATATATATATATATATATATATATATATATATATATATATCAGGTTTTATTGAGGAAAAGATCATTTGGAGATATTCATAAACACTTAAATATTAATTTGTTGCAGGACTTAACCTTGTGAAGTTGTAGTGTTGATTAAGCAATCTCTGTAAATCTATTGATCCGTGTCTCCTGCTATAGTCTGGGGTCCACAGGGCATGCATTTGGAAAGGAAAGATGTATGGAAAGACATTAAGAGCAAGCTGAATTCCACAAGCACAGGGTGGAGAAATGATGATGTGAGCACATATTAGTTTGGGCCATTCCAGTATGGAGCTTAACAGAACTGTCCCAAGAGTCAAAGAAGCTGAAGAAGACTCAGGAGCAGGTATAGCTGTACCCTCATGCAAATGATGTGAGGTAGCAGATCTACAAAGAGTTGTTTGAATTGTAAAATGGCTGCTTTTTTCTTTCTGACATTTTGCCTTGTGACTACCTTAAATAGAAACATACAAAAATGAAAATTCTAAATAATGTAGTGCAGCTTAGCCAAATGTAACATTATGAAACCACCGAGGTTTATTTTACAACTTGATGTATCTTGACTTTAAACATTAACTTTTGATATTCCTACCAATTGATAAATAATAAATTAACTAATCTATACTACCCACCCTTTCTCTCTTTTGAACTTGTTCTGTGTTGGTTACCTTTGATTCTTTACATATCATGCTTAAAAATCTAGCTCACATTTTTATGAATTAGAGCAATTATATCTTGACTCTTAAAGATAATTATAGCAATTATACTTTATTTTCTATCTCCTCTACCTACTTATTTTATTTTCCATCATTTGTCATCTGTATTTTACCAAGGACAATTTAAATGATGATTATCTTGGTTTTCAGTTATAAAATCTTACTTAAGCGTGACTTGCTTTTTCCAAAATGAGTAAATAAGTGTGTTATGAATATCTAAATGTTCATTGTTAAACAGCCAAAGTATGCTATAATTTCTTTCCTAAACATTTTTTTCATATTGCTTTCAATTGCCTTATTATCATTTTTAAATTTTTTCTTTATCATGTTCATAAATTCATCTACCTATAGTTTTAATTATGTGCTTTTCTCCCAAATGCTTCCTTTCTAGAGCTCACTGTTCTGCTCCAATTAGGATAGGTTGCTCCCTAGACAGGTTACACCTTCTGGGTTGGATACACTGTGCTCTGTGTCTTTTGTTTTCCTCCTTTGCTTATTCTTCAGTATCAAGAGAAGCAAACCTTCAAATAATGTCCTAAGAAGAAGAATTGCTGGGTGTTAACCCTGTAAAACTTTAAATTTTAGACACACCACACACACATACACACACACACTCATACTCATACCTTGTTATGTTTTATTAGCTCTTGGCTGATAATTTATGCATAGCATTCTAGGTTTAATATTATTATCTCTAAGAACATTTAAATTGTTGCTCCAATGAATTCTAGCACTGTATGACATTGATTAGAACTTTGGACCAGTCTCTTTCTTTTGACCATTAAGGTGGCAATTATTTTTCTCTTTAGAACTATATAGATTTCTCTATTGTTGCTCAATGGCACAGCACATGCTCCACATGCATAAGGCCCTAGCTTCAATGCCCAGCACCTTGCCTTTGTTGTTGTTATTGTGTTTTCATCCTGTAAGCACTTCCATGATCTCTTAAAACATGCAGAATCACTGTTCTATTTATTTTTCTTTAATTTCCTTTTTTTTAAATTTTTTATTGTTGGCTGTTCAAAACATTACATAATTCTTGATATATCATATTTCACACTTTGATTCAAGTGGGTTATGAGCTCCCATTTTTACCCCAAATACAGATTGCAGAATCACATCAGTTACACATCCATTGATTTACATATTGCCATACTAGTGTCTGTTGTGTTCTGCTGCCTTTCCTATCCTCTACTATCCCCCCTCCCCTCCCCTCCCCTCGCATCTTCTCTCTCTGCCCCCTCTACTGACATTCATTTGTCCCCCTTGTATTATTTTTCCCTTTCCCCTCACTTCCTCTTGTATCTACTTTTGTATAACTCTGAGGGTCTCCTTCCATTTCCATGCAATTTCCCTTCTCTCTCCCTTTCCCTCCCATCTCTCATCCCTATTTAATGTTAATCTTCTTCTCATGCTCTTCGACCCTACTCTGTTCTTAGTTACTCTCCTTATATCAAAGAATACATTTGGCATTTGTTTTTTAGGGATTGGCTAGCTTCACTTAGCATAATCTGCTCTAATGCCATCCATTTCCCTGTAAATTCTATGATTTTGTCATTTTTTAATGCAGAGTAATACTCCATTGTGTATAAATGCCACATTTTTTTTATCCATTCATCTATTGAAGGGCATCTAGGTTGGTTCCACAGTCTTGCTATTGTGAATTGTGCTGCTATGAACATCGATGTAGCAGTGTCCCTGTAGCATGCT
>NW_025999949.1:13524660-13555576 GCF_001458135.2 Marmota marmota marmota
TCTTTTGCTTCTTGGATTTGTTTATGTAATTCATTGTTGAAGTGATCTTTCATTGTCTGATTTTGCTGTCTGATGTCTTCCTTGAGACTCCAGATCATCTGAAGCATGTATATCCTGAATTCTTTATCTGACATTCCATCTGCTGCAGCTATTACCTCTTCTAACGTTGAGTTGACCTGCATTGCTTGTGGTCCTTTCTTTCCTTGTCTCTTCATACTGTTCGCGTTCCATTCTACTTGGTGAAACTGTTGTACTATTGAATTTTCCCCCTATATATTTATATTGGTCTTGTATAGTTGCAAAGTCTCCCTCGCAGGCGCGGGCGGCGGCTCTGCCCTTCCTCCAATTGGGGCAATGTGCCTACCACGCCGGCAGGCCGCTGGGCCTGCTCTGCCGGTCGGTAGCAGGTCCGCCTACCTTGCAGGCGTGGGCGGCGGCTCTGTCCCTCTGCGAGCCACTAGGCTTGTTCTTTCGGTGGTCGCAGTTCTGCCTACTTTGCAGGTTTAATTTCCTTTCACTGAAAAATTTTTGTTTATTTTTTCTTGGAAATCATATTAGACGATTTTATGTTGAACCAATTCTATATTTTACTTTTATTTCATTTTATATATCGGAAGAAAATAATTTATATCTTTAACAGTTACATAGTTTGTGTAATCATTTTTTCTGTCTCGTATCTTTGTTGTGGATAACTGGTTTTGGCTTATATTTTTGTTGTTGTTGTTGTTGTTTTTGTTTTGGTGGTGCTCCAGATTGAACCCAGGGCCTTGTGCATGCGAAGCAAGCACTCTACCAGCAGAGCTATATCCCCAGTCTGTGGCTCATATGTTAATAACACTCTGTACATGTGTGGATTCCTGGTTATCCTTTCAAAGCATACACTACAGCTGCTAGATTCTCTGTGAATAGGGTTTAAAATAGACAGACAGATAAGCGTTAAACATCAGGCCTGTTCTTAGATGAGAGAGTAGTAAACTGATCACTATTGAAGGATATCTCCAAATTTCCTGATGAAATACGTCTTCTGTTGGGCTCAAATATTTCCAGTCTTTATAGCCTTTGTTAAAATTTCATGAGTAAAGGAAAATATCTTTTTCATTACATTTGTCTTTTGCTTTTTTTATATTCTATGGAGTACATATATCTGGTAGCAGGCACAGTTGTACATTGGCTTTTCAGAAGAGAGGAAACTTACAATTGCCCTTATATACATAATTTTATAATCTTCCTCATTATCACACATTGTTCACTCTTTTTCATATACATTTTGAGTTTCTTCATGAATTATAAAGCTCCCTGTGAAGACTAGGTTGCTGGGTTCTCTGCTTTGATTTATCTACTAATCTGCTTATTTCTGTATATTCAAATTGTCAATTTGAAAGGTTTTTTCAAAGGAGATCAATGATTAAATTGGTGAACTTTGAGTAAAGCAGATTTACCTTCTATGACATGACTACATACTGAAAGCACACAAAGGAATAAAGGCCAGACCCACTTGATAATAAGTAATTCTCCAGCGAACTGCCTTCAAATTGGAACCTAACTTTGGTTCTATCTTTCATTTATTTTAGTCTTTAGAAATTGTTGTTATATTTCATCAATTTGCCTTGAACTCATGGATCCCTAGAAAAATTTTGGCTTAATTGACCCCTTTGACTTCTATCAAGTATATCTTTGTTTTATTCATATTTTACCAATACAGAGACAATCCATGAGCCTGAGTTGTTAGGCCAGGATCTCTCTTCACTCCAAATGAAATGCAAATCCAAGTAACAAAACCCATGATGAACAGGATTCCAAAAGGATCTGTTTCACTGAATTGTCCATCTGTGTGTACATAATTGCTTTTTAGTCTATGTCATATACTCTGTGATCCTCATCTTATTTAATTACTTAATTAAACTCTATCATTCAATTTCCCAGATAACTAAACTCTAACCAAATGGAAATATATGAGACATTTGCACCCATCATAAATGAATAATGTTAAAATAAATGGAATGTCAATAATTCCAGACAGTCTTAAGCACTTTACATGAAATATTAAATTTGAAACTCATCATATTATGAAATAAGCAACAGTTTTTAACATTGTTTTATCTATGAGAAAACTTAGACTTGGTCAAAATAAATTAATTAGAAAGAGTACTTTGCCAGCGCCACCTATTAAATCTAAAATTAGATTTTATTAGCAAATCAATCATACTTGCATTCCAAATTTCCATATTGAGAAGTATTTCCCAAGCTTATGTTAACGAACAGTCCCCAAATATCATTGCATCAAATCAAGAAAGGATTTGCTTCTCAGTTATGCAACAGGTCCAAGGCATGTTTTCAGGAAGTTCTGATCCTCAGTATTACCCCTATGAGAAAGACAGAGCACAGGCAACTTATATTTGCTTTGTGCTTTATACATGAAATATTATCTCAAATAACCCAAGAGCCCAGAAAAGTGTAGTCTTTTGTATTCATGGAACAAAAACTAGGTATATGCGACCATTAGTAAAGGACACTCTGATAGAATTCCTAGAGTTCAGGGATGTCTGACACTAAACACAATACTCTTCAGCACCGGGTTACCTTTTTCCTATCAGGTATTGTAAATTTGATGAAAATACTAATTTAAAATTATTTAGAATAACAGAAAAAAAATTAGAAGAAAATCATTGTAAAAACTGTTGTAATCAAAATAAGGAAATATTTGTTTTTCATATATTTTCAATATGTAAAATTTTAATAATTGATAGATATAATTTTTGTATCCTGTATTTGTCATTTATTAACATTTTTCCAAATTCAAAGTTTGTGAAAAAATTATATCTAAGATGGCCAAATATGTCAAATACTTAGCTTAACTAATTTTTGATGTTGGATAAATATGTAAAATACTTTGATTTACTCAGTTGTACACTATTAAACATCTTGAAATCTGAACCTTTTAATATAAATTCACAAGTATAACAATACTTAATCTTGAGATCTATTATTATTTTACATTTTCATAAAAGAATCCTACATTTAAACTCTTACTTTCACTTATGCTTTTACTCTTTAATGGCTGACTAAATTCATCAGAGAATTTTTAAAATTTTCAAGGAAAAAAATACTTCGCTCTTAAGAAGATGTTTGTAGTATCAGTTTATAATTGCCTAAAATTAGATTTTTTAGTAATAGTCTTCATCAAAATCTCTAGAGAATATTTGTCTTTCTCTGATGCAAAGAAAAAAATTGTCCCACAAATTATCTACTTTACTGATTTATTTTCCTATTAGTGAATCCTGTTTGATGAATCTTTTTGCATTCTCTCTCCTCTTGGTGTTTTCCTGGTGATTTTGTGAAAGAATATTTTTCCCTCAGCTGTTCCTGTAGAAAATTGCCACCCCCAGAATAGTTCTAACCTCTAAAAATTGACCTTATATTTGATAAACAGGGAATCCATGAAACTTTCCAAGTAACAGATGAAATGAGTACCTTAGTAGCTCATGAATTCCAAAATATTCTATGCATTTTAGTAAGTGGATACTTAACACAATCAGACCTCTTTTTATAACAATAAGTTCATAAATCAGTTTTCAGTGGCAATCTTGTAAAGATGTGCCAAATATATTTGAACAAAGTTATTAGTGCTGAAATAATAACACTAATTTTAAGAGCACTCATTTGTAAATATATTGGATCTGCCTTATTACTAACACATTGTACTAACAACTTTATTTTGCCTATGAACCAGTATTTTCCAACTCTAAAATTTGTCAGATTGGTTTATTTTGGGGGGACAGGGGGGTTATACTTCCTTTATACCTTTGGCACAGGTGTTTATTTTCTCCTTACAGTGGTGTTTAAATTTTTAAATAAAATGATGTCCTTTCACATCTGCAGTATTTCATTTAGCAGGCTATAATTACTTGAACACAATTGTCAGAGGATGTTTTGGTTAGGAGACAATAATTGCTCTCTCTTTAAGATATCAGGGGGTGTAGAACAGACATATATACAGCTAAGATTTATTCAAGAAAGGAAAGGTCAATATTACCTCCAAATTAGTAATTTGTTGTGATCAAAGAATTCTGCTTAAAGGTGGGTTTTAAATATGAAGATATTTTATACCTAAATGTTGAGAAAAATATCATGTTTTGAGAAAGATATATTTAATGTCATTTTTCATATATTGCTCTAAAAAGGAAGGATATTTTTATGGACTTAGAAGCTCAGCTTTCAAAAAATTAATACAACTCATTCTTACATAGGGTCTGTGCTACAGATAAACCAAGTACTTAAAAAATTTTGAAATCTTTTTCCTTTTGATTATACTATCAGCTCAACTAAATCACTGTTGTGCTATAAGAATAATGGGAAACTGAATTCTATGCATACCAATACTGGAACAAACTTAGATAATAAAAATGGCAGCCTGATAATCCTATTATTAATTTTTAGTTGTGTTGATAGAACTTTTATAACCTCCTTTTCAAAAGTTTCTAATAATAATAACAAAGCAATGCTGCAAAATATCTCATTTAGTCTCCCTAACTATCTGGTGTTAATGCTTTCATTGTCCATTATTTACCCAAGAGCTTATCTTGACTAATTTTTCATGGTCAGACTTCTCTTCATAGAGTCTTGAACTTTGGCTTGCCCTGAAGTTTGAAAACTAATATGCAGAATACCTCCCTCAATAGCTCATTCTAAGAATTCTTGACTACCCAGAAAAATAGTTTCTATTAAGATACCTCACTCATGCTTTCTGCTCATCTGCAAGGCTTGTCCCCTTCCCCAGAAACTTTTCGTAGCCTTCCTTACTTCTACAGATAAGAGATTTCTATTTAGTTTTGAAAAAATCGGAGATTATTTGTGCTCAGAGCATTCTTCTACTCAAAATAGTTTTTGAAATAAAATCAATCCTTACCTATGTCCAAGTTGTTTTTATTTAGTATATTCAAAGTAATTATCATTATTCTCATTTTTACTTACTGGAAAATTTCATATAGAAAGTTATAGTAAATATTACATAATAATATGAACATTGGAATGTTAATGTAGTCCTGTGCCATACTTATTCTCATTTTTACACACTTTCATACAGCCTCAAACATAATATTCATTTGTAAGATTCCCAGGAGACAGGGGAGGGGAAAAACAATTGGGAATGATATTGGCGAAATTATATTGTGATATTGTGTGCATGCACGAATATAGGACAACAGATCCCAACATTATGTACAACTAGAATGCACAAATAAAAATATGAGAAAATAAAATACTTTTTGGAGCTTTCTTATAAGCTTTGAATGTATTTCCAAATCTCCTTTAATGGTGGAAATGAATCTTACCAATCCACCCTTAAGTAGAATTGTTTGGTGCTCTTGACCAAGTATTTGGATATCATAACCAAATAATACAAACTGAATGCCTCTGACACTCAGTGCATACATACTGTCTGTTGACTGTAGATATCTGTGATACTCCATCCTCAGCAGGTGAGATAATTTGGGTCTAGATCTTCATGTAGTCTCTCCTGCCATCTCCATGCTCAGAACCATAAGAAGTGACATAATAATCATACTCCAGGAGTAGATAAAACCAATAGGAAATGGTAAGAGACACAGTTATCCTTTTTATGATTTAATGAGTGCATTATATTAATACATGATATTGGGGTTCACATTGACATAATCATACATGCAGGGGATATAACTAGCTCAACTTCAGTCCCCAGTATTTTCACTTTCCCTCATCTCCTCCTTCCCCCTACCCCTTCCTCTATTTGTCTTTCTTCTATTTATTTTTAGTTTTTTTCAAATTAGTGCTTTACAGATATACATAATGGTGAAATTCATTATGGTATGTCCATATATGTACATAGAATAACTTGATCAATTTCATTCTGTCGTTCATCAATTTTCACATTGCTCGTCCCTCCCCTAATCCACTTCCTCTACTCCACTGATCTCCCTTCTATTTTCATGGGATTCACCATTCCCCCTTTTTAAATTTTTGGTCCAGCTTGCGCATATGACAGAAAACATTCAACTCTTTGAGTTTCTGAGTATTACATTTCACTTAGTATTGTCTTCTCAGTTCCATTTATTTACCAAAAGATTCCATAATTTTATTCTTCTTTATAGCTGAGTAAAATTCATATATATATATGTGATTTATATATATATATATATATATATATATATGAATTATACATAAATGAATTATATATTTTTTGAATTATATATATATATGAATTATAGATATACACATATATCTTATTGATTTTTGGTTTTATTTCTTGTGTTTGCTGTAGGTGTCTGGTTAAAGAAGTGATGCCTTCACTAACATGATGGAATGTGGGCCCTATGTTTTCTTGAAGCATATGCAAAGTTTCTGGTATATGTGTGTGTATATGTATGTGTTTGTATACACACACACACACACACACACATACCAGAAATATATATATAGTATTCATCTGCTGATAGGTACCTGGACTGGTTCCATAACTTTGCTACTGTGAATTTTTTGTCATAAACATTGATGTGACTGTATAACTATAGGATGCTGATTTTAGTTCTTTTGAATGAATACCAAGAGTGAGCTGGGTCATGTGGTAGTTCTATTCCTAGTATTTTCAGGATTCTATATACTGCTTTCCAGAGTGGTTGTACTGATATGAAGTCCTACCAACATTGTATGAGTATACCTCTTTGCCTACATCCTTGTTAGCAATTGTCATTATTTTTACTCTTGATAATTACCATTCTAATTGGAGTGAGATGAAATCTCAATGTAGTTTTGGTTTGAATTTCCCTGATAACAAGATGTTTTGAACAATTTTTCATATATTTTTAAGTAATTTGTATTTCTTCTTTTAAGAAGTTTCTGTTTAGTTCTTTTGCTCATTTATTGATACAATTATTTATTTGGTGTTAAGCTTTTTCATTTCTTTATATATTCTGGATATTCCTGTCAGAGGAGAAGCTGGCAAAGATTTTCTTACATCTATAGGCTCTCTCTTTGTACTCTTAATTGTTTCCTTTGCTGTGCAGAAGCTTTTATAATTTGATGCTGTCCCACTTATTGATTCTTGGTTTTATTTCTTGTGGTTCCTTTAGGGTCTGGTTAAGGAAATGATGCCTTCACTAATATGATGGAATGTTGGCCCTATATTTTCTTATAGCAATTGCAAAGTTTCTGATCTAATTCCTAGATCTTTGACATATAGATTTGCGTTTTGTACAGAGTAAAATTGAGGGATCCAGTCTCATTCTTCGATATATGAATATCCAGTTTTCCCAGCACCATTTGTTAAAAAGTCTGTCTTTCCTCTAAGGTATAATTTTAGCATCTTTGTTGAATATAAGATGACTATGTCTATGTGGATTTGTCTCAGTGTCTTCTATTTAATTGGTCATTCTTGCTCTTTGGATGCTTGTATCATGCTGCTTTTGTTACTGTAGCTCTGAAGTATAATTTGAGGTTCAACATTATGGTTCCTTCAGCATTGCTCTACTTGTTCAAGATTGCTTTGACTATTCTGGGTCTCTCATTCTTCGATATATGAATATCCAGTTTTCCCAGCACCATTTGTTAAAAAGTCTGTCTTTCCTCTAAGGTATAATTTTAGCATCTTTGTTGAATATAAGATGACTATGTCTATGTGGATTTGTCTCAGTGTCTTCTATTTAATTGGTCATTCTTGCTCTTTGGATGCTTGTATCATGCTGCTTTTGTTACTGTAGCTCTGAAGTATAATTTGAGGTTCAACATTATGGTTCCTTCAGCATTGCTCTACTTGTTCAAGATTGCTTTGACTATTCTGGGTCTCTCATTCTTTCTAATGAATTTTAAGAGGTTTTTTTTTTTTTTTTTTTTTTTTTTAGTTCTGTAAAGAACATCATCAGTATTTTGATAGCGATTGAATTTGTACATTACTAATGGCAGTATATTTATTTTGACAATATTAATTCTGCCTATCCAAGAACATAAGAGGTTTTTCCACTTCAAAGTTCATTTTTTCTTAAGTGTTCTTATAGTTTTATTTGAAGAGTTCTTTCACGTCCTTAGTAAGATTTACTCCCAAAGCTTTTTTTTTTTTTTTTTTTTTCCAGTTTGGCTGATTGGTTGGTTATTGTGAATGGAATAGTTTTTTCTGATTTCTTTCTTTCTTATCAACATATTCATAGTTGGGAGTATAGGAAAGCAATTGATTTATGAATGTTGCTCTTATATCTTGCTACTTTGCTGAATTCATTTATTGGGTCTAAAAGTCTTCTGGTAGGATCTTATGGGACTTTTGGACATAGGATGATGTCACCAGCAAACAAATAATTTTGAGTTCTTCTTTTCCTATTTGTGTCCCTTTAATTTCTTTTTCTTGCTTGATTACTATGGGTAGAATTTCAAAAATTATGCTGAATAGGAGTTACAAGAACTTCATTTATGCCATTTTGAGACATAATTCTAATACTCAAATTAGAGAACCTATGTCTCACTGGATAGCTTTTCAGGAATTTGAGCAAGTGCAATTTCTTAGAAATGAAGGTCCTTAATTTTCCTATTCAAGTGATACTATAGAGAAGTTTTCTAAAAGGTCAAATTATCTGTAGTTTTTGCTGAATATTTTCATCTCTAAATCTTACTACTATGCACTTTCATAGCAAGATAAATGAATTAGTGCTTATTAGTTTTTCAGCTGTTATAGAGAAACCAAAAAAAAGTATATTTACCAACTTTCCTCTTATGTATTTATGTTTATGGTAATTTGATCATCATTCTGGGTTTTGATTATGTTTAATGAATTTGTTTACAAAAGGACTTAAAAAAGGATATAAAAACCTTTCTAAAACAGTTCAAACTAGCTAGCTATTAAAATTGTTTATCAGGTCCATAGTATATTTTTCTGTATAAGTGTTACTTTTGTTATATGACCCATGCAATTTTTGAACAGAACTTCCTTTAGAAAAAACAGAAGTGTGAGCACACAAAAAAGGAAGATGTAACCTTACAACAAAATTAAAATATTTCTGGGATTCTAAGGTTAAAGTATGAACTATAATGATTGTGCTTTCCACAGAGAAGTATATGTCTACTTTTACTCTGGGATAAAGAGGTAGTCATTGGTGTGTGACTATGTGCAAAGATTAAAAATGGAAAATTACTTTTTCATGTTTATTTATATCCTCTAGAAGTTGTGCATAGACACAAAAGTACAGAATTACAAGTATCCTCAGAAAAAGTGACATTAAAACTACTATGAGACATTATTACCCAATATACATGTATGATTAAACCAGTGGTGTGACTCTTCACGATGGACAGCCAGAGGAATTAGCAGTTGTGCTCTCTTTGTGTACAAGGTGTCAAAATGAATTCTACTGTCATGTATAACTAAATAGAACGAATTTTGAAAAATCCTATGAACAACTGAAGTGCAAAAAAAGTTAAATGAACATAAATATAAAAGTGGGAAATAAAACTTTCAGTAGGAGAGTCTAGCAAATTAATAGATTTTTGAACTAACTTTATTATCCACTTAAAGAGATAATTTTATTTTCTGGTTTTGACATAATTTAGAATTTAAAATGTGAGTGAAAGTGTAAAAAGTAAAGTATATACTTTTTAAAGGGCTTTTCTCACTTAAAAGATATACAAAGTATTTATATACATTTCTTTATATATTTGTAGGTATAGATGTATATTTGTATTAGATTATAGCTTTTATTATATACAAATTAATTTTTAAAAGTTCGTGGCCATATATTAATATTTGAAAACATGTATGTTTTATCATTTGACTTTCAATTTTCCATCCTTATTTTCAATACATGCTTCTTTCCTCTTCTCAGAACCACCTAATCTGTAAACTGTTATTTTGCTAGAATTCTAGAGTTAGATGATAGTTATGAAATTACTAACTCCTATTCCTTTTGTAGAACTTAAGAATTTTTTTTACATTAATCAAATATATAAACTGTCTTCAGGTTTTCCTTAGAAGTTCTGTTTGGAGTGAATGTCACTCATTTGAAACATTTTGGAACTATTAGAGGCAATGTCTGGTGGCTTAAAATGTGTTCAAGGTCATGTATTTGAGAGTAGTTAAAAATTAGGAAAAAAACAGAATATTCAGCATGTATGTAAAGTAAATCTTTTTGTTATATTAAATATGTATTTGTCTATAGATAATTCTCTGCTTTCTTTTCAATTCTTCTAAAAATGTGTTAGGAAGAAATATCCTTCCATTAACCAAAAAAGGTAAGGTTGTATGGAGATAGTTATTGCAGATATATACTATGACCTTGTTTTTTACAGAGCAGTCATGTGGTTGATGATGAACAGATAAAAGGATAGGAAGTCAAGAAGTCAGTGAAAATAATTCCCTTGCAAACTCAGGAGAGAATTCTTCTGCCATAAATATTAAATTTGGGAATTGCATATTTGGTCAGTAAAACTTTATTTAATACTTACCACCTTTCTATATACTAGGGATAAAGCTTCATTGAAGTTCTGATTTTAGTGAATTGAAATTTATAATACACAAATAAAAAAACACGTGAGCAAATCTGAAGTAATTAAAATTGTAGGCTTAAATAAGGTGACTCTTAAAGAGTAAGCAAGGAGTCAGACTGTGGGAGAGGCATTTAGTTTTGGTAGTCAGTAAAGTCTTTCTGAGGAGATAACTGTTAGAGATTCCATCACAAACTACTGGAAACTCATAAAAGTTAAAACAGTTTAGTAGGAAAAATTTGAAGATGATCCTCAAGACCTATGTCCCTTTATGCACATGCTCTGCATAGATGTAGGAATATGAATATGATGACTTATGATGAATTTTAATATTGTGATCAAGTTTATTGTATGTCACTATGGTTTTTAGAAATGTGGACTATGCAGGTATTCCTGGCCTAATACATGAGCTTTAAATCTGGGTCCAACTAAAAGAATCGAGAGATTAAAGCAAGAGAAAGACTGAATGTCCTATATTCGACTTGAACGCAGAAGGAGTCACATATCTAGGGATGGTAGCAGCCTCTAAGAGTTGAGACTGGCTCAGAATGAGAGAAATTGGGACCTCAGACCTATAATGGGAAGGAACTAGATTCTACCAACCCTTCAAATGAGTTTACGTGTAGATTCTTTCTTATTAAAGTCCCTGGACAAATTAATCACACCAATGCCTTCATTTTAGCCTTATAATATTCTAAGCAGAGACACTAATCTACTGAGTAAGACTTCTTACCTATAGAATCATGAGCTTATACATGGATGTTGTAAGGTGCTCTGTGTGCAGTAATGTTGCACCACATTAGGACACTACCATAGATAGCTACTGGAAAAGCCCTAGGGTAGAACAGATCCTAGTAAGTTCCATGGATGGAAAGGAGACCAGAGTGGTTTCAGCATGGGGAGTCCCAATGGAGGGAGAAATCAGAGTCAAAAACAATGTAAGTGCTTAAATAAAGCCCTGCTGATGAATAAAATTTCATAGGAGTCTTTCAGAGTGAAGAAAGAGAGTAAAAGAACAGGGCAGAGTAGAGAACAGCATGCTGTTAGGAAGTAATTAACCAATGGAAAAAAACTGAGAAATTTCAATAAAATTATTTGGAAGAATAACTCTTAAAGCATCTTGAAGCCATGGAATTCAAGACAGGAATTTTTAATTAAATACATGTATAAATATGCATAATAAATTCCATTATTATGAATAATTATTAAATACCAATCAAAATGTCAAAATGTCAGAAATGTTGACTATCTTAGGGACAACAAAGATGCCATCAGATTCAGTCACTAGGATGCTATTTGCCATTAGTTTTATGTCAATTCTTTTGCCTATCTGTGTTTGTCCCTTTTTAACCAAAGCAGAGAATCAGCAAGCACTATAAATCTTCACAACTTGGATAGTATGTTTAGAATGGTCTAATTTAAAATGTGCACAATATACCATCTTTTATTATGAGTTATACATAGGTTTGTGGGTGGGGTGGAAATATTTCAAAGAGGTAGGAAGACCACCTGCAAATGAATTAAAACAGGTCAAGCACCTTCCCATATGTATAATTCATAAATAAAAATTTAAAGCAAATCTATGGCTTCAAATATGGAATACAAATTGAATGTTCCTAGGCAGACACTATGAATTTTAGCTCTGTATTTTTGGGTAATTATGTCACATAGTTCATGGTTACTTACAACTGAGATTCATTCATTGCAATTAATGAAAACTCAAAATGGACAAAATGTCAATATGTACTAAATAAATAATCTCAGGGGAGAGTGGTAAGAAAGTTGCAGGGGGAAGTTAGTGGAGATGCCAAAAAGTTTATGAAGTTCATAAACACTAACCATGATTAAAAACATGTTGCTAGGATTGCACACATTAAAACAAAAAAATCTTAGTAGAGATATCACGGCTGGTACTATGGATTGAATGTATGTATGCCTCCTGCCTAATGCATATGTTGAAATATAATCCCTAATGTGCCCTCACGTAATAATGTTTGGTGGCAGAGGCTTTGAGAAGTATTTAGGTCACAAGGGCTTTGTCTGCATGAAGCACACACTCTGTAGTGTGCTTAAAAGATGGGACATGAGTAAACTCTTTTCTCTCTGTTTTCTTCTGGATCATGATACAAGGAGGAGATGGATATTAGCAAACCAGAAAATAACCCTCACCAATCATTGAGTATTCTATAACCTTGATCCTAATCTTCCCAACCTTCAGAACTTGGTGTTTAAGCCACTCAAGTTTATGATATTTTAATATAGCAGTCATAATTGACCAAGACAGCTGGTTATAGTTTTTTATATGCAAAATAAACTATTTTGTATCTGCCTAACTACATCACTCACTAGCCTTATGACCTTGGTCAACCCTTTTAATCTTTTTACATTTCAGTGTCCTGATTTGCTAAATGAAGGCAATGATATTTAGATTCTAATTAAGAATAAATTAATAAGATTAAAGATATAATGCTTACAAAACACTTAACTGGTGGCCTAATAAACAGTGCTTGCTATCAGTAGCATCAGTAATTTTATACATTAGCTTAATTTCAAACATTTTAAGCTTCAAACCCTTCTCTTTAAGTAAAGTAGCTAAAAGCCTGATAGGTAAAACTAATACAGATATTCTTGTTGAATGGGGGTAGGTTAGGGTGGGAGCTGAGCATCCTATTGGCCTCTTGCTACTTCTTTAGGTGTCCCACAATACTCTAAGGGGCACAAAGAGAATACTATTAACCCGAGAAAGCAGATAGTTAACAAGGTATCTTTTAAATGCAAGACAGTAGAATATTAAGCATAAGCCCATATAAATGAATCAAGTCGTGTTGCTAAAATTGAGATAATTATCACCAATCTTATTATTTAAGTCCCTCTTCCATTTTTTTTTTCTTAAGACTAGCACTACAGCTTCTTCAAAATCATATATAAGATTAAAACAAACCTATCAAAATGACCTCTGGCTTTTAAAATAACAAGTTATAATCTTTTTAGACTCAGATCCATGGATTAGTTCTGAACCATCTGAATGTTCACTTAAAGGTCTAGGTACTTGCCTCAGATGTTTTCTTTGGCCACCCTGGCCTGATTTACATATATCCCTATTGATATAGCCCAGATCTTTTAGAGACAGCATTTTCTATTAAATGCAGTATATCCAATGATAAAGTTTCTCAGGTGAATTCTTACTAGGCTTTTTACTTTGGTTGTCTTTTCTTCTAAGGAGAATGAAAAGAGATTGTAGAAAGCTATTTTTGCATGAGCATTGTCCCACTCCATGGTATTTCTGAGAGAAATGAGAGATCAGTTGCCTACCCAAGTGATTAAGTTACTAATTTGGCAAGTCATATGCCTTTTTTTTTTTTTTTTAAATCCCTGTGCTTTTTTGTCTGTTACATTCGCTAGGCCTTTCTTAGGAATGGCTTCATTAACATTGAATTGGTTTTCTTTATGGAGGCTGGAGCTCACAGCAGCTTTTTAAAAATATTTTACAAGCTGTGCAGCCCTCTGCTAATTGATGCTTTGCCCTTTTCCTAAGCAGCTTTAAATAGGTGAAATCAAGCAAAAGCCAAAATATCTTGAATTTAATATTAAATCATTAACTATGTAAGAGTGTAAGTACTTAATATTTTTCATGTTTTTTAAAATAATTTTTTTTCATAATGTTCAAAATATACAAATTATTGTCTATAAGATACAAAATGTAATTGTGATAAAGCACATTTGGAGTAATCTATCTTCTCAAAGTTTTAGTTAATTGATCAATTAATGTTTATTTAACAATTCAGTATTAACTCATAGATATGATTATGTTGGACTGTTTATAAGAATTAAGTTATAAACCCTGACTTTGAGAAACTAGATTTATCCTGTGGAGATTGCACTAATGCTTTTTAGTTCAATTAATTGAACAACATTAATTGAGATGATCTGTAAATATATATTAAATTCTGTTTCATGAGTATAGCCTCACAGAAGGTTCAGAACATGTATAAATTAAAAGGAAATATCTTATTAGAATATGTTCTAGGTGTAAAGAATCATGGAAATTAAAGCTGGTTAGACAAACATGAAAGTAAAAAATCTTAGAGTCTGGGGTTTAAGGGAAGATCCTGGATTGACAGGGGAAGAACAGAAATCAAGTGGAAAGTGAGTCATGAGAAATGATCAGACTTGCACTTGGAGCATTGTCAACATTCTAGATCTGTAGATTAGACCTTTTTTTAAAAAAAAAATTAGTTGTAGTTGGACACAATGACATTATTTTATTTTTATGTGGTGCTGAGGATGGAACCCAGAGTCTTACAAATGTGGACGAGTGCTCTACCAATGGCTCCTGTAGATTGGATCTTTAGAAGGTGGTGTATACCTGAAATCCCAGCAACTTGGGAGACTGAGGCAGGAGGATCACAAGTTTAAAGTCAGCCTTGGCTACTAGGTGAGAACCTGTCTCAAAATTAAAAAATTTAAAAAGTCTGGGGTGTATCTCAGTAGTAAAGTAAATCTGGATTCAATCGCAGTACTGGAGGGAAAAAAAAAATAAGTAGATATTTTTACAACTCCAAGAATTCACAAATACCTAGAATTCCTTTCTGGGCCACTGAATTCTGTTTCTGGTTGCATGATCAAATACAATTTGATTGAATGACTCAATTACAAGACTGCATAATTGTATAGTCAGGACAGAATAGGGCTGTGGCTAAGATTCATTGTGAGCTCGTGGGTCTAGTGATATACAGGCTGTGATGTGATAGAGAGTTATATGATACATGATAGCAAATGAGACATTTTTAAATTATGTGTTTAGTTCTCTTACCACTTATAATTTATTTTTGGAAAAATATGAAGAACTTTCAAACTAATTTTTTTTAACTGCATAGGACTCAAATATTATTTTGAATTTACCACTTAAATCAGATTTCAGCACCAAGAAAAGTGCCTAGAATCCCTAGGGAATAGCAAATGTGTGTTAATAGATGAAGAAGAGATTTATGGCTAATAGGTTTAAAAAAATAAGCCAAAGATATAGACTACTTATCCAAATTACACAATATTTTGGATACATTTTGCAAAGAAATGTATATGTAGCTAAATGTTCTGTAATAGTGCTCTAATTTCCTTTCTTTTGGTCTGAATGTATTGATTCATATAATGAAAAACTTACAGGTACATTTTATTAGTAGCCATGTGTGTTAGCTTTTCATCACTGTGACCAAAATACCTGACAAGAACAACTCTCAGGAGAACAAGTTTATTTTGGTTCACAGTTTCAGAGATTCGATTCATGGTCCCTGGTGGTCTTGCTTTAAGGCAAAAATACCACCACAGAAGAACATGTTGGAAGAAGGCTATTTACACCCTGGCAGCAAGAACAGCAGGAAGCAGAAGGAAAAAGGGAGGCCCAAGGAGGGAAGAGGGGGAAAATTTTATATATATAAAATTGACCTAAAATCCAATCATTTTCAAAGAGCCCTTTCGCTGAAATTTGTTACATCTGGAACAATGTTTTTGATGCATAAACCTTTGGTGGGAAATTCATGATCCAAACATAACACCATGGTGGTCCATTCAGGCTGCCCTAAGAAAATATCTCACTGGCAATTTATAAACAATAAAAATGTATTTCTCAGAGTTCTGCAGACTGGGGAATCCAAAATCATGTCACTGGCAGATTTGGTTTCTGGTGAGGCTTCTTTGCTTCAAAGATGGTACTTTTATCACTGCATTTTCACACAATGAAAAGGAGGATCAGAAGCACTTGGAAGCTTCTTTTGACTTTTTAATCTGGGCATTAATCACATTCTTAAGTGCATAAATTTTTCGTCATTTAATCACCTCCTAAAGGCTCCACTACTGAAGCTATTGCCCTGGAGGTTAGGTTTCCATGTGTGAACTGGAGTGGGTATCAACATTCAGGCCATAGCAACAGCCATGTGACCACATATTAGAAATAGCAAATATGCAATTCCTAGCTCACTTAGAACATATTTGTTACAAAATTTATAGGAGCGATCTCCTTTAACAAAAAGATTGGTACTCATGATGATAGTATTATTAATAGATCTGTTTATCATCTTGAATGCTTCTTAAAAAGAATTTCTCTTCATGTAAACCTAAAGTAATAGTGTATAAAAACTTCATCAAATTTGGATCAGGGATTATTCTTTTGAAATGTAGTAAGGTAATATGTACCAATACATATAATTTATATTATGATTAATCAAAATGGATATTTTACTAATATACTAGAATAAAATATAAAAATATTGATGAATGTAAAATATTTCTTAACACTCTGAGTAGTAGGTTTTTTACTTCCATCCTATGTATATTTTACAGCTCAAAGAAACCTAAAAATCATTTTCATAAATATGTATTTCCTGAAGCTTTAAACAGCGGTTTATATTAAAGCTAAAGCCAACAAATGCTCATTAAAAGCTACAACTGTTACTATTTCCTTGACTTTGAAACTTCTATGGCTCCTTGCATATTATAGCATTACTGGCTGTTATTTCTGATTTATACACTCTTCAAAATAAACCACTACATAAGAAACCATTGATTAAACCCTTAATTCCATCTTATTCAAGAATAAAATATATTTTGTTTATAAAATATTTTTCCTTCTGTAGTCCTTTAGAATATAAATTTAGTAACAAAATGGTTTATTTTGTTGTTTTCTTCTATAGAAGAGAAGTAATGTTAATCTTATTTTATTCATAGAAACTTATACTAATTACCAATTTTCTCCTAAAATAAAATTCAAGGCATTTTTCTTTTTGTTCATATTCATAGGCTTCATCATAATATTTGTCACAAAAATAAACATCAACCATTCAAAATAGAATGGAAATCCTGTATTCTATTGCCGCAGGCCAATGTTAGTCTGTAAACAAGTCAAGATGGCACCTGGCATTTTGCAGAGGGAGTGGTTTGTGAAGTAACACCAGCAAGCCATTAAGTGTGGAGATTCCTTATTGGTTGACTGCTGTATCTAGTTTATGTTAATTAAGATAAGCTGTGTGGAATGTATATATACCCCTCCTAACCTACAATAAATGGCTCCCACTCCTGCTGTATCAACCTACACAAATTGCTCGTCCCCCCCCACCCCCGTTATTTTTTATTTTGCCCAGCCAGCTGGGCTGCGGCATTCTATAAAGCCTTAGCAATTATGAAATGATAATAATTCTTTACATTTTCATCCTTAGACATATTTTTTTCCTACAATAGTGTCATATTTTATAACAAAGGATTAAGGGCTTTCATTAATATTTAAATTTTGAACTCTATTTTATTAACAAGTAGGCAAAGGAGCCATGCCATATACAAAAAAAAAAAATTCCTTAAAATCAGCTGATTGATATTATCCATTGATTAGTACACGAGACAAAGACAACTAATTGAAGAGGAAAATATATTTCATTATTAATGGACAAATAAAACATTTGACAGATTTTACCATTTGACCAATTCACCAAATTAGAAGTTTATATGGGAATCTTCTAATTGTTTCTATGTAGAAGAGACAGGGTGGACAAAGAACAGCCATGTCAAAGCCCTACAATGGCAAATGATGAAGTTAGCAGACTTTTCCCCCAATGGAAAATAATTGTTTTTAAAAAATATCAGGGAAATGTAATGAACACCCATGTAGTTATAGTCAAGGTCACTTATATCAAAAAGAAAAGCTGTGTTTATTCTGTATATGCCTCTTACTAGGTTGCACCAATTAAGGTAGCTCTCTGGGTTTTTCTTAATTTTCTCTATTCTTTTGAATTCATGGCCTGCATTGAAAAAAAAAAAAGGTATCTTATCAACCTACAACAACTTGATTTTTTCTCAAGACCAATTCCAATTTTATTTATACACTAAGAACTTTGATACCAATTAATAAGTGATACATAATGACATTAAAAATCAAAGAATAAGTGGGGAGATTTTACTTGGTTTGAAAGACATTTTCATGTTTCACATAATCCTATATCTTTTTAAGAACTTTCATTTCTTTGCAAAAATGTTTTTAAAGCAGTAGTCTGAAGTATAATACCTTTTTATACAATGGAAAAAATTGTAAAGTGTACAAAGGATCTCAGATTAATAATAATCAGTGGCTTAATCAGACTTTTAATTTTACTGATCTATTAGCATTTATAATAATAATACTTAGATCAAGTTAATTCCTAAAGAGGCTCTGCCCCTACATTCTTCCACAGCTAATATCTTCCAGGTTCATTCCATAAATTTCTATTCTGGAGGTGAAGACACTTTGCTTGTTCCTCCCTGTCTCTTTCAGTGTCCTGTTTGCCCCATCTTCTCTAACATTCTTTTGAAATTATGTCATTAGTTTACACCAGCCACTAAATCTTTTGATTATTGTAGTCTCTGTGGTCCCCTTAAATTTCTCTATTTTATCTTCTGCCTAATTGTACTTCTGTCTTCCAAATTTCCAATTCTCTTTTAGAAGTAGGTTCACTATCATTAGGGATAACTCATCTAGTATAGCAGCCACTTGCTTCTCTATGTTTTACTCTAAGATCTTGTCTTCCACCCAACTTTTCCAATCCAGTTCTATCACAATATTCTCAAATTATTAAACTCTCAGTCTCTGACCAATGCTTGCCAAGTTATAGCCCACTTCTACTTAGTAGTATGCAATCTGATAAAGTACTGGACAGTGATTTGACTTTATCCTCATTTCCTCCTCTAGCACTTGCCCTTAAACTCCCTTTACATACGACTGACAGCTCATGATCCTTCACTATGGGCATAACCCCCATTTCCTTGCATTCCCTATTTTCCTTCAAATGACTTACTTTTAAAAAATGTAACCTTAGTAAAGCCATATCTCATATTTTAAAAATATATTTAAATAGCTAATTGTGCCCAGAAGAGAATGAAGAATAGGAATAGCAAATTAATGGGGAAGTAATCCAGGAAAATATTTTTTATCTTGAATTTATGGCTTCAAAGAAACCCTTCCAATTTCTGGTCATCCTGCCATATTTTCATAATCAATCTAATTTGTCAATCTGTGGTAGCTATTTTAAAGTTTATATTCTCCCAATACAAAATGTCCCTACTCTCTTCATCCTTACTAATAACCTTTCTTTAAATTAAGTATAAACTACCTAATCTTCCTACCTCTAAATAGAACACCATCTAGTCTATAGTGCTGTATTCTCATTTCTTTATTACCATGCATGAACTATCCAAGGTTAAAACTTTCAACTGCCATAGATTTTATCTTACCAGTCAAAGTTTGTTCCTGAAGTGATCTCTTTTCCCTTCATTTTAAAATTATGACTCTCAGCTAATGCACACCCTCCCTCCCACATATTTCTGCTATAATATTTCTCATGTTTAAAGTATTTTACATTCTTCCCCAAATTCCTGTTAAATGAGAGGTGACAAATCAATGGTTCACACAAATAGTCCTTGCAATGTTTCTAGTGCTAAAGTTGATCACATCTTCTCCTCTACTCCCTATAGCTTCTACTCTTCACTAATTTTTGGAAAGGAAAATAGACTTTTTTCCCCAAACATTTGGGTCCCTATTTCTAGAAATACTTCTAATATATTAAGCATGATGTAAAGAAGAATAGTGTCAATTAGTTTCTTAGTTGACTATGAAAACTTTGCATTTCTGACATTTGTAACTGTGAACGTATTTCTACTGACAAATATAAACAGCCTTTGTGCAATAGTGCAGAACAATAAAATGCAAATTGAAACTGCAAAGTCATCACAATAATAGAAAAAAATATTTTTCTATGAATTTAAAAAACTGACATCATAACAAAATATTGTTCATATTGGTGCATAAGTCTGGAGAAATATAGTATAATTGATATTCCTTTTGTTTTCTGTAACTTAAAACTTTAGATGTGTTTAGAATTATTTTCTTTCTTTGGAAAAATTGATCAAGTATTATTTGAAACAATGCTTGATTTAACATGAATTTCTTTTCCATAACCTGATAAATTGTTATATTGATTTCTCAGTTTAGATCAGCTATCAAAAGTTTACACTTAGAGCCTTAAATTTCAAGAAATATCATCAAGAGGTTCTTTAATGTGAATTGTTCTGCTGCCTTAACAATCTGTAAGACATCTCCATGATTTTTGTCACAACCACCTTCCTCATTTAGGTTGATAAGTTCACCTTCACGACATTTCTTGAGGAAGACGAGATTCTTTGTAATGTAGAGATTGTCAACATTCCTACCATCCACTGTTTCCTCTATAAGTCTGCTTATATCCTATTCAAATTTCTTCATATCCAGTATTATCACTTCTTGTTTATTTAATGAGTTATTATCTTTGTTGGCCAGATATCTCTTCTGTCTAACTATTTTCATAAAATGCCCTATGTGTTTATTATTGGAAGACAATATAACTATGCTTTTGGCTATTATTAAGTGAGATGAATAAATGATGTTCAATAACCAGTTATTGACAGACTTCAGAAGAAGTGATATAATTGGCCACTGACCATGATGTACATCCATTTTATGCATAATGATTTGTAGACAGAAGAACTATAACAAAATTTGTCTTTATGTAGTTATTCACAATCATTAATATCCAGCAACTAAAATTGAACAGGATTGCTGGGGACCAGTGTTAATTAACTAAACTACAGTAGCATGCAAAGCCAAAATTGCCTTATTCAGTTTTACTTCAGAAAGTGTTTTGCTGTAGGGACAATATTGAAAATGTTGCTGTTAATTTATTTCATGATATACCTGAGCCTTTTTGTACTCTTACAAATTCTCAACTAGTTACAAGGGGCAATATTGTTTTTATGGTAAAAGTATCTTTAATTCCTATTCTGAATTGCAATAACATGCTGTTATACCATGGTAAATACATTTTTCCCTTTCCAACTCTGCAGTATAGAATCAACAGACTTGTCAAGTACCATATGATATATAGTCTCCATGATTTTGCAGCCTTTCTGCCATTGTTTTGCATTAAAAAATGAACAATAATATGGCCAAATATAGGACTAAGAGATGAAGTTTGAAAGGAGAGTTTAAGCCTTAGGCCTACACTGAAAGCTACAAAAAAAAAAAAAAAAAAAAAAAAAAAAAACCAAAAAAACAATAAGATGTACTCATATAATGCTGGACTATTCTAAATAGGCATTTGAAAGATAACCATGGCTTTCTCGGAGCATGCAGCTCTCTCTCGTTGTTTTTAATTGAAATATTTTAGTAATCGTAAGTTTAAAATGTGCAGGAGGTAATCATAATATATAGCTTAATTTTACAAAATCAGCATTGGGGATATAAGGTTATTCACATAAATTCATTTTCTTATGAGTTTTTGGTAATTATTAGATGATGTTGGATGGTTTATTGTTTTTTTTCTCTTTATGTTTAATATTCGAGTTGTCATTGTTCCTGTTTAGATCTGGGGTACACCATAACTGCGATAAAAGATGCTGATCATTCTGAGCTTATGTAAAATTATGGTCTATATGTATAAAAATTGTTTGTATTAAAGGTCATTTTCCACTGATTAATTTCTTTTTGGTCCTGAAGATCAACTCACAAAGTAAATCTTAGAGCTCCCTAGGCTAGAAAAAAAGTCAACTTACCTGCATTATAAATATGCCATTTCAATCTCTTACCGTGAATTATATACATTTTACTCTTCAGATAGTAGAAATAACTACTTCTTCATTCTTTGCCATAATATCAGTAAATTCTTTCACCACAGCCATGAAAATATAAATATATACAAACCTTAATTTAATTGCATAAACTTAGCACTAATTGATGATTTGGAAGGATTGTTTGCAGGGACTGCTTTGGAGGAACAGGAAAAACAGAAATGGAAGTGATAAGACAAAGAGAAAAAGAAAGCAGAGGGTTTTTTATATGGTCAACATCAAATTTTTGGACTTCTTTTGATTTTTTTAAGAAATAGGAAAACCAAATACCCTACCAATAAGAGATACAGAGAGTCCTTCCTTCATAGTCTACTGCCTTCTGAACTGGAAGTTTGAGCCACAGTAATGTAAACTGTGGGGCATTTGAGAAGGAACAAATAGATCATAGAATTTATTTGAAATATAATCATTTTTGATTCATAATTGTTAAAATGGGAAATAAACGGAAAAAAAAAAGTATTTCCCAACATGGTGCTGAGAGAATTAACTGACATAGGAAAAATAAAATGAAATTTGATCCCCTTTCACACCAGCCACAAATATATTGTGGTAGATTATAAGTGTGAAATATTTAACACTGTATTCACAGAGAAGATACAGAGGAAAACTTGGAGTATGGAACTATTTCTTGATCAGGACAGGTATAAATTAATTTTATCTGAAGATACCAAAAAGTAAGATCTTTTAACAATAAATAAATATTTAACAATAACTTGCTTAAATATTAAAATAAACTTACTGAGAAATAAGAAAAAGACAATTTTTAAAATGAGGAAGAGGCTTAAAAGAAAGTACTTCACAGAAGGCCAACAGTCATATGAAACGTCAATTACTCTCCTTCATCATTGATGCAGCATAGACAATCTACAATCAGATGCTGCTATATACTCACAAGAATCGTTTAACAGACTGACATTCTAAGAGCTAGGTTAAGGGGAGCAACTAGAGTTCTGTCATTAACAACATATGGTGGGTGAGTTAAGAAATAAGCAAAATTATACTCTTTATTTCAAAACTGTGATAAAATCTCATAACATTCAAACATATACTTACCATATAGTTCAGCAGATTTTCACCTCAGTATCAACCTAAGAGAAATGAAGTGTCTCATGAAGACTAGTGAGTTAATTTTTATAAGCACAGTTATTTGTAATAGTCCCAAACTAGAAATAATCCAAATATCTATCAACTGTAAGTTTAAAAATATTATGATATATCCATACAACATAATATTACTTGGCAGGAGAAATTAGTACTTGTAACAACATGAATAAATTTTTGAAAACATGGTAAGTGAAAAGAATCTGTTATTACTTACTATATAATTTTCATTGTTACAATATTCTAGAAAATGCAAATATCATAACAAAAGAACAACAAACATACCACATAGAAGGAACAATTGATACCCTTAAAAACCCTGAAATATGTATTAATAAATTTTTTGATCTTCAAATTAAAAGAATAATCCTTTGAACAGTCAGGCAAAATGGTTAATTTATTTCTTAGAGGAAAAAAAAATAACTGTGCAAAGGAAGATTTTTTCCATATTAGTATTCAATATGTGGAAACAGTGACAAAAATTTCAGGGTAAGATTTTCAGCTTTAAAAAGAATAAAGAATCTGCTAAATATTTTATATTTCACTGAGCTTATTAAGTGGCTACCAAAAATTTTGCAAAAGCCAGGAATGCTTTTCCCCAAATCTTCTTAGATAACAACTAAAAGGTCCTATTAAACCAATCAACAATTGATTGAGGAAACTAAAGTAGAAGGACTAAGAATGAGCATAGACTATGGGAATTAGGGTGGCAAAAAATGGTATAGACAGTTTATGCTAGAAATTATAGAAAAGATAAAAAAAAAAAAACAAGAATATAGGAGTCCTGAAGTATTTGTTCATATAGTCTATGTGGGAGCCTTCCAACAAGTGGTTGGTATTAAATACAGGGAAACAAGCAGGAGGGAAAAAGTGCAACAATAAAAGAGATCTTTGAAGTATGTACTAAGAGATCTCAATGTGTGTTTTGATCACAAATTTAATGGAATTATTTATACGACCTTCTGCTACCCTAATCCCCATATTCTATCTTGGTCTTAGTCCTTCTTCAATAGTTTTCTTAGTAATTTGTTGATTGGTTTAGTTGTTACCTAAGAAGGTCTGTGGGGAATTTAATGTTACTGAATTATAAATTTCTTTTTCTTTCTTTTTTTTTTTTTTTTGGTACCAAGGATTGAAGGCTCTTAACCACTTAGCCACGTCCCCAGTCCCTCATTTTTTAAATTTTGAGACAGGCTCTCACTAAGTTGCTTAGGACCACCTGAAATTGCTGAGGCTGGCTTTGAACTTGCGATCCTCCTGCTTCAGCCTCCCAAACTGCTGGGATTACAGGCATGCTCCACCACATCAGGCTTGTATTGTAAACTTCTGAAGATCAAAGATGCTTCACTTAATTCTCATTTATATATTTTATGTTTTCTAATAGTCCTTTTTTAATTTTCATAACAGTCCACGAATTAAAATGTTATGACTTAAAGTTAATTCCTATGACTTTAATTTTCTTATTTTAAAAAAGAAAAATTTTAAATCAGTGATTATTAAAATTTGATTTTGAAAATAAAATATTACAACTTATTTAATTCCATTATAAAATAAAATAAATGTATGAATTTAATATGAATAGTACTAGAAAGGAAAATTGCAATTTAAGGCTTTTAGTAGGACATATTACATTGGCTTGGAAAAGATGACCAACTAATTTATGTTAAACTTTGATTCATTTTTTTAATAGTCTAAAAAAATCATTACACCAAACTAATCATACAAAATTACCCATTGGTAACTTTTCTACCACAATATAACTTCTTGGAGGAGAAACTGAACTCTCTTTACCATGTCATCTTCTAATTAAACATGCTAAAATGAAGTTTCTCTTGCACTTGATATGATTTTATACAGGGTAGTGTAGAACTCTGTTTAAAGTTCAAGTATTGCATGATACGTTTACTTTTTCATTTGGTATGAATGCATAATATTTTTTTTAGAGAGAGAGAAATTTTTAATATTTATTTTTTAGTTTTCGGTAGATACAACATCTTTATTTTATTTTTTTTATGTGGTGCTGAGGATGGAACTCAGTACCCCACATATGCCAGGCAAGCGCACTACTGCTTGAGCCACATCCCCAGCCCATAATATTTTTATGATGTGAACATAGGCAGTTGACCTTCTGAAAACCAATAGTTCTAATGATGGACAATTGTTTTATTTCTACATTAACACAAGCCAAAATTAGTGTAGTCACATGTAGTTATCAAACATATATACATTAAATACATCCATTTAATCATTTAACATTCATACAATTCAAAAACCCATACTTTAATCCTGAGACTGGATAGCACTTTAAGACCATGAAATTGCCATCTGGGGGAAGCATAGCATACTTACATTAATTTGTCTTATTGTTCCATCAGAATTTTAAAATATTAAAATTATTACCATCTACAGTTTTAAATAATGTAAATATCCATGAAAATATATCCATATATGGAATGATAATGAACAAGGTTTTATCTAAGGTTGATCCCAAATGCAATAATTAGTAATTATTTTCATAAAAATTTTGAATTCACATAGCAGTACTTAAATAATCTATTAGTCAACCAAAACAATTTGGCTCCATTTATACCATCTGAATATTTTTAAAATATTTAATTACATCTCTTTATTTTCTAAGGGATATCTTTAAAATGCGGGCTTCTTAGTGCGCTCTACTCTCAGAAAGAACAATAAGCTGTGCTTATCCCTGGGTCTTTGGTGTCATTATTGACTGACTTCTGAAAATCCAACCTTGGAAGTAGCTTTATATTTTTCACTCTAGGACTCAGTCTGTGAGTACTCATCCATGATTGCATGCTGAGATATTTGCAAATCTTCATTATGCTGTCTTAGACCAAGTTTATATGATAATGAATATGTAAAACAGAATTAAAATACATGACCAGGTTTTCTACATGGAGGAGCAGTACTAGAAATATATCTAGACCTGGTGATTTTACCACTCATTTAATCATATAGTTTGTTCTCTTAACAACTGTATAAAAGCTGCTAAATATTTAAAGGTAATAAATAAACTTCTTCGACTTTATAAGAGAGTAATAGAACGATATTTTTAAGTTTTGTCCTATATATGCATAACAAATTTAAGGAATATAGTGACTTAACAATAATAAACAGTTTAAAAATGTACATGATTGTTGCTTCATAAAAATACATTTCAAAATGCTAAAAATTAATTGGAACTCAGTATTCATTAGTGGAATATTCACTCTTACGAGATGAAATGATGGTCCATGAAGTGGAACAAAATGATAGAATTAAAGAAAATAGGTAATGTACCAAGAAGCATTTTATGAAATATACCACTGTTTGACATTTTGGCAATTGTTCAGATCCACTTTTCTTCTCCTTGCAACCTGATGCTATCTAGAACAGTTGGTAATAATTCAAGGGAGGTCTCCTCTGTTTCTTTTTTTCAGTTTTTCAAGGACGATATGATGTTACAACTTCAATTCTTAAGTTCAAAAGAATTTTTGACTTTCCAGGAAGCTTGTGAATGGCAGGCTTAGAAGTATTAGGACACAAGGTTAAACAGCTGAAGTCAAAATAATGACTTTGATATTTCTCTTTACTTCTCCTAATAAAGCAAGAATAGAACTCCTTGGTGAAGAAGAATGAAGGTCAATAGACGGGAGGTGTTTGGTGGCCTCTATTTAACTAATATGCAAATGCTTAAAAATATTCTTTTTATAGCACTTAGGTCAATTACTAAATCTGACATGAAAGGTCTAACTTTCAGGAAAACTAAGCTTAGGATTCAGTGTGCAGCATGATGAAACCAAAGGACTAGCCAGGACTCAGCATGGAACGTGATGTTGCATAAGTAAGAAAATTGAATTACTCTCCTGAACTATGGATTTATCGTCTGTGAGGAAATGACTTTCAATGTGGAAATTATCAAAGTGAAGCTCACTGCAAGGAATAGAAAAAAATATAAGAAAAAAGAAAACTTCCAAGAGAGTTATTTTCTACAATAGAAAGGTATTATAGTATTTTGTAATTTTAGATGATATATTTTTTTCCATTTGAAGACAGATGAATTTAGGGATCATTTGCTTATAGGAAAGCAAATGATTGACTCCTTTTATTTTATGAAATACTATCTTCCATTAAATCCTAAATTGTTACTAACTAAAAAATCAAGTGTTTGGAGGAGTCAGTAAGATGCAGTAAAATGAACATGGATTTTGTGATACAGCCTAGAGAATTTTAGGCAGATGACAGGCTTTCCATATCTCAGGTTTCTTATTTTTGTAATGGTGTAATGACACTTCATTGGATTGCTCTCATAATTTATTGAAATAATACAGTAGTTATGCCTTATCCATAGGGAATAAAATGTTGTAAGAGCTCTGCTAAATGCCTGAAGCCACTGATAGTACAGATCCCTATAAGTACTATGATTTTCCTATATGTAGGTACCTAAAGTTTGATTTATAAATTGGGCACAATGAAAGATTGACAACAGTAATAAACTAGAATAATTATAATATAATATAATAAAATTTATAATAGCATATGAATTATTTAGTTCCAAAATTTTCTATTCACTACCTTCGTAGATTTTGATCACAGGAAACAGAAACCATGAAAAAAAAAATCATGAGTAATTGGAGGCTACTACATTTAGACATCCTGGTGATTTGTGGACATTTCCTAAATATTTATCTCTTTTTCCTTTTCAAAAAAGCAGCTCTGTGTATTGAAATGTGTGCTAAATTTGATATCAGAAGACTTTGTTGAACATTGTCATTTTTAAAACTGTTTATCGAAAAAAAATGAGTACTAAAAAAATGAGTACTAAAAAATGAGTACTAGCTCTCTCTAGATTCAAAGATTTTCATCATCCCAGAAGAACATTCAGTCTCTTTAAGTATTTTTTTAATACTGTTTGGAGTTTTTAGTTTATAATGCTTTCATATTTATTTGTGGATGTTTTATTTTACTTTTTAGATGTTATTGTAATTGGATTTTTCCCCTTTTTTGGATTGTTCACTTTTATTGTATTAAAACATAATCTATATCTTTGTCTTTACAATTTTTTTTTTTACTTTTTAATTTAATTCTACATACTATGGTTTGCAATTTGAGGTTTCAATTCTTATAGATACTGTATTTAATCAAATCAAAATAATTAGCATATATATTAAAATAAACATCCTTTTTGTACAGTGAGAACATTCCTAATCTTCCTGTGAAATCTAAAAATGTTAATTTCATAGAAGTTGAGAGTACAGTAGTAGTTAGAGACTGTAACACAGGACAGATGAGATGAGAGATTGGTCAACGCTACAATTTTACAGGTAAGAGGGATAAAGTAAAATATGTTTCATTTGACATGAGATCTATTTTGTTGATATAATTCAAAAATCATTAATTTTTCATTTTTATTGAAGTATAAAGACATACTTTTAAAAAGATATATATATTATATACAAACTGGTGTGTATATTTTTTTATTATATACACACCAGTTTGTATATAATATATATAAAGTCTGGTGTGTTATTGCACAACAGAGTGGTTTACAGCAATGCATTGTGTATCTCAAGTTAGCTTGAAGAGAAGATTTCAAATGTAATTAGAGCTGATTTTTGTATTTTAAACTTGTTTCCCAAGTCAAACCAAAAACAGAAATAGTTTTTCTTCTTTTCCATTCTAAATGTTCTTTATATGATTTATCTTGCCTAATTGCTCTGGCTAAGACAAATTATAATGTTGAAGGAGGCATCCTTCTCTCACATCTGATCCTAGGGGAAACATTTCAGTCTTCCACCATTGAGAATAATGTTAGCTGTAGATTTTTTTTTATAAATGTTCTCTGTCATTTTAAGGATGTTCCATTCTATGCTTCATTTGTTCATTCTTGCCACTGTCTTGAATATGTATAAAGAAAAAAAAATAAAGTGAAATCCAATTTTTAATTTTTCTTTGCCTTCATTTATTTCGTTGGCCTATATCACAAAACTTCACAAAACATAGGATGGTGAAGATAGAATCCTGTTTTTCCCTAAAATATAAACAGAACCATTGCTTTACTTTTTATGTTTCAATCAACACTTACATAGGAAAAATATTTATTCCTTATCACATGAGATTAAAATTCTAATTTCCTCATGCTGTCCAATTTTGACTCAAGGTGATTATCGAATGTCTTTATTTTTCCTCACTTTACTACATTTTCTGTTTTGTCCTACATCTGGTGACTATACGTGCATTTCTGCTTATACAATTTTGTATTTTGCTTGGTTGAACTTTTTAGAAGCCAATATAGCAACTGTTACTTACAATGTAAGTTATCATATTTTTGTTGTTATACAAAAGTTCTTTGGCTTTTATTGGTCTTCTGCATTTTCACATGAATTTTTATGATCAGCTTGTAAATTTCACAAACAGTGAAAGTTCTGGGATTTTGATTTGAGTTACATTGAGTTAATACATACATTTGAGGAAGATTTTATAATTTAAATACTTATAATTTACAAATAAGGTCTATTGCCCCATTTAGTAGGTTGAATAATATAAAATGATTATTTCTGTTGGTCAAAAATGGAAAAGTATCAGAAAACTCAGGTAGTTTACATTAGTTCTTCCTTATATAATGTTTTCTAAATTTTGCATTTGGGATTATAATACTATTGTAAGTGTTATCTTTTGTAATGTTTTATTTTCTTAAAAATGTCATTGCTGCCTATTATTTTATTGAATTTTATCCCCTACCCTGAAATTACACTGACCTGTTTTAGGAGTTTGTTTACATAAGTTTTTGCATTACCTACATAGACAGTGTCATTTGTGAATCATAAATATTTGTTTATTCTTTCCCCATTCTGACCCTCACTCCCCAAACATCTGGACTTCTTGCAATGGCCAGTCAGTAAAATGTTGATTATAAATAGCGGTAATAATCTTTTTTTTAATCTCAAGTAAAAAGCCCTGAAAATTTCATCATTAATTATGACATTTACTATATATTATTAAACTTTTTTTTAAAAAAAGGAAGAAGTTCCAATTTATTCCTTACATACCATTAGGAGGATGATAATTATTATCACTAATATTGTCATCATGATTTTGTCTCTGGTTTTTTCACATACATTCTCTACCATCAACATGATTCTTTTTGAATTTTTTAAAAAGTATATCCTGTTAATATTGTGAATTATAGTCATTGATTTTCATGTTAAATTCCTTTATATTCCTTGAATAAACCCAATGTGGCAAGAAAGATTATATTTTTAAATGTCACTGCATTGAATTTCTAATACTTTGGTAGCATTTTACAACTAAATTTTTGAAAGACAGTGATCTATAATTTTTCTTTCTTGAATTTTTCTTGTCAGAATTGGTATCAACATTGTATTGGTCACATAGAAATAGAACAGTTCTTATTCTCTGCGTATCGTAAGTTTGGTGTTACAAAACCTTTAATGATTGGCAGAAATCACCACTGAGCTAAATTTGTCTGTATTTTCATTATGGAAAGTTTTTTCTTTCTTTCTTTCTTTCTTTCTTTCTTTCTTTCTTTCTTTCTTTCTTTCTTTCTTTCTTTCTTTCTTTCTTTCTTTCTTTCTTCCTTCCTTCCTTCCTTCCTTCCTTCCTTCCTCCCTCCCTCCCTCTCTTT
>NW_025999949.1:13555585-13572981 GCF_001458135.2 Marmota marmota marmota
TTTCGGACATGCCTCCCTCCCTTCCTTCCTTTCTTTCTTTCCTTCTTTTTTCTTTTCTTTTTTTTTTTTGTTACTGGGGATTGAACTTAGGGCCACTTAACTAACTACTGACTCACATCTCCAGCCCTTTTTTATGTTTTATTTAAAGGCAGTGTCTCACTGAGTTGGTAAGGGCCTCACTAAGTTCCTGAGACTTGCTTTGAACTTACAGTGCTCCTGCCTCAGCCTCCTGAGCCTCTGGGATTATAGGTGTGCACCACTGTGCCTAGCTCTTTATGGAATAATTATAATATTTAATATATAATTATAATATTTTATAATTATAATAATTATCAGTAGATATAGACACATGCATGCATTCTATGCTATTTTTTCTTTTACAAGGGGTAATACATGACTTCAAGGCATTAATTGAATGATATCTGTTTTTAATATTATATATTTTATATATAAGCATTTAGAAAATCTACTTGACAGTCTTTTATATGTATCCTGAAACCTTTTTCCTGTTTAACATTTAATATTATTGGCATATTATTTGGGATTATATATCCAAATTTCTTATTTGTTTTCTGTTTGACTCACCTTTATATTTTGGTCTTTTTCTCTCTTATGTTGTGTTAAAATATCTACTATTTCATTTTTACTCTTCTGTTTTCTTGACAGCTACATATTTTTACTATGTAGTAAGTGTTTACTCTAGAAATTAAGCATTCATGTTTGACTTATTATAGTTTGATACAAGTTATAGCACTTCTGCATAATATGTAGTAAATTTAATTTTCTTCTTCTTTCTGCCACATTGTTTCTATGAGTTTCAATTATGTCTACATTTTAAACTCCAAAGACATTACTATTATTGTTTTGCTCAGTCACTATCCAGTCGATATTTATTTATAATTCATGTTTTGCCAAAAAGATCATTGTTAAAATTTCCTTCCTCTAAAATCATTTGCTCTGCTGATAGTGGGTATTTTTGGGCATTTATTTCACTGCAGATGTAACTGAAAAGTTCTTGGTGTTTGAAATTAACTTTAGTTTATATTGACTTTTTAAAAGCATATTAAACAAGATACAGATTTTGGAGTTGACAGCACATTTCATTTAGAATTTTAATGTTTTCACTCTGTTTTTTGCCTTTTTTCTTTTGAGAAGTCAGATCTATGTCTTGTGTTACTCCTTCGAAGAATATGTGTACTTTAGTTTTCTGCTAAGCTAATGTAAATTTTTTCTTGATCTTTGGTTTTCATAATTATCTTTTTAGTAGTTTTTTCATTCCCCAAATTTTGATTAGGTTTCAATAGAGCATCTTGAATATATGGGTCTCTATCTTTCAGCAGTGTTGGACAACTCTCATTCAAGTATATCTTTAAGCATTGCTTCTCCATCATACTTTTTCTCCTTTTCATTCTTCATGCTAATAGTATGTACACTAGACCTCTCCAATATCATGCTAGTTAGACCTCTTTACTTATTCTCACATTTCTCTAATTTTTTAAACTGCATTTATGATTATCTATCTCTTTACTTCAGTTTGAATATTTTCTGTTGAAGACATCTTCCTGTGTACTAAGCTTAACTTCTGCTATATCTATTCTGCTGTTAAAGATGACATGAGTCTTTAATTTGGTTTACTGTATTTTTTCTCTTTTGGAATATCCACTAATTCTTTTCAAATTCAATTAACTATAAAATGTCTGCATTTTTCTGTTACTTTGAACTCCTTTACTTTCTGTATTCCAGAACATATATTTCATAAGCACTTAAAGTCCTGTCCTTATCACCTAGTTCCAATATCTGAACCACCTGTAAGTTTGATTCAAGTTTATGTTTTTACTTTTGATATTCAGTGTTATAATCTTGTTACATGGTTTACTTTGGGATGTTTATTTAATGATAGAATTTTATGTAAAATGTATAGAAAGCTCTGAGTAAATTATCTTCCTCTTAAGACTATGCCTACTTTATTAAGCAGAAATAGAGCTGATTGGTTATTTTGTCTTAATAAAGATCTATTGTTTTTTATTATAACTCTGGAAAGCCTCCATCAACTTCTCATTCATTCATTAAATTTTTTTTTAAATTTTTTATTGTTGGTTGTTCAAAACATTACATGTTTCTTGATATATCATATTTCACACTTTGATTCAAGTGGGTTATGAACTCCCATTTTTACCCCATATACAGATTGCACAATCACATCAGTTACACATCCATTGATTTACATATTGCCATACTAGTGTCTGTGGTGTTCTGCTGCCTTTCCTATCCTCTACTATCCCCCCTCCCCTCCCCTCTTCTCTCTCTACCCCCTCTACTGTCATTCATTTCTCCCCCTTGTATTATTTTTCCCTTTCGCCTCACTTCCTCTTGTATGTACTTTTGTATAACCCTGAGGGTCTCCTTCCATTTCCATGCAATTTCCCTTCTCTCTCCCTTTCCCTCCCACCTCTCATCCCTGTTTAATGTTAATCTTCTTCTCCTGCTCTTTGTCCCTACTCTGTTCTTAGTTACTCTCCTTATATCAAAGAAGACATTTGGCATTTGTTTTTTAGGGATTGGCTAGCTTCACTAAGCATAATCTGCTCTAATGCCATCCATTTCCCTGTAAATTCTATGATTTTGTCATTTTTTAATGCAGAGTAATACTCCATTGTGTATAAATGCCACAATTTTTTTATCCATTCATCTATTGAAGGGCATCTAGGTTGGTTCCACAGTCTTGCTATTGTGAATTGTGCTGCTATGAACATCGATGTAGCAGTGTCCCTGTAGCATGCTCTTTTTAGGTCTTTAGGGAATAGACCGAGAAGGGGAATAGCTGGGTCAAATGGTGGCTCCATTCCCAGCTTTCCAAGAAATCTCCATACTGCTTTCCAAATTGGCTGCACCAATTTGCAGTCCCACCAGCAATGTACAAGTGTACCCTTTTCCCCACATCCTCGCCAGCACTTGTTGTTGTTTGACTTCATAATGGCTGCCAATCTTACTGGAGTGAGATGGTATCATAGGGTGGTTTTGATTTGCATTTCTCTGACTGCTAGAGATGGTGAGCATTTTTTCATGTACTTGTTGATTGATTGTATGTCCTCCTCTAAGAAGTGTCTGTTCAGGTCCTTGGCCCATTTGTTGATTGGGTTATTTGTTATCTTATTGTCTAATTTTTGGAGTTCTTTGTATACTCTGGATATTAGGGCTCTATCTGAAGTGTGAGGAGTAAAGATTTGTTCCCAGGATGTAGGCTCCCTATTTACCTCTCTTATTCATTAAATTTTATTTCTAGTTCAACTTGTCTTTCCAAATTTTTCACACAATGAGTCTACTGTATTCTGCAATTTTTTGTTCTTTAGGATAACACCAACATATGTCTGTTTACTAGGCTTTGCACCAGATTCATAGACTTCTGCTGACAATTTTTTAATGAGTGCATACTTTAATAATTCTGATTTTTCAGGATTTCCAATAAGTAATATTTTAATAATGTCTATTTTAATAATTTCTGTAAATAATTAATCTATTACAGTATTTAGAAAGGTACTATCCACAGGTCAAATCCCTAATATTTCAGTTCCCCATGGGATTTTGGTAGCTTAAAGATTAAGAATTGTCATACATATTGCAATGTGGGAAAAAACTGAAAGTAAGAATATTTCAGGATACATGAAAATTAAATTAAAATGTCAGTGTCCATAAATATAATTTTATTGGATCACTTTATTTAAGTCTTGTCTAAGGTTTCTTTCCTGCTATTTCAGAATTCTTAGATAGTTAAGACAGAACACATATGTTCTTGGCACTTTGTACTCCACTCATGGCACTACATACAGTGGGGAGGATCTTGGGTGCCTAATGCATATCCATGTGAAAACACAATTTTACAGATGGAATCTGTAAAAGTCTTTAAAAATCACCATTAGCAGATGAGCATTTACAAGCAATTTTAAAACGGGAGACACAGATTTTTGAATCCCAATTAAGAGAAATGTTCCTTCTTTTAAAAACAATTTACATTCTGATCTAGATTTGTATTACAAAAATGCTCAATAATTTTTACTGTGATATTTTGAATTCCATTAAACTATTTTGATATTTGATATTTTGATAAGATATGTCTGTATGGAGTATCCTTTATTTTGTTTCTTGGTCTATAAAAATTAAAATATACTTTGTGGTTCTTCAGAGAAAAGTTTGCTAAAGCCTGTTATAATGGATCCTGAATATTATTATTTTTTCCAATGATAAAATTTCTGCATTTCTTTTCAAGTGATTTATATTTAGGCTTTAAACAACTTCTTATTCAACAAATATCCTGAGTCTGTGAATGCAAGAAAAATATCAGAATATTTGAGAAAAAAATGATGGCACTTTTAAAAGGGAATAAACTCTATGTAGTGAAGTTGCTACCAAATGGCCAGCATTCATCTCAACATTGCTGACAAGTGGAAAATCCAGGGGTAGATAGATTGAAGTGTGAGTCTGTGCTGCTGGGTCCAGGTTCATCACCATCTCTGACCTTGGCTGACACATCTTGCCCATTCCCATTAACAGTTTTGAGATGATAAGTAACACAAGCTGGCTCATAGCATTTGGCTAAAGTTTTTACATCTGTTCAGTTGTTTAGTTCCTTTTCTAAAGGAGATGATTTTTTTGGTGTAAATTAACATACAACAACAACAAAAAACCTCATGCTTTCTGCCCACTCCCAAATATTTTGCACATACCTATAACGAGACCTATTTGTATCTGATCTTCTAGTTCTTTGTATTCCAGGCATGTATACAAATACATCTTTTCTGTATATGTGTGCCAGTGTGTGTGTGCACGCATGCACGTGTGTGTGTGTGTGTATGTGTGTGTGTACACACTGTATATCCCTCTATTCAAAATCAGGTAAGAATCAGATCATCCCCTTTTTGTCAACCTTATGTGAACCACTTTCATATCTTCCCTGTATTATTGCACAAGTCCTATTGGATCTCCATATTTCTTCCCTTCCACTATGCATTTTCATGCTCATTCAAAATACTCTCAATTACTAGTTATATTTCCAGACATTTAGTTTTTTACATCTTCTGCAAAGAAAAATAATAGCAAGTAAGTTGTGATTCTCAAAACCTGCCAAAACAATTTAATGGGTGAAAACTCTTGGGTAATTCTCTAGACTAAAATAATTTAACATGAAGAATATGTTGAGTTAGTACATTATATTTAAGTGTATAATTTGTCTATAATTTATTTTGGATTAAGGTATAAGTGGATATAACTTTGCATTTTAATTATCATTCCTTAATTTTGAGATCATGTATTGAATAATCAATAACTATCAGTGGCCATTTTCTGTTGATGATGTAATTAATCACTGTCTTTTCCTAGCAATAGTATATTCTGTAGGCTTCTCAGAGACACAAGTGTCTTCTTCACTGTGGCATCTGACATTCCTTTTAGGTCCAGGCTAAAACTTCTCTAGCACTCAATTGCTCGAGCACCGTGGAGGAGTTCAGCAGTAGTGCTTTTTCTGCTGTATTTTTCCCTATATTTTTCTTCACATATTAATTATACACTGATTCCTCTTAATTTTTCATTTCCAACCCAGAACCCACCCCTATATCTTAACTTGAATATCTAGTTGCCTACCTAACATTGTTGTATAAAAACCTACAGAGCATATCAAACAACTAAGCCAAAAGAGAACTACAGATCATATTTCTACTACTACCTCTTTCCCTGGCATACCTGCTAGGGAAATCCTTGCCCATCTCGTAAATAGTACAACCATCCACCCAGTTTCTCAGCCCCAAGGTACTTGCATCATCACTAAATCATTCTCTATTCTCAAACCCCCAAATCAGTCTATCAGCAAGACCCCAAAGTCCATCCTTTGAAATATAAATTGAGCTAAATCTCTTTGGTTTCATTTCATCAGCTACAACCCTAGTCCAAATCATCATTCCTTGATCTCCTACCTCAATATTGTTCAGAGAACAGTCACTAAAACCGAAATCATGTCATAGCATTCTGTACCACTTAAGATTAAATCCAACTTTAATTGGCAGAAAACCATAATAGCGACTTAAGGTGAAATCTTGTTTCTTTTTTGCATAACTCTGGGCAGACCAGAAGTGAGGCAGTTCTAAGATGCTGAAAAACTCAGACCCTCTTAATTGTGTTGTTCTGTGGTCCTAAGTATACAGATTCTACTTCATGATCTGAGATGGTTTTCCAAAGTCCAAACATCATTGACCAGAACTTAACCATAGTTTATGTCTAGTTACAAAGTGAACTTGGAAGAGCATTCTATATTCTAGGCCACTAAGTATCCTAATAGAATTTGAGAGTCCAATTTACAAGGAAAAAATAAAACATTTTTCAGAAAACAGCCTCTCTGCCATACTGTGGCTTAAAATCTTCTAGTAGCTTTTTATTACACTGCATAAAATCCAAACTTTTTTCTGTGTCCTATGAAGAACTTTATAACTTCATGATCTGACTCCTGGTTACCTCCATGACCTCATTCCCATACATCCTACTTCTAATCTTTTATTTTACTAGAACTAGCCAGCTTTCTGTTCTTCAAATAGAACATTTCATTCATATTTGAATCATTGAACTCATTTTTTAAATGTTAAATCTTTTCTCTTTGTTTTTCCATAGCTCAATCCTTCCTCCAAATCAGAGGTCAATCCAGAAATAACTTTCTAATAGAGATTATCTCTCCATATTACAATAAAGCATCCTCTGCTATATCACATTTCATCCTCTTTGTAACACCATGAATATCTAAAATAACCTCATATACCCCATATATATGTTTTGTTTTTTGTCTTCTATTACTCCAGTGAAATGTGAGTTATGTCTTAAAGCCTAAAATTTTTCCCATATTTTTAAAATCACTTTTATCTTCTACCTGGCATGTGTTGGTATATTTAAAAATATTAATAACAACTGGCTTATGTTTCTAATTTAATTATATATCCTTACATGTAACTTGAGATGTCTATTGTCTACTCCTATGTCTTTTTGTACCTGTTTCTAGAAAAATATTATTCTATTTCATTTATTATGATTTAAAAATACTTGCTAATATCTAATGAGTTTTGTAAATTATCTTTTTGTGTTCAGAATTCTATAGCTAAATCCAAATGTTTTATAAAGATTAATTTCATAATCAGCTAACAAATTTTCAAAGAAGCAATATTTTTTTTTGTTTTTGCAATTGTGATGGTGTTTTAAATTTAGTGTTTAAACTGGAAAGAATTTAAATTATCATATTATTAAGACTTTTCTCCAGGCAATATGGCATAACACCTAACTTATTTATATTTTATATTGCTTCATAAATTTTATAGTTTTCTTCTCAAAGACTTAAACATATTTCTCAGTTTATTCTATATATTTGTTGGTTTTGAGAAACAAGTTGTTTATGTCATAATATATTATTTTATTTATTTATTTTTGTGTACCATGTATTGAACTCAGGGGCACTTGACCACTGAGCCATATCCCCAGCACTATTTCATATTTTATTTAGACACAAATACTCACTGAGTTGTTTAATGCCTTGCTTTTGCTGAGGCTGCCTTTGAGCTTATGATCCTCTTGCCTCAGCCTCAGAAGCTGCTGGGATTACAGGTATGCACCTCCAGTTCCGGCATATCATAATATTTTAATCAAAAAATTAAAAATTACTAAAATGAATATTCTAACTTCACAATGTACTGCCTAGAAAATCTGATTAACTCTATTATTCCATTCACCAGTTCTTCATATTTTCCAGGTAGACAATCACAAATCTTCAAATAAACATACCTTTCTTTTGGTTAAAAAAATTGATTTTTGTTTTGGGAAAAAATGCATTTAAAAAAATTAAAAATGTATTAGTGTATTTTTCTAGATATCAAATAATTTTATCAGAAATTAATATTCTTTATTAATTTGACATCTGTTAATACCTCGTACATTTTAAACCAATAATACAAAATATATAATTACACTTTTTAGTATTGAAGCATCTAGTTTTATTTATTAAAATAGAAATAACAACATTGCTGCTAGACTTAAATGCCAATATTCTCAAACCTCATTATAATATAGATAATTTCTAGAATATCATTAAATTATACAGCATATGTACATCCAAGATAAATATCATCAATAGATGCCTTCATTAAAGTGGCAGAGATAGGCCCAGTATGGTGGCACATGCCTGTAATCCCAGTAGTTTGGGAGGCTGAGGCAGGAGAATCACGAGTTAAAACCCAGCCTCAGCAAATCGAGGCCCTAAGCAATTCAGCAAGACCCTGTCTCTAAATAAAATATAAAAAAGGGCTGAGGACATGGATCAGTGGTAAGCATCCCTGGGTTAAATCTCCAGTTCCAAAATCACACAAACAAAAAAGGCAGAGATATTGGAATTATATGACAAAGAATTTAAATGTTCTAATATGCAATATGAATACTATTGAAATAAATAAATAGAATCTCTACAAAGATGTGAAGAAATAGATGGAAATTAGAAATAGAAATTAATAACTATAATAAAATATGTTTAATAGAATGGATGTTAATTATGGCCCTAAATTCATCCTCTGTTCTAATAAGACCAAGAAATTGAAGTCATTTAGAGCTTTTCTTCTCTTTTACCATAAAATATTAATATTTCAGAATTAGTGCATAAGAACCTCTTCAGTGTCATTCTTAAAATGAATTTCTTGTGTACTTTTTTATTTTTTATCAGAAATTATATGGAATTAGAAAAATCTGCTATCTGCAATCACCCAGGATGCATCTGATATGGATTAAGGATCATATTTCCCTTAATAATTCTTATATAAAAGCCATTCATGTATAAATTCTATGCTGATGTATAATCTACATATCTAGCAATAATCCAGAAAATAATTCAGGCATCTTACCTGTTTCCCTTTATATAATTTTTTCATTCCATCTGATATTTGTTTCCATGCCTATGTTAGTTATACTTAAAAAGTTGAGACAAGTCACTCAGAAGATTTTTAAGTAAATAAAATGTACATTACATTTGGAAAACTTCATTGAATTTTAGAGAAAAATAAAGCTGAAGCCAATCACATTGTGATCTTATAATTCACCTTGCTTTTTTAAAAAGAAGAAAACAACAACTATATTGTATGGATAATGTCTCATCTAATTTTTTTTAGCAATTTGTAGCTTTGTGTGTTGAGGAAAATAATGGCAATGTGGGTTTATTTATATGTGACAGAATATATAGCTACTCTGTCTCCTTACTTTCATGGCTACTGAAATATCAATGTGTCAGCTAACAGTAGACACAAAAAATGTGTATCACCAATCAGTATCAAAAACTACTCTTGCATTTATTTTTCCTGATATGAATTTGTTTTGACATCTCTTGTTGAATATTCTCAAAATCTTAGAACAGCTGGGTGTGGTGGCGCATGCCTGTAATCACAGTGGCTTGGGAGGCTGAAGCAGGAGGATCACAAGTTCAAACTCTGTCTCAGCAACAGTGAGGTGCTAAGTAACTCTGGGAGACCCTGTCTAAATAAAATACAGAGGAAAAAAAAAAGAGTTGGGAATATGGCTCAATGGTTGAGTGTCTGAGTTCATTTCTCAGTACTTAAAAAATCCTAGAACAATATTATTTCTATTTTAATTAGGTAGCATGGATTCATGGATTATGGAATTTTCTCATGATTACAAAGCTTGTGTATGAGTCATAATTTAAAAAATGTTGAGTATTACTACAAAAATGATCATCTTAATGTCTATGTGATAGTGCTTCAGGATTATGAGAACAGAATTACTATCCAATCTCACAAAAAATCCTATATTCCCAATGGTTAAATGCAGAAAAATATTGACCTAATTTATAATGAAACTGAAATTTTGAATAAATAATACATTTCTAATTTCCAAACCCAACAACTAAAGTTAAGTTATTGAACAACTTGAAACTATGCAAATATGTCTTTTGAAGAGGCATTCACTAACTTCTAAAGTAGCATATTTTAGTTAAAAAATATTTTTCTTAAAATATTTGAACAAATACAGCATCCACTAATGAAAAACTAGGGATATGAGGATCATACCTTAGTGTTGTAAAATTTATATATGCTACACCCAAGGCCAACATCATTCATTCTAAATGGAGAAGAATTGAAAACATTCCTTCTGAAAACTTGAACAAGACAGAGATGACCACTTTCACCAGTTCTATTCAACATAGTCCTTGAAACCTACCCAGAAAATTAGACAAAAGAAAGAAATTAAAGTGATACAAAAAGGAAAAAAAAGTTCAAACTCTACTTAGGAAATTATTCTATAATTAAAACACCCCCAAAATTCCACCAGAAAGTGTCTAGAACTCATAAATAAATTAAGCAAAGTATCAAGATATAAAATTAACACCAACAAATCAATTGTGATCTTATACACCAATGATTAATCAGCTAAAAGAGAAAATAGATAAAGTATCCCATTCACAATAGCCCCCAAAACAAACAAACAAATTTAAAAAAAAAAAACCACTTAGGAATCTATCTAACAAAAGAAGTAAAAAACCTCTATAATGAAAACTACAGAAAACGTAAAGAAATGAAAAACCTTAGAAGATGGAAAGATCTTCTATGTTCTTGGATAGGCAGAATTAATATTGCCAAAATGGCCAGACTACAGAAAGCAATATACAGATTTAATGTAGTTAGTATTAAAATTTCAATGGCATTCTTCATAGAAATAGAAAAACCAGTCATTAAATTCATTTGGAAAAATAAGAGACCCAGAATACCCAAAGCAATCCTTAGCAAATAAAGTGAAGCGGGAGGCCTCATAATACCAGACCTTAAATTATATTTCAGAGCTTATAGTGTAAAAAAAAAAAAAAAAAGCATGGTGCTGAAACCAAAACAGAGATGAACCAATGGAACAGAATAGAAAAATATATTTATGTGGGCTTGTCTCTGTGTTATCTCATACTAGACAAAAGCACCATAAAGATACATTGGGGAAAAGATAGCCTCTTCAACAAATCGTGCTGGGAAAACTGGAAATCCATATGTAGTACAATAAAATTGAACCCCTATTTCTCACCTTTACCAAACTGGATCAAGGATGTAGGCATTAGACAAAAAACCCTGTGCATACAAAAAGAAAAAGAAGGTCCAACTTTCCATTATATTAACTTAGGAACCAACTTCCTTAACAAGAGTCCTTAAAGCTCAGAAAGTAAAATCAAGAATCAATAAATGGGATAGTATCAAACTAAAAAGTGTCTTTACAGACAAGGAAAGAATCAAGAATGTAAACAGAGAGCCTATAGAATGGTAGAAAATCTATATCTCCTGCAGCTCAAATAGAGCATTAATCATCAGGATATACAGATAACTCGAAAAACTTAAAACCGAAACTACAAATAACCCGATCAATAAATGTGCGAAGAAACTGAACAGGCATTTCACAGAAGAAGAAATATGAATGGTCAAGAAATATATGAAAAAAATGTTTAACATCTATAATAGAGAAATGAAAATTAAAACTACACTGAGATTCCATCTCACTCCAGTCAGAATAGCAATTATAAAAAATACAAGTAATGATAAATGTTGGCAACGATGTGGGGAAAAAGGTACACTCTTACATTGCTGGTGCAACCACTCTGGAAAGTAGTATGGAGTCCTAAGAAATTTGGAATAGAACCACCATTTGACTCAGTAATCCCATTCCTTGATATATACCAAAAGGACTTAAAATCATCATACTACATACATTATGTACTATATATATGCAGCCACATCAATGTTTATAGCAGCTCAATTCACAATGGAAAATCTATGGAACCAACCTAGGTACCCTTAAACAGATAAATGGATAAAGAAAATATGGTATATGTACACAATGAAATATTACTCAGTCATAATGAAATTAGGATGAAATTATAGCATTTGTATACCAAAATATACCAAAAGCATATTACAGTGGCTATTTGATACAGCAGCAAAAGACTTCCCACGTTATCTAGAGGAGAAATAGACATAGCAGCTAACTCTGTCATCATGGTTTAGAATCTCTTTTAAACATGAGAGTTTTCATTCTGTAAAATCTTTTTCACTCATTGAAGAAACATAAATATCTGTGTAGGCAGCCTTACCTCCTGTCAAATCCTATTACTTTCTCCTCCATGCACTTTAATTCATTGTTGTAATATTTTACTTCCTGCTACTCTTTTTTCCATTACCTGAAGAAGCAGGAATAGTGATTTACGATCTTCTATTCACAAGCTATTTTATCTCAGCTAGATTTATTAAAATCTTTAGAAGAAGGCTGGTTATTTTTGGTTGATGGTTTGTTCCTTCAGATCAAAATTTAAAAATATCAGAAAGGATGCGTGATAGTCAACTCACCCCTGGAGTATTGCCCCTTGCTGGAAGCAAATTCTATGCAAGTGATAGAGGTCACTGCTCTACGAGAACTTGTCAGAGATAAGAAGGCTTATCCACCAACATGAAGAGGGCAGATAATTTGTGAGTGCCTATGCTTTGAAGATGTTTTGGAGACCATACCGGACTCTTGACTTCAGCAAAATCCTCCAACTAAGAATGGTTGGTGATATAGGAATCTTCACTTTCTTTGATTTTTAGTGATATATGGATATTGTAAAGTTAGGAGCACATGGAAAATGAGGTAAGATGGAATCTCATAACAATTTCCCAGCTGACCATTAGACCATCAGACCCACCTTCATTAAGGCCTTACTTCATATGAAACCTTAAGAGTTACTAAGACTTTGCTGGCAAGTTTCAGTGAGTCTATATTATATAATTCCAGCAATTTAGTAAGAAAATGAATTCAGGGAGAAACACAGGTACATATGTCATAAAAAATAACTTCTTGTGTTCTAATAAAGGTTACTTGATATCATCACAGGAGTTCATGAAAGGTTAAAATGATTTTACATGGAATTACACACTCAAAGAATGAAATTGAGTACTAAACCTTAGTAGGCCAAATTCACCAGAATTTGTTAGTAAATTTTCATAGTATATCACATCTGTCATCACTACAATCCTGGTTAAACTGCAAATTGTGCCACACAGGCAAGATTTCAAACTCATGGGCCCTTTAGAGCACCTCCAAATGGACATCATACCGTATGGTTCTGCAGTGGGTTTTGGAAATCATCTCATTGCCTATCATCGGGATGCACTGAAGGCTTGCTTTGATGGAGAGCTGTGGCCTTAATAGTAATAAAAGTAATAGCTTTATTTAGCATTCTCACCTTGAGTAGCATCAATCTTTAGTGACCATAGTACCCAATTAATTGGAGTAATTACTGAAGGGTTTTGTAAATTCTTTCGAGTTCATAGTCTATATCTGATTCACTATAGAACGCCTATATATCCCCCAATTTACATGAATCCTAGAATGAACAAATGGAATTCTGAATCTCAAAGCTCTCAGAGACCGTGATGCTTTTGTACTTTGATGAATTGTCATTGTCTTGGATAACAATGAAGTTAACTCTTTCTGGAGTTTGTCAACTTTTTGGTTATATACAGTCTACCCATAACTATCATAACTAGAAATATCATTTCTGTCTTATTACTTCTAATCATTGCATCACAAATTGGCAAATATTGAAAAACTTATTAAATGGGATCTTTAATAGCTTAACCCTTCTTTCTTCAATACCTTCCAAAATAACCATTGTATGTTCTAAAATCTAGAAATATGTTTTCAGGACGTCAAAGAAATGTGTCCTTGATTTTCAATGGAATTTGTACTTATCGGATACTGTGAACTTGAGCACAGTAGTCAAACTCTAAAATGTTGTCAGTTGTGACTTAACCATAGGTTCTGAAATGTCCTGTGGCAGAGGTCATGCCCTCTGGAGATCTCTCTGTGCAAAAGTGCTGAAGGGATGGGCCAGTTGCTATGTTGATGCCCTGATTTAATAGGTGTTTCTGTCTATAGAGCTATTTAATTTTTCACCTTGAGTTCCAGATACCAGCTGCTCAAGAGTAGAAAGTTATGGGCACAAGCTGATAATCATAATTGGGCTGCTCATGCTCATGACCTTGGCTTCCCTTGGTTTGAAGAAACTTTCCCACTCTTTGAATTAATAAACTTACATCATAAATATGCTGAACTTGCTTGTCGTCAGTCTTCCACCACCAGAGGCTGGCTGAACCACCAAGATCCAGATTTTCTCTATTCATTTACATTTGTTTTTTCTCCATCCCCTCCTCGCCTGGCCCAGTTATCTCCCTGGAATAATCTGTCATGTAGGTCATGAAACCAAAAGTTTGATTCATGGATTCATGTTTGTCAGTTAAAAAGAAAACAATGTTAAGTCAATTCTCTCTAAGAACATCCTGACTCAAAAAATCAACATTTTTAGGAATTTTGGGAAGAGACTTCTAAATGAGAAAGCTTCAACCCAAGACCTCTGCACCAAATATATAAGTCTATGTAAAAAGAGATTTCTGTTTCTATCTGTGGAATAGACCATAGATATCCATGTGTCAACTTACATTCTTTTTTTTTTTTTCTGAGATATCTTCTTTCCTATTTGGGGTGTTAAGTTCTCTTCATCAGTCTCTCTGTAACATCCCCATTCTTCATATAGGTTTTTGCATATTTAGTCACACATTATCTAGTAGTAGTCGAATATGTAAGTACATTTTTTGTACCTAAATTAGATAAAACATAGGATCAAAATGAATGTTTTTTGGGCTTGTACCTGTTTCTATTTAGAAGGTATCTAATTTCAGGTAATTAATTGATTTCCTAGTAATGAAGCTGAACCATTAAATAACGTTTTAGATAACAAACATCACAGAAAGCCAGACAACTAACTGCCTGCAACTTCCTTCCTGTCATACCTAGGAGATATTTCTGACCTCCATAATGTCAAATCCTTTCCTTGGTTCCTAGTTTTGTGACCAAATATTGCAGAGAGGCTGGATGAGAACAAATGGCACATATTTGAAAGTAATGTCATTTTGTTAGAATATGAGATATATTCTCTTTTGTTTTATATCTACCCCATGATCTAAGTTCTACATTTTTTTATTACCTGTCCATTGGATTGCTCTTAATCTTTAGAGTGTCTTCAATTATTGGAGACTTATTTTGTATTCTTTCATCTATGTGGGATTTGTTATTTTTATCACTGAAACATCAAGTGAAACTCAAAATCATTCTATCTAGCAAAAACAAAGATTCTGTGATGCAACAGACACTAAGAAATCACAAATTCTCTTTTGCTAATGAGACTATTCTAAAAGGTTTCATTTATGTTTTAATTTAGATCCCCCCTCCCCAGATGTACAATCTACATACAGAAAATAACATAAATTGTAGGTAAAGATAATTTGTCTTAGTAATATTTCTCTCTGGCTCCTGGATACTGGTAACCAATTCTCCACTTTTGTTATTCTGAAAATGTTTATTTTTTTCTTAATTTGTGGATTCTATTTTTACTGGGCCCCAAATTGTAGGTTGACAATTAGTTCATTTCAGAACTTGAAAGTTGTGATCCCATTGTCATTCTCGTTGCTTCTTTAAAGCAATGTGTCTCTGTTCTTCTGACCTCTTTTAAAACCATATCCAACTTGATTTTCAACAATCATAATGTGTGTGCGTGATTTTAAATATTTTTCTTTTAGCGTTCAGGAAACTTCTTCAAAATGAAGCTTGAACATCTCAAATGTTGCTGTCCTGCCCTGCACCACCATTCTCTTTTCAACTTTAATTTCACATTATGTTGTAACTTTTCATCTTTTTTCATATTTTTCTTATGGTCTCTTCTGACATTTCCATCATTTTCCTTTTTGTTTTTGCCATGTTATGTGCTAATATACTTTATCAAACCTCTTCTTTATATTTCAAAACTCCTATTAAGCTTTTGATGAGTTTTTTTTATTTTAGTTATTATATTTTGTATCTTAAAATTTTCACTTGATACTTTTTCATGGATTCTAGTGTCCTGATAGATTGTTCCATCTTTTATCCATTTTCCAACTTACCTTGTTTAGATAATTTAAAGTTCTCTCAATTCTCCTAAGGTCATCTTGGTTCTGTTTCTAATTGTTTCTTTATCAAGTTTATTTCTTTGTTAGAATCAATTTAATCGCTTTTTTTTTTTTTTTTTTGACATCATTTGTGAAAAAGCTCACGAGACCAAGATGTTGCCATTCATTTTCCTTGGCTTTTTAGTGCAATGTCAGCCCACTTTCTTTAAGGAAGAGTAGATACTTTAATCCAAAAGGGGTTTAAGCTGATTCTGCTGGTGTGTATTTAGCATTGCTTCAATCTCTGTTTTACCTCTTCTCCTAACCTATAGGTCTCCAACCCTCACATATGAGTGTTTTAAAATTAATACAATCACCTTCTTTGTGAAATGAAGCAACATTAAAGTTTACTGTGCTTTCAGAAAGTTTTGCTTAGCTTGTAGCTTCTTCTTCAGTGCAGTTAAAAAAAATAATAATAATAAAGCCAGGAAACCATAAGTGGTGGCTCTCTTCTCTCTGGATATCCTTGGAAAATCAAACTCCAATATATTTTCTTGCCAGTCCCTTGAGCTTCCAGATTGGCCGCACCAGTTTGCAGTCCCACCAGCAATGTACAAGAGTACCCTTTTCCCCACATCCTCTCCAGCACTTGTTGTTGTTTGACTTCATAATGGCTGCCAATCTTACTGGAGTGAGATGGTATCTTGGGGTGGTTTTGATTTGCATTTCTCTGACTGCTAGAGATGGTGAGCATTTTTTCATGTACTTGTTGATTGATTGTATGTCCTCCTCTGAGAAGTGTCTGTTCAGGTCTTTGGCCCATTTGTTGATTGGGTTATTTGTTTTCTTATTGTTTAATTTTTTGAGTTCTTTGTATACTCTGGATATTAGGGCTCTATCGATTCTTGGCTTCTTGCCTTGTGTGAAGAATCAACAAAAGCCCTAAAGGCAAAGGTGGTTTGATTGAGATGTTGGCCTCTGAATCCTGCTTTCCTTGGGCACTGTGTAATTTTTGAAGCCTTCCCTTAACCTATACCATCCTAGATGGAAAAAGACACTGAGGATTAGAATGACTATGTGTTCCCCCCACCAAAAAAAGCAAGTCTTTCTTAGATAGTTTAAAGAACTCATCTTATTTTAGAGTTCCAAAAATTAACTGCAAAAGGTATTGGTGCTATCTCTGTTTCTCTCATTCATATATATATGAATATATATGTTTATATTTCTGTGATATATATATATATATATATATATATATATGTATATAAATATGTGAATGAGTATAACTATAGAAAGAGCTTCTAAAATTATCATTAAACTAACAAATATACGTCTAAACTATATTATGGTAATTCATAGAGATTGTTTTTGGGTTTTTTTTGGGGG
>NW_025999949.1:13575841-13589272 GCF_001458135.2 Marmota marmota marmota
ACAAAAGCAAAATGACACAACAAGAGAAACACAGAAAACAAAAGTGAAAGTAAAAACGAAAGTACACAATGCAGCTGCTGCCCCGCTTTGGTCGCGGATCCCACTTACTTGGGACTATTTCCCGCTTTGATCGCGGATCCCACTTACCTGGGACTACGGTGCACCCCCCTGACTGCTGAAAGTTCTGGTTCCCGGGTTTCGGCACCACTTGTTGCGACTTCTTGCCCGCAAGGAAGACGCAACACTCAGAAATCTTCTTTCAGTAGTTTATTTCAGGCCCTTGATAGTTCTTCATCTCTCTCTCGGATGCCCCTCCCAGCCTTAATAAAGCATCTCAAGCCCCAATGCAAAGCAGCCACGTGGAGCTTTCTCATAGGGTGATGAAAAGTCATGCGCCAACTCTCCCAAATAAGGAGTTGTTTGTCACAGACCACAGCGGAGCCAGCGCCATCTTGTAATGGCGACCATAATTTGCATAAACGGCAGAAGCGGCTCACCACAATGATGTTCATGCTTTCACAAGTTGTGTGAATCCTTCTTGAGATACTTGTTTTTATTTCTGAAGTTCATATTGTTCATTGTATTTGATACTATACTCACACATTTCGACAAAACATTACATAAACTGAATATATGAAAAAGAATCAAATGAAATTTCTTAAACCATAAAATACAATGCAAGTAGCTATGTCATCTTTCTAGAAAATTCCACACCTATAATTTATTGTCTCTAATTTTCTATCAAAATTTCTTTGAAGTAGAAGGAATATGAAAAGCATTTTCAATACATTCCTTGCAGAATCCTTTCAAATATGTACATTTTTTTCAGATTAATAGAGCTCAATTTTTTAAACTAAGTTGTTAACACTTTCAATGATATAAATGTTATGGTTTTAAAAACAGATTCAATTAGTTTTACTTTACAAATGGCATTTTTTTTTGTACTGAGTTCTATTTATTATGCAACAGTTTGTTAGAATATGTGATTATAATATAAAATACAATCCATAAAATAAACTTCAGAAATAAAAAGCAGTATCTATCTTGAAATACTCAACCAACTTGTATGCATGTGTGCACCATTATATAATTTGGCTATTTCTATGCTGCTGCACATATGTATTCACAGATCAATCAGTGTTTTTGTCTGATTAAACTAATTCTGAAGTGTTTGACACAGAAAGGTGAAGGATGTCTCACTCTGTTCAGAGGAGCAGTTTTCTGAGAAAGGGGTACCATCATTAGATTGTGGGGCTAGCACAGAAAGCATTCTGTGGTAGAAAGATCCAGGAGAAGAGAAAGGTTAGGAAAATAGAGAATATTTATATGTGTACCATCATTGCAAAGACCTAAGCCATAGCCTTTCCTTTTTTTCAGTTCTATAGAAACTTTATTACAGTAGAATTTCTTCTTTTATTTTTCCATGATGTATAAATGGGTTAAACATGGTCCCTGCATACTAGAGTTACAAAAATGTCATTTAATTTTTCATACTAAGCTGAAACTCATTAACAACCAAATTCAATTTTTATACATGCAGTTATTTTAAATCAACTCAAATAATCAGTTGGTTAGCAATTTGGAGCCTGCTGTCTTTGTATACCCTGAAATATTGCAACAAACATCTTCTAGCCAGAGATAAGATAAACCTTTGAACTATAAAAGATTACCAGATGCTGCTGCCCTTTGGAGTTGTCTGGTGTACTCTCCCTATCATACTGCTGAGCGACATCATAAAGATACACATGCCTCCTGTTAGATTTTCCCTCTCTCCTGGGAATTCTTTTATCTTCTTCCCTTTCTGGTAGGAGTCACATATTAGCTGGCCATTCCCTCTGGAAGTTCTTATGCTGTGAGGGACTTCCCAACATGCAAACCTATCAAAGAACTCCCCTCCCCCAAAGCTTCTTGTGCTCTACTGCCACCTTGTGGTGATGTATTTTTCCTTGATAAGTCTCAATTTCTAACACACTGCATTAAAATATATAAATACCATTATAAGGGTTAAATTACTTTTAACTCTTACTGATAAGTAGTGTTTGAAGAATGAAGTAACTGTCATGTTTATAAGAAAGAAGAGCTTTGTTTCATATGTTGTGAGTTCACCTTGAATCTTCTGGACAAATTATGGTACAGACTTATCATGAATTATTGGCAAAAATAAAGAGTGCTAGAACACTGGAAAGCCAAAGCCATAATAAGAGCCAGTTGAATTATTACACATAGAAAAGCATCTTGAATGAGAATTGTTGCAATTGAACCAATGAGCTTGCCTTCAGAATATAACTAGAAATAGAGCTGTGGTTTCAGTAAGTAAAGACAATACAGATTATATCAAACTAACACTCAGAGGAACAATTATAACCTTAGAATCAAATAGAAAAAAGAAAACAAGAGCAAACAATACATGTATGTTATAAGGAAGGAAATGAAGGTGATTTGGCCCTCATAATAGGGCATCACTAGATGGAGCCCACATTTATACCCCCTCCTTTTGATGTCAAGTAAAGGGGAATTAAAAATATATAAAAAGTTCAGTCATAGTAATTGGAAATGTCATGCAAGAAAATTAGGAATGCCAGAGCATCTGCATATTGAGGGAGAAAAAGTTCTGGAAAAGAAAGTTTCAGAAGGAGAGGACAAAATGTCAACATTAGCAACCTTCAAATTCCAAATACTGAACAATATAAATTAACAGACTCTAAAAAGCAAACAAAGACTATAAGACCTTATTGCAAACAAAGAGAAAACAAAAAGGCTAACAGCAGACTTAGCAGAAATAGTAGAGGGCAGAATTTAGCAAAATGTAATCATTACAGAGGGGAGATTAAAAGAAAAAAAAAGCTGTTAACTCAGAATTCTATATCTAGTAAAAATGTTCAAAAATGAAAGTGAAATAAACATTTTGATTATAGAAAGTTGTGAGAATTTGTCTCCAAGAGATATGCACAAATGAAATACTAAAGAAATAATCTTAGAATGAAATGGAATGACAAGACATGGAAATTCAAATTTCCAGATAGGAACAAGAAACTTGAGAATTAACTAAACCTAAAATATTTTTCCTATAGTCTTTGAAAGTCAGTTTACTGTTGGGTTGGGGATATAGCTAAGAGGTTATTTAAAAATGAAATATAATGTAATCTGTGGTGTATAATATACAAAGAAAAATATATTTCACTAAGTATGGCAAGGATGTTATTGGAACAACATTATTTATGTATAAATATGTACACATACATTGTTATATACAATAGTATAATGCTAATTCAAGGCAAATGGTGATGGTATAGAGAAATATTTTCATTCCTAGAGATTTAACACTAAAAATATATAAAACAGTAGAGCTAAACATCTAAAAAAAAGATATATCAAAGCATAATTAAAAGATGTGTTCAGCTCAAAAGAATAAAGTACAAAATGAAGTAAATATATATCAAATAAAAAGTACAAGTCAAAAGCTAATAGCATGATGGTAGATATAAAACTATATTAATAACTATTGCATTTGAAAATGAATAGAACATAACAATTAAATTTCCAATGGCATTTGAATTTAATTAAATTGTAATTGCATACCTGAACCAAATAATGACAACTATATGTTTTCTGAAAGGGACAATGAAAGTATGTTAAAACGTACGCTACAAATAATGATCACAAAAACTGCATGCTGAAAACTGAGAAACAATACCAGAAATAAAGAGGGACATTCCATATGTCTGAATCAATTAGCATATTAACAGTTTTAAAATTGTATACAGCAAAAACTAACAGAAGTGGAGGGAGAATTAGGAAATCTGACAATTTTATGGAAAAGTTTCAATTATTTTATTTTGTTATTTAAAAACAATTCAGAAAAAAATAGATTATTCCATGTCATAGTCTACATGTGTAAGTATCTTCCCAGATTCATGTGTTGAAACCTAACCCCCTAACTGATGTTAACAGATGCTTTTTTGGGGAGATGATTAAGCAATGTGATTAGTTCTCCTTTTAAGAGAGACTTTAGAGGGTTTTATTGCCTCCTTCTCCACAGGAAAAGGAAGCAAGAAGACATCTTCTATGAAGAATGAGCTTTTATCAGACACTAACTCTGCTGACACCTTGATTTCAGACTTCCCAGATGTGCATCTTCCTTGGTTCTTTGTTTAAGTTACACATTGTTAGTAAAACTTGCTTTGACCAACACATTTAAAACAATCACTTTCTCCATCACTCTTCATTTTATACCCAGCTTTTATACCCAGCTTTACTTACCATCATACCCTACCTACAGAGTTTAATTGTATGATTATTATTTGTTTACAGGCACTGGTATATAAATGCTATGGCAACTTTAAAGATTTTGTTCCTGGGGCTGGGGATGTGGCTCAAGTGGTAGCGCGCTCGCCTGGCATGCGTGCGCCTGGGTTCGATCCTCAGCACCACATACAAACAAAGATGTTGTGTCCGCCGAAAACTAAAAAATAAATATTAAAAAAATTCTCTCTCTCTCTCTCTCTCTCTCAAAAAAAAATGATTTTGTTCCTAATCCTGTCTACAATGCTTAAAACAGTGCTTATTTAAGCCATTGCATGAAAATTAATGTTTAATAACACAGTATTCTTCTAATTCAATTAAATATGTAACATCTATGTATCATGAAAAAGTATAACATATTAAAGGAATTTAAGAGATAAATTGAAAATAATTAATGTTTGTAAAAGAACATTTTGGCCTAAATAATCCTTTCATTTTACCATTGAGAAAACAGATCTGGGAAAATTTTCCAAAAATACACAGTAAGAGCAAGTGGCAGAACACACTGATCTATACATTTTTTACCTCAATGTTGTGACTATCCCAGAACATGTGATAATTATAGGGTTCAGTTTCTCTGATATAATTTTTTTTAAATAGAGAATTAGCTGCCAATGTTTAAATATTAACATATTTCTTAGAAGAGTTTAAATACTAGTTTATTTGGAAAAAATGGTACATTTACCAAACAGGATCCATACAACCATTTGGTAATATTTTGTAGTGCTTAACACTAAGTCAGCTTCCTGTTTTACCATGTCTTCTGGATTATGGACATGACACTGCAACTTCATGTTCATCATTTATTCTAATATTTTATGCATTTTCATAAAATGTATAATTCTGATAATTATGGCCTAATAGACTGAGAAGAAAGTTAATTGGGATTAATGAAAGAAAATGTAAATGGGAGTGTCTCCAAACCTCTGCCTCAATGTTTTATGAGTGTAATATCCATATATCCCTGGTTAAATGCTCGTTTAATGTTTCAATTTCCAAATCAATTGATTCTACTCAAAAAGTCACCTTGGAAATATTACATATGTCATTTATGCTTTGTTATAAATGACATTAGTAAATACCATACATTTTATCATCTGGTACAGATAGGTTTTATTGATTAAATATATCTTTATTGAGAGATGGGAAGATTGTTGGTTGGTTTGTGTATAATCTGAGATGCTAGGACGGAAGCCAAAGCCAGGCTATTTTCATGAGGGTGGTTTTTGATAGTCATAGATGAATATCCCTACTCAAAAAGTTTCAGGACAGTTGAAAGAGAGGTTTTAGGATGTTGGGAGAGAGAGATGAGGGCAAGAGGACAGATGTTATATTAAATTTCACCAGACTGGTTTTGTTGCTTGTCCTTGGTGTGCATGGCTCATGCCAGATTACTGAATTTGCTTTGTTGAGCACAAGTTTGCATTTCTATTTCAAGTGGTATAGACAGCTCTAGAAAAGACAAGTCATATATTATATGAATCAAATTTTCTTTTATCAATTTTACCCATCACTTAATTGTTGGTGATGTCAAAAATATATCCAGCCTGTTGGCTCTTGGTTGAAGGCAGCTTTATTATGTGCATTTTTAGGGAAAAATGGGAATTAAGAGAAAGCCAAATCATTATCATAGTTTCTGTTTTAATGATACCATAAATAATTTTATGTGGTTGTTTCTTTTTTCTTTATTGCCCACACAGCTTCCTACATGGCCAAATTCATTTCTTGATGGCATGCTGGTGATTGAACATGTAGGTGCTTACTAAAATAATTGTGCTGATGAGACATATGGGTACAGTTTTCTTCCAGCTAATTTAGTACTTTTCCTTTAATGTCTACATAATATTTTGCTTTCCTAAACAGTATAACTGGCATTGATAATTACCAATTCTGCAGGATTTTCTTCCCTGTTCTCAATACTCCTATTGTCATCTGTCATGTAGGATTTTGTTTTCCCACTTGCATTAAAAAACATTCAGTATGACATTAAAACTCAAGACATTGCAGCTTAAAGTCTGAAATATTCTCTTTCTCATATTCTCTCTGTTCCCTTTTCAAGAAGAAATATCTTAGGGCACAGGAAAACTTTTCTTCCAGAGGAAAGATTCTGTCAGTGTCACTGGTAGGGACAGACAATATGATGGCATAATATGCTCCAATTGAATAGAGAATAATTTCAACTTTTTTCCTTAAGTTTGCATCAACAAAACATTGACACTACATTACTAAAAATATCATTGCTTATGATACCTCTAAAATTGGGGTGACAAGATTTTAGAAAACATCAATAGGTGTTAGTTATGAGGATTCTGTCATTTGTTTTTTTTTTTCTCATGCCAAATACTTAGAGTAAAAATATGACTAATCACTCTGAGATTTTTCTAAACTAACACAGGAGAAAATAAACTAATTCTGTAACTTAAGAGAGAATATGTTTATGCACAATAATAATGCATGCGATGATGATCACTCTAGCCTATTTTGAATTTATTATTCTATTTTGTTCAAAATTATGTATTTTAGCTTTTATATTTGATTCATAAATTCACATCAAAGAGGGATAATATTTAAGTCTGAAAATATTAGGAATGCATTCTTACACAGTGTAGACTTACTGTTGAGCTCTAGAAAGAGTACTGAAATATAAAATGTATTGACAAGAGATAAACATGGCTTATAGTCTATTGTACTAAGTCCCTTATCTCCTGTCTTGTCTTATAGCATCTTCCATTTAGAACTCTTATTTGATAATTGCACAGAGTACTCTAATTTCAGATAGACGTTTCTTAATTAATTATAAAACTATCCTTATTGAAACTATAAAGAATCAGGTGGCTAATAATATTATCAAGACTCACTGGAAAAATGCTGGGTGAGATATTTAAAAACTTTAAAAACCTAAAACATTTGTGTAAAATGTTTGTTATTAATTAACTTACTTGTTTATTATACAAGTTATATATTTGGTATTAAGGAAGAAGCTATAATACCAGGTTGCCTGGGTTCAAATCCTATATCAGACATTTAAATGTGGAAAGATAAATACTTTAATGGAGGTGAGTGTTCTCAATCACAAGGCTTTTGTAACAACTTTCAAAAATGTGAGGAAGCATGCATATTATGTTCAAATAATGAGTCAGTAAATATTTGTTATCATTAGCAGAATAATATCAATCATAAAGACACCAATGATTTTATGTTTATATCTAAATATATCTGTTTATATTCACTTTAAGAAAGTTGGTAAAAAATAAATTCACTTTATTGTATTTATCTTGGAAGGTTTCTAATGAAACTTGAATATTTGGAAGTCACTAAGTGAACAAGAAGAGAAAGGTGTTATAGGCAGAAGGAGTAAGAAATTTAAAGCCTCTGAGGCAGCACCCAGAATCAAGAGCAAGTAATGGATAGATTTTACTGGAAAGAAATCTACCAAAATAGGGAAGGAACAAAAGGATTATGAAGAAAGAACAAGAAGTCTGTTATGAACTCTGGAAAATTATTGAGTCCTTTTAAACAGGACAATGATATGATTTTATTTCTTTCAGGACATGCTGTAGGAACCCTGAATGAATGCAGGTGTGAAAGACAAGAGGTAAGTCCTATTACCTGGGAGGATTTTGCAATGGTCAATGTGAGATTGATTTTAACTTGTACTAAACAAAATCATAAGAGGAAAAAATAAATGTGTACATTTGAAATGGAATCAACCTCACCCAAGGACCATGTAGTGAGTTGGGAGTAAATTAAATTGGAAGTTACACACAGGTTGTGGCTGGACCCTCCCAATTAAGCTTTCTTATGAGTAAAAAATATAAGTTGATTTTTGTTATCTGTTGCTTGATCTATTGGATATTTGGAAAGAACACACACACACACACACACACACACACACACACAAAGTGATCCAGGAAGGATCAGATAGTCATCCCAGAAGTAGTCATCTCAAAATGGTAAAGGTAGTTAGCATTTTAATTTTTATTAATCCATTTTTATTTCCATTATTCCATGAGTGGGTAGAATTTTCTAGGAAGGGCCCACCAGTAATGGAAAGTTATAAAGAATTCATAAGAGAGAGAACTTATAGTAGGGAAGAGGAAGGTCAGGAAATGAGTGATAAAAGTAGGTACTGCTAGAAATTCTGAAATGTGTCCCTTCTACTGGGAAATTAGAAAAGCAGTGGTGACACTGCAAAATAGTTTCAATAGCATGTTGCTGACAGAATGGGATTGCAATGATAGGGCAGAAATGTCCTGTTGCCAAAAAATATTTAGTGCTGTACATTGTATCAAATAGTGTGTGTGTGGTGAAGTCTCATGTCTACTAAAATATTTGTTTATTTATCCATGTAGTCAGGAATCTATGACTTCTAAATATAAATGTTAGCCATGGTTCTTTTACTAAAGCTAGTGGTATTCATTATTTATTCATCGAATTCTCTGAGGTGTTCATTTCTATAATACCCGAAAATTTCTGTAGAAATTAAAAAAATATTATTTAAACATTAGTTGCTAGGAAAAATGTAAGAACTAAAAAAATATCCAGAGTCTGAGGGATTTTTAATGAAAGAAATGAAATGAAAGACATTTGATTATGTCTTTATGTTACTAAAAAAGAAATCCATGGAGAGAGAAGGCCAAATATTTGAGAAGAAAGAACAAATATGGAGAGAACAAACTCTGAAGAAGAAAGAGAGGGCAAGATTGAGAGCATGGGGAAAGAGATCAATGTTGGATAGGAAGATAATTTCCTCATAAGCAGTAGGGAGAGATGTGAGCTGAAGAGGTATATGTAGTCTTTTTACCATTATGGACATTAATTTAAGTAAAATGTCACCTACAATAAATGGTAAAATACTAATGAATGAATTTATTGACATATTAGTCAGTGATAAAGTTTGTTTTAAATCAGTTTGGTTCGTTTATGCAAGATATGTGTAGGTAAAGTTGCTAAATAAATCAGACTGGGGGTAAAAACATAGGAATAGCAAGGATTAGAATTAAAACTTTCTAAAACTTAAAGGAAATAACTGTAGAGAAATAGATAATCCAACCCATATAAATATGAGGTTGGTATCTGCAAATAACCCTTCATTTTATTGAAAATGCACACTAAATTCATTGAACATATTCAGATTTATTTTAATGCCTTCAATTATACTTTATACTTAAACTCTGTTTAATATAAAGCAGATTACTCAAGATTTCTTCATTTTACACCTGTGTAGATTAGGACCCTACCTGGGAAAAAGCTTCTGTTTTCTTAGATGTTTACACATTTGACAGATTTCTGAATAACAGTTCATGAATATAAATATGATTTTTTCAAATTACATGGTATATTTTCATAGTAATTTTTGCTAGCTTTTAGCTAAATAAGATTTTAAATAATAAGAATGAGAAACCAATACATGTTAGAATTCATTTTGAACAAAATGAAGTGTAATGTAAAATATAAGACTAATATCTAAAAATGGCATTTTTGGAAATGCATGAGACATTAATGTTCTCATTATTGTTTTAAATAATAGTATAAATTGTTCTATACCTTTTGTATTTGAAGGCAGAGATAGTGGGTTATAATATTTTATATGGAGTATGATGTAAGTTCACAGACACCAGAACACAGGAAAAAAGTGGGTTTTGCCAATGTATTTATATTATTATTATTTAGGAGGAAAGAATTGGTCAAGTATTTGCTCAGTTTTCTATCATAACAGTTACACTTTTATATTTGATATCCAGTTCAAAGGCATACAGTATAATAACCTGCAAGTACTCTTATCTAGGCAGAGAAGACTAGAACAATCATTAACAGGGTTAGATCATTTTAAACAAGTTGACATTTTTGCTTTAGAAATTAGAAAAACAGTGCTGTGAAAATTGTGTTTTTCATGTCTTAGAGTTGATTGATAATGTTTATACATTTATATTTCACTAATGAATTTTTAATTAGCTGTTTTTTTCAGTACTTTGCCTGAAAAGAGCAGGTTTCCTGAGATTTACTCTCTGAAATGAGGTAGTCACAAATTTCAAAGTAGTTTATGGTGATAACGTAGCCATTTTCTCTACCTTATAACAGAAACAAACTCTAAAAATAAGATAAACATTTTATTTTATAGATTTCTTAATGAATTGCATGCTATTGACAATATAGTATTTTCTTTTACATACCCCATTAATGAGAAGAAGCTCTGAAGCAGCAAATACTTTCTTTGATTCAATTTGTAGGCAATTCTATATCTTATCTGTAAATTGAATGTTTAAAATAATAGTAATTGCTATAACAAGAGGTTTATTTTGTGTTTATGAATACTACTAGTATATATGCATCTTAATTTGGTAAAGTACTTGGAATAATAGTTTTTTATTAAAGGATTTATCAAAAGATAATAAGCTATAATAACATTAAATATGGATAGTTTTATTAATTTTAATTAATTTTAACAAATATAAGTACCACCTGTACTACCTCTACTGCTACTATTGCTATTTATATATTATCTAGTTGTTTCCCAGTTCTTAAAATGCATTGTGCTAAAAATTACTAATTCACAGTTTCAATTATTAATTAAGCAAGCCAAATAGATTTATGACAGTTCTTTTGAAAAACTTACTTCAGGAACAACATCAGAGACTCTGTGGTTGTATATCACATTTTAAATTTTTTTTGTATGCCAACATTTTGCTAGATGGAAAATTTATTTAACACATTTATTTTGTATTATAAGAAAAACTCTTAGAAACTTATTGATATGTGGAATTCTAAAAAAAAATAATTTCAACTTGCCTTCACTTATCTATATTCCATAAATCTATATAATCTCAAAGTAACATCCTAAGGACAGGAGTCATTCACACAGGAAATGCAATAGTTATCATAGTATGATGACTTAAATTACTTTTGCTATGTTTGAAGCACTGAACCAAGTAAACAATTACAATTGCTCTTTGACTTATGTTGGGGTTTTGTGCAAATAAACTCAAAGTAAGCTGAAAATATGACAAGTCCAAAACACATTTAATACACCTACCTGCAGCACATCATAACTGGGCAACACAGTACACCAAAGAGTATTGGTTGTATACCCTTGTGATCACGGGCTCATGGGGAACTGCAGCTCAATGCTATTGCCTAACAATGTACTGCAATACTAGCCCGAGAAAGATGAAATTCCAAATCCAAAGAACCATATCAACTGAATGCACACACCATTATGTATCATTGTAAATTCAAAAAATCATAAGTTGAGCCATTGTGTAAGTTGAACCATTGTTAAAGAGCAGTCTGTACACTGATTATAAAATTTCATCATTATTTATGCCAGGAAGAGATAGGTAATATTCTCATTTTTCCCATAAGGTATTGGGGTGTTTCCCAGATTAAAGGCCCAGTATATGCTGGTTTCAATATTTGAACTGGCAGTCTGTCTTCAGAGCCCACTTTCTTACCCATCGTGTTCTACCGCCAAAGAACTAACCTTTATTCTTATGTTGCAAATTCTGTGTCTAGTTACTGAGTAAAATCCAAATTTCTCTTCTGGTTGTTCTCTTGGGATTTTTCATTAAATTGTACTTGTTTCTTTTATTCTTTTAGCAAACGTTTCTTTTCAGATATTGAATGTATTTTCTTTATCTCCAGTTCTGTTTCTCATCTTTTAAAATAGTACTTGTCTATCAGAAGCAGGTAGATTTGAAGTGTACACATACATAATTTATTACATATATTTCCCATTAACTATGTATACATGCATATGTATATGCACATAAGTATATGTGCACCTTTGGCTTTTTGCTGTTTTTGAACTGTTATTATGATTGCCAATATTTCAATTTCTTTTAATCTTCCCTTGAGGCAGGTTAAGAAACAGCATCTAACATTTATACAAACCAAGTATGAAATTGTGAACTTTGGTATTTATATTTATTTTTTTATTTTGTATTTCTTATTGCCCAATAATGCTAAGCAGTGTCTGTTGGTTATGAAAACAATAGAAAGTAATTTGAGAAAAATCTTATTTGCCTAAAAAATTTTATTTTTTCATCATTTTTCAAATTAAAATCTTGCCAAACTAATATATTTAAAAGTTAAAAGCAAGTAGAGTTTATTTTAAGAGGCTGTTGACCTAAATTCAACTTGGGGCCTGGGACAAGGAACATTAAAGACGAGTATGAGAAAATCAATAAGATGTCTATTTTAAGAGACGTTACAGGACCAGACCAGAGACATAATCATGGGTTAACAGAAAAAGTAGCCCAAGTGTGCAAGTGAGATCCTGGTAATGAAGTTAAGAGTGGCAATTGAAACTTGGTTTCAGAAAAATGTGCTGACATAAGGGGCTAAGAGTATCAGACAAAATGATTAGGACAATACAACTTTTGGTTAACAGCATGCATTTGTTTTCATGAAGCATTTCACAAGCCAAGTGAACACTGGCTAGGAGGTACCTTAAGGTTGTAAGTCACCCTTTTCAGTCAAAACCTTGCTAAAGAAACAGTGCATTATGGATATTTATATACAATTATTACTAGATACATTTAAACAATGATAGTAGACTAGGTTTTGTCTGCTGCAAATTAGATAGTTAAAAAAATAACTATTTGGACTTGTTTTAACTTCAACACTTTTATTTAAAAAGTGGTTGATTTTAGCCAGAGAAGGATATCAAATTCAAGTTTGTAGGTTAAGTGGGGGCTATATTCTAATTTACTTATTGATGCAATATATTACATGTCCAGATTAATACACTTAAAACAGTATTACAGTATGGAAATATCACACTGAACCTATTAATATATGCAACTAATACTGTTAAAATTTAAAGGAAATGTTCTTATATTTTTAATCAAAAGCAAAAGAAAATAATGGCTATACTAGTAAAATTCCTTGAGTTTGCTAAGAATCTGATAAAATTTTTCATATCTTTATTTTAGAGATTCCCTACTAGGAAAAAAAAAACAGTAAACTAAAACTTAATTTTTGACATGAGTGTAATTGCAGGTGTGTAAGATACACATACACAAATATACACATGCAAATAATTCCATATATATCTATATAATATATACATGGAATTATATATATATATATATATATATATATATATATATATATATATATATATATATA
>NW_025999949.1:13589402-13605220 GCF_001458135.2 Marmota marmota marmota
ATATGGAAATATATATAAAAAATTCATTATATTGCAGGTGTATTTTCAAAAATACACTAAACTCCACAATTTCCTAATTTAGAATAAATGAGCAGTAGACAGAAACTGGCTTTACAGTTCTAGGAGTCTAATTTCAATACTAAAGTTGAAGAAAATGGGTTCCTAACTAAATGAAAAGTTAGTTGCTCTGAACTCTAAAGCAATGATTTCATGAATGAATTCTTATTTTTGTCACAAAACACTGAATAGCCTTAATGGTAACCTTGTGAATGTCTCTATCCAAACTGCTTCGGACAAGAAGAACATAAAATTCTGCCCAGAACCTCAGGAGATTAAGGCAGGAGGATCTCAAGTTCAAAGCCAGTCTCACCTATTTAATGAGGCTCTAAGCAATTTAGTGAGGCCCTGTCTCAAAATAAAAAAGAGCTAGGTGATATGGCTCTGTGATTAAATACCCCTGGGTACAATCTCTGGTACCAAACAACAACAAAAACATAAAATTCTGGATGAATAGTTACATTCAATGGCCATTGTTATATAGACAACCCACCTAGCCATTCTTTTCCATTGGAAAGACATAAATAGTAAAAATTAACAGACAGGACTCACCTGGTCTGGGACCCTGCACACAATAGGTTATATTCCTTTTCCTTAACTTCTTTTCTTCCGTTTAAAATGTCTCCTTTGCATCTGGTCCTTTCTCTTCTACTATAGAAGTGGTCTATGACACAGATAGAAGGTTTAGGGAATTAATAATGATGCTGGGAAAGACAGAATCTATCTTTGCAGTAGGATTCAATCTCTAAGGAACAATACAGACTTAACTTTACTGAGGGGATTTTGAAAGATGTGAAGAGTTTTCATGAGAATAAAGAGGTAGGAGACAGAGTAAAACAAAGAGATTCTGACAGTTTTGAAGTCCCTGATCCACAATGCCTAGATATAATTGTGATTTTCATACCATGTAGTCTATTAATAATCCTTCAAATATTTGTGAACACCTATTATGTGGCAGGATATTTAAAGCACTGGTTATACAGCAAGGGATAAGTAAGTCCCTAGCACCACACATTTCTGGTGGGAGAAACCCATGAACATTACTATGTAAGATTACAACAAAACTGTGCTGAAAAATATAAAGCAGGAAAAGTGAGTAGGAAGTACTGATAGTAGGCATGGGGTGGAATTTTAAACAGCATCATTATGGAAGGCTTAGTTGAATTGGTTGTTATCTGAGAAAAAATCCATAGGTTTTTTATGGATTCCAGACTGGTGGAGAGCGAACTAGGAGATTAATATATCTTCTACCAGGAGAAACAGGTGGGCACCACTTTTATTTATTGTCTATCATTCTTTATATAAGGGCATAAACTCCATGAAGGCATTGGCTTTTATTCTTTAGTTTACTCCTGTATTCTCAAACACCACCAAGTTAGTAGTAGCACTAAGTTTACAGTATATGGTTTCGTTTAATATAAAAAGGACCATTACAGTGAAATAGCCAATTGCCATCTTGCCATTGTGCAGGAGTACACACACACAAACACACATTTTATTTGATAATAAAGACAAGTGAGTAAAGGCAAGTTGAATCAACTAAGAAGCCGAAGGAGAGTTCTAAATGCATCTGACTATATCTAATACTTGCATAATCTCTTTAACTCCTTGTTAAAGCCATGAATTATTTCCAGTTTTTCTGCCTCAATAGATTTGGTTGGGTTTCTGTAGCATGGTAATAAATGAGTCCTGAATAATATACTGGTTATATTTAGCCTTAAAACTGAAACAATCTTTTGAATTGGTCATTAGAAGTTTATAGGGTACTTTAGAGTTCTGATAAACGTTAAAATTTATAATTTCCCCATTGCATTTTTTTTTCAGAGAAACATTTTCTTAAACTATAACTAGGGATGAAGCTCATTTGTCTTAGCTGATAGAAACTATCATTGCAATACATTTAAAAACCTGAAAAGAAATATACTTTGATTTCTGGAACTGTCATAAAAACATTTTTCTTAAGAGACAGGTTTATAAATTTTTCTTATTCCTTTTCTTCTTAGAAGTCATGGGTACAACATAAGTATAATATTCTGATGACAGAAGTTCTTCTTCTATTTATTTATAGCCATAATGTGTTTTTATGAGGCCATTATAAGTTTTAAATGTTTGGCAGGAAAAAGGGAAGAAATTTAGCAAGGAAAAATCTTCCAGTTTTTTTTTTTTTTCATTTATAACAATTGTTTTAAGTTGGATCATATCAAGTATATAAAGTTTATTGTTTTTTAAAGAAGTGGAATATATCTTATTTTTAAAAATAAATTAGTAATAACATCTTTTATTTCAAAATCCGTGATAACTCAAGACATTCTGTCTTAAAAGCAGAAATTAAATATCTTAGTCAACTAATAAAAATTGTTTGGAATGATATATATGTGTATGTGTGAATATACGTATATATACATATATGTGCAGATATGTGTGTTTGTGTGTGTATAATTTTTTCCTGGTGACCTTGCTTTTATTTAGGAAAAGAAAAGGCATACTGTGCAAATTATTTACCAGTTTTAGTATCTCAATTAATGGCAGCTGCATATATTAGAAGTGAATAGTTGTCACAATTATACATCTTTCCATCAATACAATAATAAGGTAAATAATTATAGACCCCTGTGTAAAAATAGAGAATCAAACTTGAGAGTTAGGTAGAACTGGAGCAAAGCCTTTAGAGAGTTTGTGGACCTAATATAGTAATAACCAGAGTAGGGCAGTGATCAAAAATAAAACACAAAGCAATAAATAGAGAGCATGAAAATTAAAATATAGATGGCCAGTAAGCTCTACGTGTTAGAAAATTAAGACAGCCAATCATCTCACTAACTGCAATTACTTATAATTTGTACTCCCAAATAAAATACAATCTTTCTGCAATATAACATTCATAATTACAGCATTCAGCTGCCCTCCTACCCAAAGGCTAGTTTTTCCCCCCAGAACTATTATAGTTATGAGTCTTTAAAGATTAGTTTTCTACTTCAAAATCTAGGGTCTCTAATTATCTCAGAATGTTGGGGGAGTCTGCCACTTCTCTTGATTTAAATTCTAGGAGAGTCTGACTCATTAATGTATTTTTAAAATCTCCTTTTATTTACCTTATTATTTTTTTTACCATTCTAAAGCATCCTGTATGTGATATATACCATGTTTTATGCTCTATTCTATATTTTATTAATTTGTCTGGAAAGCCAAATGTTAACAGGGAGAGATTAACCTCTAAATTCTCATGATTTGAATTGATAATTTAGAAACAAAGATAGCGGAGAAAGTTGCTCTGTTTTTAGGGCTGACAGAAAAAGATGAGATAGAAGAGTTAATTTCTGTATCTTTATTTCAGTGATCCATTGTTCTTTCTTTCTTGAAAATCTAATAAAGAGTGAGAGCATCTGCTGCATTACTAACAAGTAGCAAGTAAGTGTGTGCTTGAATTGAACTACTGGTTTTGAGGTACCTGAAGGTAAAATACCAATTAGTAGAGACCTAGAAGCAATGCTCCAGGGAAGAGCAGAAGGGGAGAGTCTCAGTCTGGAGAACATTAAAGTCACATGAATCATAGGATTTTTTAAGCATTGTATGTGTCTCAGATTGTGGAAGGTTCTTTTCTGTATTAATAAATAAAGAGACATGTAAGCAAATAATTAATCAATATGTAAGAGAGGTGTTAAAAGATTTATAAATCTTAATGTTTCAAATGCAAACTCAGTTTGTGATATATATTTTTAAATAATCTGAATTAAATATTTTGAACTCTATACCCCCCAAACCATTTGATGTGACCTCAAGTATTGCATTGCAAGTAAATGCACATTTTCTGCTTAGATATTAGTCTATGAACATTTTGATTCTAAAGACTTTAGCTTATTCATATCTGTATGTGAGAATTTAGCTCATGTGTTTGCTTACTCAATAAAAGATGATGAATGAATCAACAACAACCAACCCTTCCTGTAAGACCGACTTCCAGAGAGGAATATGGCATAGCTGATATTGGCCCTTTTTTCAGAACTATAAATGGATCAAAGAAAGAAACCTTAATAAATTGTTTCTTTTTAAATCCATGTTAGGGAGAAGCAGAACTGTAAACAGGCAGAAAATATGAAACAAAGTTTTAAGATCAATTTCATAACTTATTAAAGCCCACAGTTACCTTTTACCCAGTGGAAAATTGTTTCATGTACTAATATTAAAATTGGGTTTGTGGACTAGTCTTACACTGAGCTTTTAATAAAAGATGGTTCAGAATACTTTGAATTATTGGGAAATACTAGTTTAAGGTGACATTTTAATTTGTAGTACATAAAAGAGAGATGGTTAACACTCAAAACAGTTTTCTTAGGCACCAATCAGCAACATACACACAGCTGGACATACACGCATATAATCATGTATATTTACATTTAAAAAGTCTGGAAGAAGACAAAACATCAATATTAAGTATAGGACCTATAATAACAAAACTACAGTTGAAACAAGGAATAGAATCTCATTTTTCATGTGGCATTCAACACATGCATTAAATTTAATTCTTACAGTTTATACAATATCCAGTATTGGTAACATGATGATTTGAGAAGATTTTCTTATTTTCCAGTATGAATACTGTAATCTTTTTGTCTAGAAATTTGTAATCATAGTACTCATATTGATATTTTGTAAAGTAGCCACTCAAGTTTTATAACTATTAAATGGGGATACTAGACCCTAATAATTCAGGAGAGAACATTGCAAGTTATAATCCTAAAATTAATTCCAATCCTGACATTCCTGGGAAATTATTAATTTTTTGACATGCCATGAGTTAAACATGTAGACCACTGTAAACATAGATATTTGTGTGGTAATTTTATACATATGTATATATAAATTAAGCATCAGATGCTCATTTTTTCCTTGTTACTTGAGACATGAGGCTGCCATTTCTCCTCCTGTTGTCATACTAGGTTCTCCTCAAGTTAGATGAAATAGTTCTCTAGCCTTTTCCTGTGACACTTTTCTGTATTAAGATTACCAATTCTTTCTTGTTTTTTTTTTCCTTTTAATTTTCTGCAAAACATCTTTTAGTAGTTTCACAAGAAAGAAGAAAAGATATATGGGAGGTAAAATGTTGACCCCCTGTATGCTTCAAAACACCTGTATTTCTTCCTGTACTTAATTGACATATTTCTTTATAACTTGAAAGTGTTTCATTCTGTCAGGCGATGGTGTTGAAAAATCTGATGCTGTTCTTAGTCTCAGTTCTTTGAGAGTGACCTATTGGGGTTCTCTGTGGATATTTATTTTATTTTATTTTTTTTGTGGAAGATTTAAGATCCTGTTTTTACCTGGCATTCTGAAATTCTTCACTGATTTGCATTGTTTTGATATTCCTTTAATGTAGTTGTCACCCAGTTGGTTTTTTTACACAGAACACCTGTGTCTTCACATAAAAGCAGTTGTTCACTTATTTTAGTTTCCACTTTCAGTTAGAGATGAGTTGAAGTTTGGTAGTCCCTGTGTAACCATTAATTATTAATAGTGATTAAAAAAAAACGTAATATGCTGGTAAGAATTGAGGAGGCTAATCAGCCTATAGACACTGATCTAAAAGTGGCCTGACATACTCTTTATGGTGGATGCCAAAATGACAGTATTTGTAGCTTTTTCTCTTCTAGACCTTTTTAGTTATTTCCAACAAAAATATTTGAATCTTCTAATGGAGAAGACTGGGTTTAGGGAGAGAAGTATAATATCTGAAATCTGTGAGCAACCAGACTCTAGGTTCCCAGAGACTCTTTTCTATAGTTACCTACATTATAAATCAATATTATAGTTTAAGTGTTAATATTTCTTCTAAAAAATTAAGGAAATTTTCTTATCTGTGATTATTACCCTTTCTGTTCTCATTGTCCCTTTGAGTTTCCCACTTGCCATATGTCTTTTCTGTCATTGTAATAGAATTGTGTTGGAGAGTGAGAATAACCACCAGCCATCCCTTGATGCTTCATCACCTAGTTGGTAAAAGGTGCAACTGAGTCCTCTGCCCCCCCCCCCAGGGGCTCTCTAAGGCTTGTCAGTTTAGGCAAATGACATGTAAAAGTCTCTGGAAGTCATTAAATTATATCACTAAGGATGTAATATGGTTTCCTTTTGAGGTATGTCCATACATATTAAATCGAGCAATTAGTTAGGATTTACATTGATAAAATGAGGATTGACAGACTGATTCCAACCTAGGATGCTGGTGGTAAGGAAAAATTCTCAGATGAACTTTGTCTTTAACTCTTTCCTTGTCACATCTTATAGTAGTTGGTACGAATAAAAAGGCATGAAAATAAAGATTTAGTTTGACCTGAAGCTTGTAATGAAAATTCATATATCAACTGAATAGATCAAATTTTAGAAAGGCACATCACAATGCACAATGATTTTCCCAAACCATAAATATGAAATTGAATGCGTCTAAAGGATTTTTGAATTTGAGATAAATAATTGAAGAATCAAAGCACTAAATACTGATAGATTGATAACAGTTCATATAAGAGGAGCTGAGGATTTTATTTAACTTTCTTAAGGGTATTTTTACTTCAAAATAACGACAGAGGCAAATTTTTATTTCCCCACTCTGATGAAGTAACTTATACCAGATTTGCCATTCCACACAAAACAATTATTAAGCTAGATAATACATATCTGGTATCTATACTCGCACCCAAAAATAGACATCATGAGACTGTATTATTGAGAAAAAAGAAACAAACACATGAGGTGAGTTTCATACTCAACTTAGATTTCTTCCAGGGACGTTTATTAGACTATGGTAAAGGAAGATAAAACTGAGACAGAGCTCAGCATTCCTTTTTATTATTAGTAGTAAATTTTATCTTAATCAACATAATATTTTTAATTGAAAAAATACATCTAAAATACTATTTATAACTAACATTATAACTAAATGAATTTGGAACAAAACATTGTATTTTGTTGAAAATACAAGATATTACATAGAGTAAATAAAGGGGATATAGTATAAATAGATACATAATAATCACAGTTACTTATCTGAGCTTAGTTTTGTTAAGATATAATTTCTTTCTAAATTGTTCTATAGTTCCAATACAATTATCAATCAAAATTATAGAACATAGTAAAAATTATAACATTGATTCTAAAACATGTTGGAATTCATGGGGCTTATTATAGCAAACAATACTGAAATTTAAAAGCAAAATATGAGGTCATATATTACTTGATTTCAATGTTTAATATAAAACCACAGAAACAGTAATATATGACATTATATTAGGATATAAAAATTAATAATTGAAAATTTGACCCACAATGTAAAATCATCTATCTAATCTCTTCACCAAGTAAACTGGAAAAATTGAATAAATATGTGGAAAAAATAACACTAAACTCTGACACCCTCTTATGAACTATAATTAATTTTTTTAAGAGAGAGAGAGAGAATTTTTAATATTTATTTTTTAGTTTTCGGCGGACACACCATCTTTGTTTGTATGTGGTACTGAGGATTGAACCCCGGGCCGCATGCATGCCAGGCGAGCATGCTACCACTTGAGCCACATCCCCAGCCCCCAACTGTAATTAATTTGAGATGATTCATCTAACATAAATATAAAAACTAAAGTTGTGAAGCATTTTGAAGAAAATATAGGAGAAAAGTGTCCACACGAATGATTTTTTAGAGAGGATCCCCCAAAACATTGTTTATAATAGAAAACTAGAGAAATTGGTCTTTATCAAAATTGAAATAGCTAATAAAACATAGTGTTATATAAATAAGATGATAAATCTAAACTAGGTAGAAATGTTTGCAATGCAAATATCTAATAAGGGCTTGTATCCAGAATATACAATTTCACACAAATAAAAAAATACTTATAACTCAATAAAACTTGACAAAAAACTTGAACATATGTTTTAAAGAAAAGAGCATAAGAAATTACCAAGATGCACAATTAAACTCCTCAATATCACTAAAATTAACCAGGCAGTACAAATAGAAATCACAGGGAAAAGCTCTTTTGCCTGTACTTACATGACTAGATTAAAAAGACTTATAACTTTTGACAATAGAAGTATAAAATGGTGCAACCAATTTGGAAATCTGCAGGGCAGTTTCTCATAGAGTCATACATACCATATTAGCTTATGACCCACAATTCCATTCTTAGTTATCCATCCAAGAGAAATTAAAACTTAATTCCATGAAAAATATTGTATAATAATGTTTCTGGCTTTATGAGAATTCAAACTATAAACCATTCAAATGTTCTAATAGAAGAGTAATTTAACTGTATTATATTTATATGATAGAATAATAATTTTAAAGTGTAATCTAACAACACACAAAAATATAGAAGAATCTTCAAAATATGTAGAACAAAATAAGTCAAATGCAAAGAATATAGAGTGTCTGATTTTAATTATGTAAATATCTGGAGAAATATATAATCTATGATGGAAGAAAGGTGGTAGAAAGGCTAGTTTTCTCCCAGTGGGAAGAACTGACTGAAGTTCAATAGGTAATTTTCTGAGGTAATGAGTTGAAGTTTTCTGTTTCTTGATTTATATATTCATTTTATGTGCTTCTGCATATATTAAAATATTGAAGTATACACTTGAGTTATATGTGTCTTATTTTACATAAAGTCTCCCTCAATATGAAAAGTCATATAAACTTACAAATCATATAAGCTAAAAGAATCAAAGGCAAACGTTTCATTAAAAATATTGTCCCCTGGGGCTGGGGATGTGGCTCAAGCAGTAGCGTGCTCGCCTGCCATGCACGGGGCGCTGGCTTTGATCCTCAGCACCACATAAAAATAAAAATAAAGATGTTGTGTCCACAGAAAACTAAAATAAATAAATAAATATTTAAAAGCTCGCTCTCTCTCTCTCTCTCTCTCTCAAAAAAAAAAAATTGTCTCCAGAAATTCACACACACACAAACATACACAAGTTTTATCTATAAATACAAAAATGTAATAAAGTATATAGAATACATCTTGCTGTTTTTATATAGACAAAGTCACCTAGGAGTCAGAATTTACATATTCTTCAGTTTATGCCTCAATATACTTATGTTTCTCAAACTGTAGGAAAATATTAGAGGCTACTGTAGAGATTAGAGTTAAGCACACACAATGATGCAATTGCTACTGTGTTCATTTGTTGACCCAGGCTCAGTGTACTCTGGATTGAACCTCCTGTTGGTTTATGTACTAGATCTTGAAAACCAACTTTTCAATGAAACCAGCTGATTTTGTGGTGCAGCTATAGTATGATACCAAGAACTGACTAAGTATCAGGACCATATTAAATGCTTCACATTTATCAATTTACTCACTCTTTACAGAAATCCATTAATCTAAAGAGTATAATTATTCTTATTTAAGTGAGAATTGAATGTTCTTTAAGGAAATTAGTCAATGACTATAAGGCTCATTTTTAGTGGAGAAACTTCTAATTCAGATAGTCTAATGTGCGGTTTTTGCTCCTATTTCTGTGATATTCTAGCTCTCAATAAAGCAAAGAGATGATTTTCATGAGCTTAAAACTATACTTTACATTCTAAAACCATAAAATGTCTATATTTGCTACTCTTTCCAATCACTTTATTAATTAACTTTAGTTCATATAATTGACAGGTATTTTAATGGCTGTCCAAGATTTTCAAGTGTAAAGATCCTGCAGTTAATATTCACTGACAATGGGAAAGGTCAATATTACTTGAGGATTAGAACACCAAGAAATAATATTGGAATTTATTTTGACTTTTAAATGACAATGAATTTCTCTGGCATACAGTTTACTAGAAAATTAATCATAATAACAACATTTTTTTAAATCCAGGATTTAAAATATTAATAGTAGTATCAATTGTTTTCCATAGTATATTTGTTATATTTAAGTGGATATTGCAATCTCAATTTTGCAATAAATTTATCAATGGTGTGCACATGGAAAAAATGGAATATAATTTGCAATGTGTCAAATTTTAAAAATTGAGAACACAGCCTGGAATTAAAGGTTGAAAATTATAAATACATTTTCTAAATTTTCTATTGCTAAATATGATGAAAACAAAACATAATATTTCTTAGTTACAATAAGCATTATATTTTATTTTCTTTTTCTTTCACTATCTTTTTTCATATTAGATAAAAGCACAAGAAACAACATTAAGGGTTACAGTTTGATTACTAACTTACTGAATGAAACTAAGTAATGTATGACTCTATTCTGACAGCTACTGGGTTTGGAAGTCATAAAAGTGACCAAAACAGTTTTCATGATTTAACTGCAAGTCACATGCTTTTATTTTAAACTAATTTTTTATATAGGAATCATAGTACCATAGGATTATGACACATTAGGTTTATGGATATTAATTGTTTTCTATTTCTCCTTGTAGCATGAGATTCATGAAAGTTGATGATAGGATATGCCTCTAGGATAGCGTTAGTTGTTTTTAGGTCAAAATGTCTGGCCTCTGAGTCCCAATTCTATGTTCAGCAATTCATATTTCTATATTTGTGGGAAAGGAAAAATATTTTTCTTCAAAATGATGTAGAGAGAATATACTTCTCCTTATCCTTTGGGAGCAATGGCAAGATAGTGTTATCTAATTTCAGCCAGTGAGATGCACCCACTAAGGATATTGTATTTTCAACACGTGACTTAAGATAAAGGAGAAGTAAAATGAAAATCTTGGTGGTGATGTGTGGTGAGGTCAGTGTTACCCTTATCAGTAGTGCACATATCTAGATAAAGACAGGAGTATTTATTAGAAACAACACTTTCTGTTTTCATAAGTTTAGTTCTCTATCTTATAAAAGCCTTAAGTTGAATCTGTTTTCCTGCTATGATTAGAGTCATTTTTTTGGATGCATCCAGAATCTTGCTGAGTGACTGGAACCCCAATTGTAAAAATTCTTTGGATCCCACCTTAACTGACCGAGACATATAAAACAAGTAAGTGTCAGTGGCTCTGCTGGTGAAGTACAGAGGAAAAATAAGACATGTTCCTCGGGACAAATGAACAGAGTAAGGAATGAATTGAGAGAACACAAAGAGAAAACTAACAATTAACCAAAGACTAAATGAAATTAGAAAATAAACCTGAAGCAAGATACTCAATACTTTTCCCTAGAGAATTTATTGGCTAGTGATGTGTTATTTCTGTTGTCTATAGAAATAAAAAAAAATAGATAAAGTCAGATTATTCTTGGGGGAAATTTTAACAAAGAAATCCAGATTATGCTGGGTCTTAAACAGCATGAGAAAAGAACAGAGGATCATGATAAATTGATGATTTTTTAAGTGCAAGTACATTCTGGAAGATGTTGAATAAGATCAATTATCATGGAATTTCTAAGTAGTGTATCTCATCTTTTAAATGTATCAATATTTTATACACAGTTTTTTTTTTTTGCAGGATCAACTAACTTGAGAAACTTCATACATGTGTGGGTATAATGTCTGGTTGGAGGAGTAGGGGCTTGCATATGAAGGCCAGTTCCTTTGCTTCAGACATGTATAAATGTTTATTAATTTAAACTAGAAGTGTGTTCTCTTTAGTTCAATGCATCTTTGCTCAAAAAGAAAAATATATGAAGATAATGTCAGGAAATAATAATGTGCTTATATAGGAGTTGAAATTTTGAGAGAGAAATCATAAAAACATATTGAAGAAAACTACAATGCAGCCCATAATTTAAAGAAAACATAATTGCAACCAAGTATTTGTAGAAAAGATATAAGCAAATTCTGTTAAATACACAGAAGAAATGAGGAAACTCACATCAAGTTTATATCTGTTTGAATATAAAAGTGTTTAGCATATACATCTTTGTGTAACTCCCAAGACTTTTAAATAATTTTGACAGCATAGTCCCATAAAATCAGTCATTTAAACACTGAATTAAGATATCTCTCATCAATTCTGATAATAATTTAAGTTTACCAAGTAATATTTTATTGGAAGTGACACCAGCAAATCTTAGGAACAATATTAAAAGATGTCAATAAGTTTCAGAGATAATGAAAACTCCTATGACTGTCAAATGTCTCTTTGGGCAATTTTTAAACTTTTTGTACTATGATGAGATTCCCTTGCTAGGTGTGCATGCATGTTAGCCACCAATAATCTTAGTATTTCTTCTGCAGTTCAAATTTATAATTATATATTTGCCTTTATTTGATGTGTATAAATATGAACAAAATTTTTATGATAAAACCATTTTAATGCTAGACTGTATAACAAAGTTATCAATCCTGTTCTAGGTGATTTTATGTTGGTTATAATATTTCTACTATAAGAGAGCTATTTGATATATAAAGAGGCATACTAATTTTATCACATGTTGAAAAATAGAGACAATCATTTTCCTAGATTTTGAAATTTGTATAAATAAACATATGAGCAAATATCATTCTTATAACATTATACATATACACACACACACACACATGTGCTAATAATAATAGCAGGGAGGTCATTAGAAGAGCTTAAGCAGATCAAGGGAAAGGAGGAGGAGAGGGAAAGGGAAGGTACTAGAGTATGAGATTGATCAAATTTGGTGCATGTACAAATATGGCATAAAGAATTCCACCATAATGCATAATTATAATGCACCAGTAAAAGAAATTTAAATATAAAAATCCATAACATAATTTAAGAATGATTTTTAGAACAATTTTGTTAAAAATTCAAAGTATTTTTAAAATTTGATATTTTAATGACTTTACACCAGGAAAGAAAATAACTAAAATGCTCTATGAATAGCAAGATTCTATGCTCTATGTAATTTGATTAGTTGGTTAAAAAAAGAGACCTGTAATATAAGAAACAAATGATAATTAGAACTCTATGTAAGACAGGTTTTATTACAAAGAAAAGTTATTAATTATGCTCTATAAATTAAGACAAAGATTCACAAGGAGATCTCATTTGAACGTGGTCTGAAAGGGTGAATAGAATCTAACCAAACAGAAAAAGGAAGAGTACCCTTGAGAGGTCGCAATGCAGAAGTTCATGTATGTGAAGCAGGAGTACCTGGAGTGGATGATCCTAGATCCAAACAATTCATACAACCTGATTTTCTTTTTAAGAACTTCATGGCATTTGTACAAACCCTATAATATAAACAACTAGCTCTGAAAGATTGACATTTCTCCCAAGATATGTTTGAGGAAATATAATTTATAAATACGGGCCAGGCATAGTAGCACACACTTGTAGTCCCAGGGACTCTGGAGGCTGAGGCAGTAAGGTTGCAAGTTCAAGGCCTGTCTGGGAAACTTAACAAGAGTCTCAAAGTAAAAAATAAGAAGGGGATTTTTTTAGTGGCAAAGGACCTCTGGATTCAGTGTCTTGTAATGCTAAATAAATAAACATGAATATTAAATTTAGAGAAACCTCAGAAAGTTGGAGTTGTTTATGGAAATATTACAAAAATAATACTAGTTTGATATGAATGTTGCCCATACAAAAGCCTTAAGTGGTTTATTAAGTATGAATTGAGAAAAAAAGTGAAAACTACCTGGAAATAGTGTTACTAAGTTTTGCTAAGCAAGGCTCTCACACTTTTTTTCTTCTTAAGACCATCATTTACATTGTGGACAGAGTGGGGAGGCATGGCATCTTACATATAGTGACTTAAAAATTTGGGTTCAAATTTCATAGCCTCTCAGTAAGCTCTGAGGCTGCTTTCCCAGAGAGCAAAATTGGAGGAGAGGGGAATAGGAAAGAGGAGAGATGGGAGAGAGAGAAAAAAGAAAAAAAAAAAACAATAAAATGTGAAGATTTTCAGAGAGGCAATTTCTGGGTCAACTACAGTCACATTCAAAGTGTCTTCATGAAACTCTGTGACTGCATTGAAGCTGTTGAATCAGAGTCATTTCTGGGAAGAGGATGGGCAGGATGACCTTGTACATTCTAGTATCTTTTAATTGTGTTGTTCCAAAAAGCCAGTTTCAAAAACCATAGAACCTGTAGTGCACAGGTGGAAGATACTTTTGGTGATTACAATTCTAGATTTTAGTGGTCTTTTCCAAGAAAGTTTGTGAAAATGTCTGTCTAAAAGAAAATTAAAATGAAAAACTGGTTGGTGTTTTTCTTGTTACCCTTAAAAATTTTGTTCTTTTGGAACTCAATTCCCAAATTAAGGAATTAATTACAAGAGCTAACTGAACTTAAGAGAGAGGCAGGAAAGGAGAGTGGCTCTTCTCCCCACATTGTCCTGTCAGTAAGCAATGGGAGGAAAATTTGTGCCATATGTTGATGGACCAGTTTTGAAAAGATGAACTCTCAAATTTCTCATCTCAACAAAATAACCTCAATAACTTTTACCACATAGGAGTAAGGATGAGATATGGTAAAGCTGCACAAGTTTAATTCTGTGGTGTGTTTCCCATTTAGGATTCAATAATATTAGGAAACATTGTCTTGATTATAGTATTCTAATTATGCATCTTTCCTTATTATTCATACATTATAATCAGAAAAGACACACGTGTGTGTGTTTTATTTTTGGCCACACTATCATCTGCACTGAAGATGGTTAAAGGAAGGTAGGTAATTGGTGGGGATCAGAAAGTGCAAAGGTATTCCAACCTGATATCTACTTAGAAATCAGAGAAAAAAAGTGACCATAAAAAATCAATAAGGGACAAATAAATAAAATCAAAATACCATTGGAACCAGTAACAGTTATGTGCTATTTTAGTGGCATAATGCTGTACTTACCCATAATTATACTAATTCAAAAGGATCTTTATGACTTCTGTTGCATTTCATAGCCAGCCTCAAGGTTTTTTTGTTTTTTTTTTTTAACTCATTTTACTTATTCTAGCCAAAAAATCCATTTATTTTCTCGTTTCTTTATGATACTGCTGTGAGATAATCATCATTATTATGGATTTTAAAACATTTTTTTACAGAATCATGTTTCTAAAAGCCCTGTGAGAAAGGTGAGTAGAATCATTTTGCAGATGAATGAAATAAAGACATTGAAGCATTAAATAACAATGAGGTTTCACAGCTCTGACTTTTGATATATTGTGTAGATTCTAGATGACTTTTAAAATCCCATTTTAGTATTGCTATCTTGATAACTTTCTATGCAGTACTGAGTCTCCTGGGAACTGTGATACTCTTGTCTCCCTTCTTTAACCACTTGTGAAAAACTTGGCTAACTGCACTGTTTGTAGATTACATTTGGCACACACAGGGATATACAATTAACTCCTGTTTTATTTGTCTATATTAAAACCAACACCTGCACCTTGTTTGGCAAGTAACCTGCAGAGTAGGATAAATTAAAGTGATTAAAAATGATGTGTGATTTTCATTCCACATTGTCCTTACATTTTCGTCTTCCTAATATCTTGAATTAATCCATTTTTTCTTAACATTGTTTATATTTGAGCATCATGCATGCAAAAAAATTTCCTGTTTTGTGTTTCTATTCTCTTCAACAATATCTATTTAGTGTCCACTGTATGCTTGCTGTTCTGTATGTTTTCTTTTTTTTTTTTTTTTTTTTTAATTTTTTTTTATTGGTTGTTCAAAACATTATAAAGCTCTTGACATATCATATTTCATACATTAGATTCAAGTTGGTTATGAACTCCCAATTTTACCCCAAATACAGATTGCAGAATCACATCGGTTACACATCCACATTTTTACATAATGCCCTATTAGTAACTGTTGTATTCTGCTACCTTTCCTATCCTCTACCATCCCCCCTCCC
>NW_025999949.1:13606544-13627855 GCF_001458135.2 Marmota marmota marmota
GCAGTATGGAGATTCCTGGGAAAGCTGGGAATGGAACCACCATTTGACCCAGCTATTGCCCTTCTTGGACTTTTCCCTGAAGACCTTAAAAGAGCGTACTACAGGGATACTGCTACATCGATGTTCATAGCAGCACAATTCACAATTGCTAGACTGTGGAACCAACCCAGATGCCCTTCTGTATGTTTTCTTGAGAGATAAGTAGCTGGATTCTACTTCATGAATGATTAAACTGGAGTTGATTGACACAGAGCACTTTGATTGAGTTCATGTATGCACAAAAATGGTGAAGTTCTTTTCTTTTTGAATTCAAATTAGATGTTCTTTCCATTAGAGCTAAATTTGGTGATTGGGATGGCATACTATATTTCCATTTGCAAAAGTGCTTGAAGAGGACACTCATCACAAATCCATTAATATCTCTATTGACTAGAATTACTTTTTGTTTCCCGTAGAATGAAAAGTAGAATGTGACTAAAGAGATTTAGGTGTGTACCTGTTAGCCATCAGCTATTAAGTATTCTAAACAAGTCGCTTTGACTTGTTTCAATTATCTTACTTGTAAATACAGAATCAACTACATTTAGCTAATCATTTTGATGATCCAGGGAAATAATGTCTAATAATGTATACAGATGTATTAAGGTATATTCTATAATGTTGTATATATACAAATGCACAAAGTGAGGGTAAACTAATTTATAGTTTAAGGGTATTTGTGCACTATTCAGTTAACTTGTTTTTCCAATAACCGTTTAGAACAGAATTCTAAAAAGAGAGTCAACAGAAATAAACACACAAATAAATAATAAGTGGGTTGCATTATACTTACTAACTAATTACTCTTCACTAGAGATGGTATTTTTCTTGCTTCCACTACATAAGAGAATACAATTTGGAAGAATGTGAACATTGTTAGACTTCCCACATACTGATTTTTCTAACTGTCCCAATTCTTGCCAGAGTATGGTATGTTCTTCTAATGTTTCTACTTTCATTATTGGCATTCCTTTCCCAGCTCATATTAATGCAGTGTCTACCTGCAGCTGATCCTACTGAAAGTCTTCTCTCTAAGGTTGTTGGTTCTTCCTATTTGCTGGTCTCTATTTTCATTAGACTTGTATTGTGATTGCCATTTTCAGCCTTTGGAAATTATCTCCTCACTGATTTTCTCATGGCTCTTCCTTGATTCTCTGTCTCTTGTTATTTCCTGTTTTAATTTTATGTCCCTCTCCTAAAGGCATAGGTTCCCAGGTGTTCTCCCTGGGATCTTGTCTCTGTGTGCTCTTTCTTCAGTGATTACATTTGCCTTTTTGCAATAGTGCATCCACCCAGCTTCTTCTGTCATCTTAGCTTTTCCCTCTCATACTGTCATCAGAATGAGTTGTTCCCTCCTCTTTCTGACAAATTGGATTAGACCAAAAGTGATTTTGGACCAAAAGTTTTTTTTTAAGTTGGACCAATATGGGTCTCTCTCTCTCTCTTTCCAAGAAGAACTCAACCAAGAGCTGGGAGGCAGCCAGAAAATTTTTATTTTTGCTGTACCAGTAACAGGCAAATTCAGGTCACCCTGACAGGAGGATGGAGAGAAAGAAACCCCTGATAAGCAGAAACAGAAGCAGTTTAGCAGATGCTAATGAATGAAGATGAGATATAGAAATTGTGCTTCTTATGTTTCTGATGTCAATCAAGTCCAAATTCCTTTCCTTGAGTTTTGTGATAAACACTATTTATTAAAATGTTTTCACTTTATTTGACAACTCTATTACTTGCAACTGAGACAGTCTTAATCTAAATTCTCTTTTTTCCTTCTGGTCATCTTTATTCTCCATGTATATGAACTACAATTATGCTTTGTGAATTATAAAGTTGCCTTTTCTGTTCTGATAAACTATGATCTTCTTGAGTTGTTTTTTTTCACTAAATATTTGTTACTTATTAAATAAGTAATTTAATAGGTGAAAACAGTATAGTCTGTTATCTTATGAAGAGAGAAAAATATTTGTAGAACATGCTTTGCAGAATTTGACTTAAAACATTTTATGTAACATAAAATAGAGCTTGTGGAGAACTTGGGAGCACTTCAAAAAGTTGGCATTTATTTTGTAAGGCAGCAAAAAGAGCCTGAGAGGTTCTTATGGTAAACAAACCAGTGATTATTTCTTAATTTAAAATACTGATGTTTGGGGGCTGACCTAGACGTGGACAATTTTAACACACTATTGAAAGAACAGTAGTTAAAATGTACTTATTCAATGATAGCTGACAAACCCCCAAATAGTACTAATTACAAACAAATATCTTGAGCCAAAAGCTAACACTCTAGGTCTAAATCAGAATACAGCATCTACATGTATAGTTCTGTCTATATAGCTACATATCAATTTATTTTCTTGTGTGTTTTTTTCATTCCAAAAATGTTTTAGAACAACTCAGACAAAAAATGGAATAAGACAAGTGTTTCATAGATTTATTGTAATGGTAAATCTACTATATATCATTCAGCACTGGTTACATGTATGTTATTCTGCTGTATAAAATGCTCAGCTCAATGCTTCTTTATTGCCTTGATGCACATCCAAATTATGATGATATTCAGATATTAACATTTATTACAACTAAAAAACTGAACTGGCTGGAAAATGCTGAAATGGCCATCCTATATAAAACCATTCTGTTCACAAATGTAAGTAGGTTATATGGGTCTGCTCATACCATCAATTTTGATATAAGATAATATGTTAAGAGAATGAAAACTCATAGAACTTGTCATGGACTTTAGAAATCAGCAAACAGATATTTTAAGAAAGAGATTAAAGTCAGTTTAAGAAACAATTGTAGCTATTTTAGAAAATTTATTTAAATATTTTGAAATGTTTTCGGCTAAAATGACTGAAAAAATCTGTTTTTCAATTAATATTTCTCAAATACTAAACTACATTGACTTTTATATGAATCTATTTATTAAATATATATTATTGTCTTTTCATTATGAATCTGTTTGTTCTTTAGTCATAATGAGTACCATTAGAGAAAAAGAAGAGTTACCAATATCTAAGTCTCTATTTCTGTATTTTAAAACTTTTCATACATGTTCATCATTTCTTTCTTTCTCTACAATATCAGTTATTAGGTGTGGTAAAATATATGGTATCCACAACATATTTATAGAGAATTTTAACTTTTGGAACATATCATCATGTTTTTTAAAAAAAATATTCTTGAGTTATATTGATGGTAAGAAAATATTTACTTTTATCCATATACATTGCTGTTATTAGTATAAGTGTTTTCCTTTTCAGAAATGGTAAGCATCATTATAGTTTATAAGAAGTGTCTTTTTACTGTTACCTTTATGGGTGATAGCAGCAATAGTAATGCTCTGTGAAGAAAGATAAAGCTTACTTAAAATTCTAAATGGAATTTGTTAGTTACCTTTGGTATAAGTAATGGTATGTGATTTCTTGATTAATTTCCAGTTATACCAAGTAAACTTTTCTTCCAAAGATGAAATTCACTGAAAGCTTTGACAAAGTCAACCTCTGCCCTTGTTCCTGTTTCAGAGATGGTTCTTTATATAGGAAATGCTACCTGCCTTGTTATTGGCAGGACACAATGTGGTGAAGCAAAAATCACATAGGGTTTAGAATTTCAGTGTTAGAAATTCAACTCAATTTTATGATTATTCTAACAGATCATTCAAACCCAGACTTCTTGCTGGAGATGATAGTGTTTACCTTACCATTTTGAGTCTCAGATAAGATATAATAAGTTAATAGAAACATTAATTCACTTTAAGTTATTTTATTGAATTCATACTTATTGAATACCTACATTATGCCAAGCACCATATTAAATGCCAGGGAATGGACGTCTCCTATTGAAGAACCTAGTATTAATGAGTACTATAATTTTTAATAATGTTAGTCATGTATTAAAAGGCCCAAATCCTTCCCACTTAGGATTGGTGGGAAACAAATCAGCTGTCATTAGGTAAGCATATAATACATGTAATATGACCTATAAATTTTACTTAATTATATTTCTCTGGCTCTAAAAAAAAAAGAAGCAAATAAAATCACCTGAGTATTCAATGCAATATCTCATGAGCTTTTATAATGTGCCAAAGAACTTAATGAAAGATGTATAATCCACTTAAGATTTTCTTAGGAAAATTTCTAACAATTGGGCAGCCATCCCACAAAATGAAATTGATATTAATATATAAAAATGGTATTCATTCTTTTTATGGTTTTATAGGCAGATTTGCATATAAATCTTATTAAAAATTTGATGCTTGTTCATTCCAAAGCCAATATTCTAAAAGGCTCTGCTATATATTACAAATAATGAGGATGATATATTATAGAATCATAATGATAGAGATAGAAAATGTCTTATTTATTATGGTAATAAGTCAAGTAATAAAATATAACCTATGTTGGAGTTAGAGGATTAAAATATACTTTAAATCAATTTAAAACAATAAAATCCAGACATTTAAAGTTTATGGTAAACTGGGATAGAGAATTAACCTGACTGAAATAAAGTAAAACAGTCTTGTCAGGAGCTCAGCTGAGCTGCCAGGTCTTGGAATCTCCAGTTAAGCCTTTAATCACTTACTGCCTTAATATAAGTGATGGATAAAAGAGGATAAACCAAAAAACATACAGCTCCTCTCTTCAAACCCATTCCACTTTCCACCATGGAATAACATGAGGTCATGTCAAGGTTCAGGTGAATAAGCATGGAAGAAAAGTACTGAGTCTACTTGAGAGTGGAGGAAAGTCCCTTCAAGGTGTCCTCTTTCTCCTAGTAAGGACATCTCCAAAGTCTCTTGAGGAAGGCTTCATGTAAAAAGGACTATGAAAGAAATCTTCTAGCTTAGGAATGCAGATAGGAATAAAATCACAAGTAGTCGGGTGGCCTGAGGCCTTGACTGCAGCTCCCTTCAAAGACATATATGATAGTTTAACCTTACATGAGATATGGTGTAGGGAGGGCAGATTGCTCAAAGAGCCTGTAAGGTAAAGCTTCTCTGATTAGCCTGTTGTTGGGCCTAAAACAATCACAATTAGGCTTTTTGTTTTTTAAAGCCAGGAGTCATACTTTTCAATTCTATTCTAACCATTGAAATTATGGAGATCATATTTTACTTTTGCCTTGCTATAGTTTGAACATTTGTATCCACTCCCAAATTCATGCTGCAGTTTAAATTTCTGAAACAATATGTATGGGTGCTGCTTACTTAGATAGTCACTGATTAGGTTATGAGAGATCAACCTTCATAGGAAGAATTACTTTCTTATGAAAGGATTGGCAGGAACTAGCTAGGCCTCTTTTGTCCTGAATCTTCAGCTTCTTTTTCTGGAAGCACAGACCTCACCAGACAACAAACCTGCCATCATCTTGATCTTGGACTTGCCAGTCTCCAGAGCAGTGAACAATGAGAAACTTTCTATTCTTTATAAATTAATGCCAGTCTCAGTATTTGGTTATAGTAGCACAAATAGACTCAGTAATATCTAATTTTCCTAAGCCATTTTTCTTCCAGCACACATTTTTTTTTGTCCCAAAAGGGATTTTCTGCATATTTTATGACTAAGACTATGATCCCTCTTCCTTGCATACCCATGAGAAAAGGTCAGTTCCATGAGGTAAATCACCACACAGTTGCAATTCCCTTGGTTTACCCCACAGATTGTGCACAATTTATCTCTTCCTATTCTAAATGACCAAGAAACTCACTGCATTTAGTCTAAAGACTTCAGGGAAGTAAACTGACTCTAGAATTGACATTTGGGTTATTATGTGACAATTGAAAAAATATATAAATTAGACCTGATTTAGTTTAGGCTTCTATATTCATCATAAATTTTTCTAATTTATTTCATGGAAACTAGTAGATATTGAATAGTCCATCTTATGCAGATCTTAAAAAGCTTTCACTTGGACTGGGGATCTAGCTCAGTGGTAAAATGCTTGCCTAGTATATTCAAGGTCCTGGTTCAGTCTCAAGAATTGGAAAAAAAAATAATCCAACTTATGACCTACCATTGGCATTTCACTATAATTAAAACAGAATTTAAAATCTATAATATGACTTTCACAGTAGTAGATAAATGATTCTGGTCAAATACCTAATATTTCACACCCCACTTCTAGCCTAACTTTCTGTACAACAACTCTGGACAAGGATCCAGTTGGCATTCAAGAAATGTCTACTGAAAGAATAAATAAGCAACAGTAATATTCATTAGAGAAAGAATAGTTAAGTATTCTGTGTAACATAGGAATTATGCCTATATACATACATATATATATATATATATATATATATATATATATATATATATTACATCTCATTGACTTTTCAAACATACCTTATTTACCTTACTATTTGTCAGAATATTCAGACTTTAATTTACTGTAAAATTCAGCAACTGAAATTTGATTATAGATAAAATTATAAACTTAAGATTTTTTATAATTAAGATTTTTTTGAGAAAACTGTTGATTCAAACATAGTTTTAAGTATTAATGCTGTGAAATCAAGTGTATATTTTTCTCAGCTTCACCAAGATAGTCTGAAAAAGAAAAACATAGTATGATATGCAACCAAAATACTAATTTTGGGACAGTAAAGTTTTTTAAAATAAACATTTCTGTCACTATAAGAATTCATCCCATTGCCATTTTATAGGTATTTCTATCTCCCTCTCATCTCCAGTCCCTTGTTAATCTATGGAAACCATTAATACATTTTCCAGTTCTATAATTCTATCATAACAAGAAGGCTATATAAAGGAACTGTAGAGTATGAAACCATTTGTTGCTGTCATTTTTCCACTCTGCAAAATCCCACAGAGACTCCTGTTGTTGTATACATCAATAGTATGTTCCTTTTTATTGGTTAGTAGTGTTCCTAGAATTGATGTTTTTGCCATTCAGTCACTGAAGAGCATCTTTATTATTTCAGGTTTGGTCTATTATAAATAAAGCTGTAATGCACATACATCAACAGGTTTTTCTCTACCTGATGTAATTACGTCTTTGTGGTAAATAAATATGAGTGTAATTTCTGGGTTTTATAGAGATGAATACTTTGTATTTTTAATTTCTTTGGCTTTTTGTTTGTTTCTTTTTAAGAAACTGTTTTCCAAGAGGACCTATATCATTTTATATTCCTATCAGCAACACACAGCTGACCCATTAGTCCCTGTCCTCTCTAGCATTTGATGATCCACTGTTTTTCACTTTAAAAAACTCTGATAAGTGTTTATTGATATCTTATGCATGTTTTTAATTTGCATTTCCCTAATGACCACTGAAGTCAAATAGCTTCATGTTCTTTCTTTTACCTGTATTCGACTTACCTTGTTTTCCTTACAGTTACGTCTTAAGAGTTCTTCATTAATTCTAGATATTAATCCTTCTTGGGTATGTGGTTTAAATGTCTTTTTCTATCAGTATCTTGTCTTTTTATTCTCTATAGAATCTTTCATTGAAAACTTTTTTAAAAGTTTTAATGAAATCCATCTCATTTTATAAATTATAATTTTGATTTGACATTTAGTAACTTGTTGCCTAGACCTACATCTGATTATTTCATTCTGTTTTTTTCCCTAAATCTTTAATAGGTTTACATTTTACATTTAATTGCATGATCCATTTTGTGTTATATTTTTCATAAGGTGAGCTGAGATTATGTTTTCTTTACAATTTTTTAAATTGACCTATAAAAGTGTATGTATTTATCATATACATGATGATGTTTTGAAATATATTTACATATGCAGAATGTTGAATCTAGCTAATTAGCAAATGTATTATCATTTGCTTCAGCATCCATGAAACATGGTCTTTCCTGCATTAAAATAATTGCTTTTTGCTTTTCTCAAAAAAGCATCTGGACATGTTTACAAGAGTATATTTCTGGGTTCTTCTAGAATGTTCAGCTATTCTATGTGGTATTATCCCTCCCTCTGAAACTACATTTTCTTTATTAATACCACATAATCTTTATTAATTTTGGTATTTAATTTTGAAATTGGAATAATGACATCTTTCTCTTTATTCTTTCTTTTAAAAATATTTACTTAATCCTTTGCTTTCCATATGTATTTTACATTATTATTAATCATATCTATAAAACGCTGAGATTTGATTAAAATTGAGTTTTGTAAACTCTGTTTTATAAACATGTAAACCAATAGTTCAATTTTGGAAGAATTGCCATCTTTACTATATTGATTTCATAATTCATGAAAATGCTATGTCTGTCAATTATTTAGATCTTTGATTTATTTCATTAGTATGTAGTATTTGGTATATAAGTTTTGTAGCTTTGTAGATGTTTTGTACACCAAAGTATTTCCTACATATTTTCCGTTTCTTTTTCTCTTCCTCTCCCTTTTATTTTACTTTTAATGACTAAATGTTATGGAATTTCTACTTTTGGTTTTTATGTGCTTTGTGCTAATATAAGCAAATATTCATTTGTTTGATTATCTTTTATCTGAATACTCATTTATTAGGCTTAGGAGCATTTGTTGTTTTTGTTTTTGTTCTTTATTGGTTCTTCTCCTTGGGGTCCCCTACATATAATATCTTGTCATCTGTAAACAAGGATAGTTAATTTGTTCCTTCCAATCTATTCAATTAACTAGAAGTTGTAGCTCTGAATAGTGAGAGGGGACATCTTTGTCTTGTTGATCTTTGGGATAAACTTTAGATTTCAGTATTAAACATGATGTTAGATGTAGTTTATATATTTTTAAATCAAGTTAATAAAGTTCTCTCTATTCAATTTTCTAATTTTTAATTGAATTAAATTTTTATCTAAAGCTTTTTGTAAATCAGTTATATGATCATGTGACTTTTCTCTCTTTATCTTGTAATATGATGGATTACTTTGTTTGATTTTTGAATATTGACCCAGTCTTTTATCTGTGGAACAAATCCCACTTGGTCAGGTTATGGTTAAGGTATATTGACAAATTCTAATTTTTGATATTTTGTTAAAGAAATTTCTATCCATTTTTCCTGAGGAATATTGGTCTGTAGTTTTTGAGTTTTACTACCTTGCTCTTTTCAGTTTATAGAGATAATACTAGCTTCATCAAATGAATTGGAAAGTGTTTTCTACTCTTCTATTTTCTGGAAGAAATTCCATAGAATTGGTATTATTTCTTTCTTAGAGGTTTACAATTTTTCTGTGAAACCATCTGGGTTTGTAGAGTTCTTCTATAGATCATTTTAAATTATGAAATCAAGTTCCTTAACAGTTATAGTGCCATTTAAATTATCTATTTCATATTGGGTGAATTGTAGCACTTACAATTATTTTTTGTTCTGTTTTAAGTAGTCCATTCTGTCTAAATTATCAAATTTATGTGTAGACTTGTTTGTTATATCCCCTTATTATCTGATTATCTGTTTGGTGTTTGTCAGGGTCAAACCTCTAGTAAACTTGTATATTCTCTTTTTTGAAATCACTTTGCTAGAGATTTCTCAATTGCATTGATCTTTATAATTGCTTTCACTTTGTTTCAGTAGCATTTTCCATTTGTTTTTCTCTTTTCAATTTCATTGACTTTTGCATTTACCTTTATCTGAATGATTTTTTTTTTTTTTTTGGGTTTAGCTTGCCCTTCTGTATTAGGCAATTGTCTAAATGTTTTCCAGCTTACAAATTTGTCCTTGCCTGTTCCCTTTATGAGAAGGAGATCCGGGGCTCTGTTTTCTTTTCTACTTGAATTTCTGGTTTTCTAACATTGTTAGTTCACAGTCTGGTATAATAAGAACTCAGGAAACTCATTCTGCATTGTTATTTGAGTCCTGACTTCCATGGCTGGTCTGTCTTCTATTCAACTTTCAGTGTCTTCTTATGTTTCTTGGATATAAAATGTCTAGCTTATAATTGTACTTAGCAGGACATAAGGAAAAATATGCCTACATGACAAAGAAATTCTTCTTTAAAATATCTTAATCATTCTTTCTTGAAAGAAGACCCTCTATGTTGTTGTTTAATTATGGAAAATTGTCTTTGATAAATTTCATAGAGGAAAATAAAACCAATAAGTGTCTTTCCTTTAGGTAAAATTTTAACATAGATTAGGAAGCAAATAGGACTCAATTGTCATTTACAAGACATAAAGTCAAAGTGAATTAGTTTTCACCAGTATCGATTCTTTATGTATTAAAAGAAATATGTAAGCAAAATTGTCATGAGAAAAAAATAAAGAAAGCTATTGCCCAGGGAAGTAACTTATAATTGAGAATACTAAGCATTTTAAGAGAAATAAATGGAAGACTATATTTAAATTCACAGTTTGGTAGTTGGATTGATGTATCTTTTTGTGCAAAATATGATTTTAGAAAGTTATTTGATATCACAATTTTGTTTTATTATAGACTTTAGATTTTCCCTACTACTGAAGTGATAATCCATAACTATTCACTTGAGCTCCCATTCTATCTCAGTAGTTTGGTTTAAGTTTTGAAAGGAATAAGAATATATTATTATCTGATGGTGTCTACTCCAAAATGAATTATTTTACATATATTTAATTTATTTATGTATCTTTGTCTTGGTAGTAGTTTTAGTTACGGCAAAATGTCCACAAGGTCTTTATTTTTAAAATCATTTGCCTTTGTACTTGTGCTATTATTCTTAAAAAAAAATAGATAAGGCACATATTTATATCCATACTGAAAAGCAACATAAAGAATACATATATTTAAAGCATCTATACCAACCAAATTAAAACTCTGAACATATGTGTATATATGTGCCTACATATCAATATTTCATTTGAATCACAGTAAATTTGGGGAGCTAGTCTGATTTAAGATTCTCTGAAGGAGCTCTTCATTTTTCTTGGCTTTGTTCATTGTAATACAACTTGAGAATGATGTTAAAATAGCAAAAGATAAGACACAACCACCCAACAACAACAATAGCAGCAAAAATCAAGCATTGATATAGGACTGAAGATAAAGGGAGAGTTTTCCTTTTTTAAAACTCTGCCTCATATTTGATGAGAATATTACATAAATGTGCATTAAGAAGTGTTTTTAATAATAAATTCAAGCTGGAAGCATTTTGAAAGACCTGACAATTGAAATAATCTTCCTTGTTTTAATTTACAGTCCCAGGTAAAATGAGTAGATGAAATACAGTAGGAACATACTAAGCACTTATTATTCCATGTAGGAGAAACAATAGGTAAGGCAAATTCAAGAATGCAAAGGATTGCCTGTCTGATATGATCACAAGTGACCATGGAATTGATATACTGTATAGGGTATAGGAACTGATTTGCCAATGAACTAAATTCATATATCTTCCCAGAGTTATCCTTATTTATTCCTTCTATCAATATATACTAAATATCTGTGCGTACAGGATACAGTTTAAGACTCTTCAGATACAAGAATAACAGGTTTTCTCTGCTCTCAAAAACAAGAAATTTTATTATTTCAATTATAAACTATTTAGAAATACACATGGGAAGTTATCTAAAATTAAAATAAAATATATGGATTATGTTAGCATAAAAAAACTGAAAAGAAAATGAGAGTTTACTGGAGTTGGTAATATTTAAGAGAAGTGGCAGAAGTCAAAGCATAGATATCAGGTGTATAAATAGGAGCACAAAAGCAGTTCAAGGACTTTTACATTCTTGATGTTATTAACATTGTGGAAAATTAATCCTTTGTTGTGGTGACTACTTCATATCTGTAGACATATGATAGTATGTTTTGTGGTAAATTCTTAGAGTAAAAAGTATTTTACTGTAAATGTGTCATATAGTAATTACTATTTGCCTGAAATTCATTTGTAGCTAAGCTGCCTGTATTTTATCTCATAACCCAAATCAGAGGATTGAATCTCTTGAAGTAAAAACCACAAAGTTAGAGGACATGCACAACCAAATTTCACATTTTGGAGCTCACCAGTTGTGTCTGAGGGAGGTTTTCACTAAGCCTCAGCAAAAAGTTTTAAACATATGTGTTACCTATGTGCCTAATATTGTTCTAGGTAGAGGGCATATATTAGGGAAAAGAAAATGCAAAATTTCCTGCCTCATGGAACTTACAGTATGGTGGAATTGATGCAGAAAATAAATAGAGAACTGAGTAAATGATAAGCTTCACTGTTCTTCCTAATACTACTAGTAATACCAAACCAACCCCCCCACACACACACCCCTTAAAAATCTCTGTAACTAAGAATAGTAATTTTCCTTCCTTCCTTTGTTACCTGTCCATCATGATGGTTGGCTGCAACCACATTTTATGTCAGCTTTCCTGGAACATCCTAGCTGACAACATAGCCTCTGTTTACAACATTTCTCTTTGTCTTTGGTGAGGAAAATAAGAGTGTAACAAAACATTTGCTGACCAGGAAAGCTTTCATTCAGATTCCATTAGTCAAAGCAACAGCATTGCTCTGCCTGCATGGTAATGTGTAGATCTCCCACCCTAGGTGTAAAGCTACAGAACATTAAAGAAGTTAATAGACAATTAAGGATAATAATATTTTAGATTTGTTTCCAACAAAAAGAGAATCTCATAGAAGAACATAATTTCAGACATTATATAATGTCATTTCAGAAAAAATAGAATAAGGCAATGAGTGGGAGAATACTTGAAGAAAAAGCCAACTTAAGGTAGTATCTCACAGAGGTGTTGGGTTGCTCTGGGGAGTGGGGTTTGCATTGTCTCTGCTGTTGCCTCCTGAGAGGCAACTATTCTATCTACAGGATTGTGTACTAAGAAAGAATGCTGGGGCAGTTATCTTCTAGTTGTTTCCTGGTAAAGAACACAAAACAAGTGAAATAATACAATCTACCCTATGTGGGAGGTCACATGTTAATGAGGGCTGCCAAGAAAAAGAAACCACCAACCAAAAACAACAACAACAACAACAAAAAACTAAGAACATAAGGGGTGTGGATAAGGAATCCAAGGGAAGGTTGATTTGTATGTTTATAAGATGTTTAAAAAGGTTATATTTGAGCAAAATACTGAAGGCAGTGTAGGAGATTCTCATGGTCATTTGAAGGAAAGGATTCTGGGCTGAGTAATAGAACAACTATAAGCAGTTGGAAAAGAAGAGAAATTCCTGCAGGAAATATACAAGGACAATTATCAGTATAAATTAATTTTTAAATCATGAGATTCAGTGAAATAATAAAGGATCTAAGCTATTCAAGTCTTAAATAATTGTTTTTATTTTAATTCCCCCAGAGAATAAAAATGTAAAAATCTAGAACAATGAACCTGTTATAGCCTACATGACTTTTTCAAGGAACTGGAACTGGAATACTGCCATGGAGATTGGCAGTGGTTAAATACAAAGTCAGAAAGATAATAAGGGCCAGGAGATAATGCGGATCCATGTAGGTGTTTGTAAAAATCCAGGATTTATTCCATAGAGGATTAGGAGCCATTGGAGATTTTAAAGCAGAAGAATGGCATTATCTAACAATATTCTAAAAAGATTACTCTGGCTGCTGTGCTGAGTTAGACTGTAAGACGGCAGGACTGAAATCAGAGAGACTAGTTCAAACCTATGGCAATTACAGAAGTTAAAAACACACACATCCAAACAAGGAGGTAGCAATAGAAATAGTGAAAAGTGCTGAGGAAATAGATAAAATGCAAAAGCATAATGTTTGGTTGTGCTGATGGGATCAATGAGAGATTTTTTTTTTTTCCAAAAGGAAATATCCCAAGTGATCCACAAGACAGGGTTGCCATTAACTGAAACTTAAGAATACTGCAGAAGGTTTAGGAGCTAAGAAGAAATGACATGTGCCTTGGTCATCCTCAGTTTGAGATGCTTTGTAGGCATCTAAAAAGAGATGTTCTATAAGGAGTTGGAAAATCAAGAAGAAAATATAAAATAAAAATCATAAAAGTGTTAATTGTGCTTTGAATCATGAGATTCACTGAAATGATAAAGGGTAAAGGGTATCTGAGGCTAAAATAATTATTATCTTTTGATTCTCCTGGAGAAATACAAAACATAATAATCTAGAACAAATAATAAAAACCTTTACACTACTTTATTCTAACATGCATTGCTAGAAGCTAAAAAAGATTTTTTTTTTTTTAGAAACACATGAAAGAATTGAACTGTACCTATTCTTGTATAATTGTATACCTCTAACATTTGCTTTAGAAAATAAGATATTCTGTGAGGATTATAGCAAAGATGAAAATTTTATCAAAAAATATCTGAGATTATTATTTTAAAGTTGTATTTGTTTAGTCATAATCCAGAAGAATCACATGGACTGTGGGTAGACAATTTTGCATGGATATTTTGTAATTGGCACATCACTTAAATGGATTAAATTTTTTGTTGGATTATCATTTTGGGTATGGCTACATAGCAAACAATGTTTAAATTTAGGAATAGTATCTTAGTACACAATACCTAAATAAAAAATTAAGGTTCTCTGTGTTCTTAGTACCCCTCCTGTAATGTATCCTAATTTGTATCCTGGTTACCCTTCGCTTCTCTTACATTGCTTTGCATCATTTCATCATTTTGTGTTTAGGAAACTTGTGCAAGAAAATGCAAATGCGCTGACTATTGTCATTCCTAAATAATAAAGTCCTTTGTCTCTGATCCAGTGTATTGTGTACTGTCCCAATATCCATGGAATGTAGCAGGCTACCTTGATAGGTTGCTAGGAGTCAATACCTCATTCCTTTTGCAATTCTTGGAAGTTATCCACATTGTTGCTTAATTCTCTAATGTACCTCTGAGAAGTTGCAGCTAAATGTCAGATTTAGCTCCATCTAGTATCAGGGATTCAGATGGTTTGGAGAGAGATGTCAAAAATATATACCTTTTCTTGTTACATGAGGTGAATTTTTGAGCCAACGCTGCTGGTCCAGTCCAAAATATGCCTAGCCTTTTTTGAACACAGAATATCCAGAAAGAAGGAATCTTTATTGTGATCCCTTTCCTAAGTCTGTAGTTGTTTTTATATTTTGAGATCTGATGCAAGGTATCAGTAGTAAGCACTGTGGTCTCAGAGCCAAAGCTATAAAAAAGGCTACAATTCTTTAGATCTTCCCAATCATAGCCCTACATCCTTCACTTCACCCAAGGATGAGGTCTTTTGACCCTGAGCTGTGCTGTTACACTTTAAGATTATTCTGGAAACCATTAGTGTCTTCTCTGCTGTGGAATATTTTCTATCTATATCCCAGGATAAAGGAATATCTGAGGTGCAAAAGAGTATCCACAACCCAGTAGTTTGAGTGGATTTCTATACTTTTAGTCAGTTCATATACCATAATATCTGAATCAAGCTAGAAACTTCTTCAGGTCCCTGAAATGCTCCTGCTGTCCTGCCACATCTCTGAATAGCCTAGACATTAACTTTTTTCCTATCTCTTCTTAGTTGGATACCAGCTGCTTCCTTCATGCTCAAGGGCTGAGTTGAGGAGACAGTGAATGTTTCCAAGAATGTTTCCAAGTAGTCGTACTACTCTTACGACTTATAGAGTAGTAAGTAGCCTCCTTCTTGCACTGTGCAGACCAGATGATCATCTCCGTGATATTGTGAATGTAACTTAGTAGGCTTGTTAATGTCTAGTATATGAATAGAATTTAGTTATAATAAAGAAAAATAGTTTGCATCCAAAATGAAAACAATAATAAAATAACTATAGTAATAGTAAGATAAAATAAAAAAAATAAAAATAGACATAAAACAAGAAATCAAAATGAATACTGTTTCAGCTTTTTCATATAGTAAAATTAAGAGGATATAAATATCACAATTTAAAGCATCAAGTTTTTAATTAGTTATTCTCAATTTTAAGTAATCATTAATAAATAGGTTATTTTCCAAAGATGAGACTTTAAAACATCTCAAGACTTTGATAATCAACTTTACTAGGTTAAATAGTATCTCTCCAAAATCCATTTCTACTAGGAATCTCATAATATGATCTAATTGATAAATTGGGTCTTTTCAAGTAATCAGTTAAGATGAGGTCATACTGGATTAGAGTGGGCGATAAATTCAGTGATGGCGTTCTTTAAAAGAAGACTGACAACACAAAGAGGCTTGGTAGGGGGAATGCCATGTGGCAATAAATGTATAGTTTAAGGAAAGCCAAGGATTTTCTGTAACCGTTAGAAGCTGCAAGGAGACATGTAAAATATTTTCCTTCAGAGCCTCCAGAAAGAACCAACCCTACCAACATCTTGATTCCAGATTGTGACCTCTCTTTTGAACCATTTGTGTCATATCAAATTTGCACGTCAAAATCCCAACTCCCCAAGATTGTGGTGTCAAAGTTTGGAGCATTTGGGAGGTAATTAGGTCATAAAGGTGAAGCTCTCATGAATAGGATTAGTGCCCTTAGAAAAGGGCTACCATAGAGTTCTATTGCTGTCTACCTTGTGAGGATAAAAAGAGAAGATGGAAATCTATTACTCATAAGAGGGCCCTCAGGAGAAACTGGCATTTCTGGCATGCTGAGCTAAGATTTTCAGCCTCCAAAATTGTGAAAAGGAATTTTCAGTAGTTAAGAAGCCACCCAGTCTATAATACTGTGTTGTAGTAGCTGAACTCAGTTTCCAGAACTATGAGAGAATAGTTCTCTCATAGTCTGTTGTTTTAAACCATCCAGTTTGTAGTAACTAATATACAGCTTAAAAAATGAAATCTGGCATTTTTGAAAAATAGTTATTAAAATGGACAAAATGACACAAACTCTAGTAAGCATCTATATACCAGAATTTAGGTTTTAAATCAGACAGTACCACATATTTTTTCCCACTTTCTGTTACCTAAAATCTGATTGTTGAGGAAGAGTAAGTTCTCCCTCTTGTGTTTGCCATTTATTTTTCTTTGTTATCATCATCATTATCATCATCATTTATCGTTGTTATCGTTATAGTATTATCATCATCTTCAACAAACTATAAACAAATATCACACATTTAAGCACTTTATTTATCTTAGCATAAATTTTGATTTATGATCTCTGTCTTAAAGAACATAAAGAGCAACCAAATGTTGAACAAGTGTAAAATAAATTAAGAGTGCACTTCCCTCCCTTAAACCCATTTTAGCAAACATCATTACAAAGAAATGTTCTATTTAACCAAGTTATTTCTACCATGGGCAGATGGCCAATACTGAGTGAACTTCAATAATGTGATTGTACTGAGCCCTCTCAATGAATCAAATTACATTGTGAATGATTCCTATGGTCTCTATCCCAACAACAGCCATTTTCAAAACCAAATATTAAGTGTAATTTGCATTAACAGAGTGACTCAAGTGGTTCCAAGCCCAGAAAGCTTGAGACAAAAGAAGCTGAAACAGAGATTTCATTATTTTTTTCTTAATTCTTCAATACTCACTTTCATCTTACATGCTCTCAAATATGAAATACTGTTTCCATTCCCTAAAGACCTCCTACAACCTTAAAGCACTTAGTCAAACTAAATGGCCAGGGTCATGCCAAAAGCCAGAGGGAGAGAAGGTAGTAAAAAGAGAGCAGGGAAAGGGAAATAGGAAAATGTGAAAGGGTATAATAAGAGGGAAAGTATGGCAATAAGAGAATTAAAAAGAGAATTGAATTATTTCTGCAGTTCATTGAATAGGGACATAGAGATGACAGTAAAATTTCCCTTTTTTTTCCTCTGCTTAGTTTAAAGTTTTTTTTTTTTTTTTTCCTAATGAATCAGAGAAACTGGGCATCCACTCAAATTTTACTCTAATACTGCTGACTGGAAATTTGATATCAAATAAAAGATTCATTATAAGATAAGCCTGTAACAACAACGCAGGGTAGAAGTACAGCATTTCATCATCATAGAATATTACCTCTATGAGCCTCCTCCTCATATTAATGAACTGCAGAAAAAAGCACAACTATTTGAAAGAGAAAGCAGGTTTTTCTTAGAAAATATATAAATTGTCATTGCAAATTTCTAGAAGACAGCACTCATTTTATTCATAAATCACATAAACCATGTTATATAATTTTTTGAGCTTTTCAAAATTCTTATTTTGAGAAATTTTTTTTTTTGTCCTTTATAGTTGTTTGATCTGGTCCATATTAGTCACATTTTTATTTATTTTTTTATTTTTTGATAGAAGGAATTGAATCCGGGATGCTAAAACACTGAATCACTCAGCCCTTTTTAGTATTATTTTGAGAGAGGGTCTCATTAACTTACTTAAGGCCTCACTAAATTGATGAGGTGGCTTTGAATGCAGGATCCTCCTGTCTCAGCCTCCCTAGCATCTGAGATTACAGGTGTGTGCCACTTGCCCTGTGAGATTACTCACATTTTTAAATGACAGACACAAAGAATTATTCCAATACCTTGAGGCCATTTAGAGAAGAAGATGGCATTCTAGACTTCGTAAGAGGTCTTCTAAGGCAGAGATGATTAGAAGTAAGGTACAGGTACAGTTGCATCTCATGTGATGTAAATTCAACAGGCATAGTGAGAACAAGAACTTGAAAAGTTTTGCATGTTCTACTTCTTATGGAAAATGTGATGTTAATTTTTTTCTGAAATAAATGCAGAAGGATCTTGATGTGACTTCATGCAAATAATTTTCAAAATTCATAGTTTCTTATTGCAACATTTATCTAAAGTGGAAGAAATGTGAGAGAATTTTAGGCCTACCATGAAGAATTTGATCCAGGGTCTTCCACAAGAGATAGAAACATTTATGTTAGTCATGACCTATGAAGACAGTAACCTAGTGTGATCACACAACCTTCGAGTTCACCATGAACTTGAAAAAATAGTTTGTTTAATCAGTATAGTACCACAATTGAAATTGGCATCATTTTTATTTATTTATTTTAAATTTATTTATTTATTTTGGTATCAGGGACTGAACCCAGAGGCACTTAACCACTGAGCTACATCCCCAGCCCCTTTTTGTATTTTATTAGAGTCTTACTGAGTTGCTTAGGGCCTCACTAAGTTGCTGAGGCTGGCTTTAAACTCTCCATCTTCCTGCCTCAGTTTCCCGAGCCACTGGGATTACAGGCATGTGCCAACAGTCTGGCTTGGCATCATAATTCATATTTTTTCTTGTAGGGGGAACTAGACTAAACCTTCCTATCTAAATAAGACTCATCACTTGGAGTTAGGTATTTTATGTCTTTTGCTGCATCTAAACAAAACAAAACAAAACAAAACAAAAAACCCACAATACTAATATGAACTTCCACTGTAAACTCTGGATTTGAAACATTCAGAAAAATGATCTGTCAATTTTTTACATGATACATGATTAATAATTGTGGTCACAACACTGTGCAATAGATCACTAAAACTTGTCTCTCTAGTAATACAGAAACTTTGTATCTTCTTATCATCATCTTCTCTTTCCCCATTCCTCTCCTTCTTATATTAAAAAAAATAAAGTCCTGTCATTATATTGGAATGTCAGAGAAAACCCCTCTTGTGTTTCTTCTTTTCTTCCCTGATACTTAAAATGACTCTTTAGGAATGATTTGTCATTGCCCAGACATTTAAAAGCAAGATCATTAATGTGACACTTTACATTTATATAAATTTTGGAGACAAATCTATCTGAAAATTTATTTTCTCTCCATTCATGCACTAGTATTACTTGTGTACATGTCTCCTTTTCCAATCAGATAACTGCCCTGAAAGCAGAGCATATTTTGTTATATCCATATCCTGGTGTCAAAGCCCAGATTGACATAATTTTTTAGGAAGTCTTCAAAGAACTGTAAGAGGACTTCTAGTATGGCGCTGCTCCATCTTGACCTTAAGTGTCTGCATTTTGAGTGGGTAAATAAATGGACACCATATATTGTTTTTGTGTATAAGATTTTGGTGGTAATTTCTTGGACAATAATTATGGATTCCTTCCTTCCTTTCTCCCTCCCTCCCTTCCTTCCTTCCTTCCTTCCTCTTCTTTATTTCATACTAGAGATTGAACCCAGGGGCATTTAACCACTGAGCAACATTCCTAGACTTTTTTTTTTAATTTTTAAATTTGAGACAGAGTCTTGTTAATTTGCTTAAGGCCACACTAAGTTTCTGAGGCTAGCTTTGAACTTGTGATCCTCCTGCCTTAGCCTCCTGAGTCACTGGGATAATTAGGGATTTCTTGAAATTGGAGAAGTTTCTGATAGTGAAAGAAGTTTCTTATATTCACAGTGCACTTTCACACATATGATGGTCACATTTAATCCTCAAAGCAATCCTGTAAAATATAATTTCTTTACATCCATTTTGTATATGAAGATGTTAGGGTTCATGATTCAATGATTCACTTTTTAAGTAGCAGAGACTAGAATATAAATTAATTAAATTATTTTCTAAGCTTTTTGTTTTTATTCACAGTATAAAATGTATGGGCTATAAAATGGTCCTCAACCCATGAACTTCTGGATTACAGAATTATGGCTGTTTTCAGGTCATTTCAGTCTCCTGAAAGCAGCCATAGGAAACTGTACAGGGTACAATGGGAAAGGAGTGGATATGCTTGGTTACCAGAGAAGGCTTTTAATGAATGCTGATGGTGAAATGAGATTTAAGTATAAAGGGCTTGTACTCCAAGTGGAGGTAATGTCATGTGCAAAACTTTAAAGGCACATTAAAGTGTGCATTGAGACAAAACCAAGGAAATAAGCAACAAATTTCCCATAGTGGTAGTAATATTGCAAGAGGAAATTGTCAGAAAGGAACCAAGGTCAGTGGGTAAACTTTTGTTACAAAAGGGGATTTTATATTTGTCAAATAAAATAAGAAAAATAAAAGAAAGAGAGAAAACCAAGTCTGAAGTGCTGCTATGAGTTTTGTGTTGAACTAGAAAATTAGCAGCAATAGCACAGGAAGACATAATAATCACAGGAATAGTGTCTCATATCTTTTAATAAAGTAAGATGAATAATATATTAGCATACAAAATGAGTTAGTACTAAGAGTAAATATTTAAAATTAGTGAATTTAAATGCATGATACAAGTTTAACAACCATATGGAAATAGGCTTTGTTTTTTTTAAAAAAATGAGAGAACGAAGGTCATGGTGCAGAAAGGCATAGGAACTATGTGACACCACAGCTCATCTAAAATAAACAAATATTTATTTGGTCCTTCTATTTCAACCTTAGTCTTTTAATAACAAACATTTTAATTGATAAATTCTTTGTTCCTTTTTTTTTCTACTCTATCATACCATTTTCCTCAGCTCTTAAACTTGGATCATTATCCCTGAATACATGTAGTTTTTTAGTACTTTTTAGCTTCATAATCTTA
>NW_025999949.1:13635955-13651215 GCF_001458135.2 Marmota marmota marmota
AGATGGACCGCTTCCTTCCCCCGTCTCGAACCCAGAATTCAGCCCTGAGTACGGTGCTTGCGCGGCTGGCAGAAACTGCAGCGCTGTAACCCTGCGTCTCTATCCCAGCGCGCGCTGCAGACTCCAGCCGCGGGGCGATTTGCTGAATAAGCAGTGTTACCCTCCGTGCGACAAACCTCTCGCGTTTGAGTCCCCGTAGCCGATCCTCGTGCGATGTAAATCCTTCCTCCAGGTTCTGGAGCACCCCACTATTGCTGGAAATTCCTAACAAGATATCCTTTAGCCGTCCTGACTTGTCATACTCCCACACAGTGAAGCGGCACACGGGGGCAATGCACTCCCCTCGCCGCCATCTTCCTTCTCCCTGTTTCCTATTGTTTTAAAAGTGATGTAAAAATTTTGGTCTAGAGAGCATAATAGAGTTGTTGTAGACTTGGTCTGTGAATGACACTTTGGAAAACTTGCCTTTGATAAACTATTATGAAAGAGAGAAATAAAGATCAATGTTATAATATATCATAATCCTTGCTATAGAAAGTAACATTTCATGTATTCCAGTAATAATATTTAATTTTTAAGTTTCAGCCATTTTGTTTCTCATTTTAACATTAAGCCTAGCCTTTCATTCTCACATGGGGTAGCTTTATTCAAATAAATTATTTTCTTCCTTTTTTTTTCACACTCATTCCCAGTGTGTCCTTGTCTTACTCCATCTATTACTTACAGATTCTGATATTACCTTTATAATATTATGTGTATAAATCAAGTATTTTCTTTTTCTATACTACTGAAGCCAGAGTTAGACAGGCAGAGAGGCAAGGGTTGGAGCCAGAGAATGGAGGGATTGAAATGTTAATTCCTTCAGAGTCCTTCCTCCACCCCTGCTCCAACCTGTTGCTAAGGTAACCTGTCCCAAGGGTTGCCCCCCCCCCACCCAGGAAGTTGTTAATTATGCCTCCTTCTTGCCTAGATCCTCCATCTTGGCCCTTCCAGCCCATCTGCTTCCCACCTTTTGGCTATCCCACTGAGCATCTCCTGAATCTAATCAAATAAGCAAGAAGAAGAGAGATAAGGGGAAGAGAGCAGGAGTACAAAGGAAGCCCAAGTCACAGAAAAAAGGCAGAATACCCTCACTTCTTGGTATACCAGGATACCAGCTATGGCCCTCTTCTCCCTTCTGGGAAAAGTGTATGTTACCCCTTTTTCAATAAACACTGCTATATATGCTTGCCTCATGTGCTTCTCTAATGTTATACTGCAACATGTGAGGAAGCAGGGCTCATCACCAGTAACTGATGGTATCACTATTATATATCACTATTATAACACTTTAAAAGAATTGGTAAAATTAGGGTTTAAATAATGCAGCTCATAGATGCTATACTCTTCTATTCTGCTCCATAATCCTAAAGCATGCATTGGTCTTATTTTCCTTTAAATACATAATTCAACAAAATTCAAATATTTGATATTCCAATAAAACCTTTTATTACAAAAAGACTGTGTACTACTAGTTTTCTGCCTTCACCTAGGTGTATTTGGTAACAAACCTATTCATAGGCCTAACCCTTTTAGTGATATTTTATAAGAGATGGTTATTAAAAATTGTTAACAGCCTTTCTTCAGAATATATAGAACTCTTTCTAATCAATTTCTGTCATCTACTCTTCTATATTTCTATTCATCCCAATTTATATTTCATTTTATTTCAGGGAAAAATGATATCTAAATCCTCCTCATGCAAAATTTGTCTAGAGATTTTCTATGGCACTCAAGTTGGTTTTATTTAGTAATAAGTTGACTATTCTGCAAAATGGCATATGACTTGTTTTGATGATTATAGCATGTAATCACATTAGAATTTGCAAATACAAATTATGAAATTAAGTATTCATAGAAATTTTAGCTAAGGTTATCATGGCTGTCACTGTGGCTGGCATCATCTTCATTGTTGCCCTCCTTACCAAGGTCATAATCATCATCTATAACAAACTTTTGGGATCATGGTAGTCACTTTTGGCCCAACCTACAATTGTCAGATCATTTCAATCCTCCTGTCACAACTTTCTTCTCCTCTTTTCCTTTGTGTAGTTTATGTTTTTAAGGATGGCTTTTCCGTGAAGGCCACTAACAGTTTTTCTTCTCTCTTTTTGCTGAGCTAATTTAGCATGCATCGATGCTATCACTACTTCTTGCTCTTCTGTCCACAGTTCATATGTCTGATTTCAATCAAATCACTCAAATTAGGTGAGAACATAAACATAAGTTTAGTGAAGAATACTAATCTTGAAAGTACAGCTTGACAACTTTTTACCCAAAATATACCAATGCAAACACCACCCATACCAAGGTGGTAAACATTTCAGAAGACCGTAAGGTTCACTCATATGCCTTCCAAGTATATGTCACCCTTATTTTATCTCACCCAGGAACATCAATGTTTTGGACTTAAATTACTTTTTTATTCTTATGATGGCATTTTCAAGTTTTATTTTGAAATAATTGTAGAATCACTTCACAAGAGAAAGTTGAAGAGAAATGAACAAGTTCTTTTGCATACTTTTTTTTTTTTTTACCTTTCTCCAAATTTAACAACTTGCATAACTTAATAGAACATCAAGACCAGAACACTGGTATTAGAGCCTGCATATTTCACAAGTTAGTTATATATGCACACATTTATATGCATTTGGTGTGTTGTTTCTATAAAATAAATTTTGTGCACATTCTAGTAATTAGATCACAACAAGACACAGAACTGGGCAACAAGTCTCTACAGTGCTGTTCCTTTATAGCCACATCAATTCACTCTAAACCCTAAATCAGGGCAAATAATATTCCATACATAATTTCCTTAATTTTGTTATTTAAAAAATATTATGTAAGTGAAATTATATAGTGTATATACTTTTGAGGTTGGCTTTTTTCTTACAGAATAATTCCCTTGACACTCACCCAAGTTGCTATGTGTATCATTAGGTTGTTCTTTTTAACTGATGAATAGTATTACATGCTAAGGTACAAAAAAAAATGGTGTAACCTTTCACTATTGAAATATTTGGGTAGATTCCAGTTATAGAATATGATAAATAAAGATGTTTTAAAATTCATATAAATATCTGTGTAATATAAGTTTTCATTTTTTTGGAGTAAAGGCCCAAATATTAAAATACTGGATCATATTTTAAGGTCATTTTTTTATTTTTAAGGAAATGCCAAACTATTTTCTACAGTGGCTATAATATTTTATCTCCTCATTAGTGAAGTATAAGTAATCAAGTTTTTCTATGTCTTTTCCATCATTAGTGTTATCCATATATTTTCTAATTTTAGTGTTCTGATAATATGTGGTCTTAATTTGCATAGGATTGTGGTTTTTACTTTTTACTTTTGGGGGGGGGGTACTGGGGATTGAACCTAGTGGTGCTTAACCAAAGAGCCATATTCTCAGCCCTTTTTATTTTATACCTTGATACAGGGTCTTGATAAGCTGCTTAGGGACTTGCTAAGTTGCTAAGGCTGTCTTTGAATTTACAATTCTCCTGTCTTAGCCTCCCAAATTGCTTGGATTACAGGTGTATGCCACCATGCCCTGCTTGAACTCTGGTTTTAGATAGCATTTCCATAACTACAAAAGATAAAATTACTGTCTTTTTTACATGCTTTTCTGTCATCTGGGTATTCCTTACAGTAAAATGTATTTTCATGTATTTGTTGTTTTCTGATTGAATTGTTGTTGCTTTTAATTGGGGGTTTGGAAAGTTTTTTAACATACTCTAGGTACAAAGCAATGTGGTACTTAGAGAATAATGGAGACATAAATCAATAGAACTGAATAGAGCACTCAGAAATAGATTCACACAAAAATGTCCCACTTGCAAAAGTGCAAAATTTAATTCAATTGAAAAGAGATTTTTTCAATAAATGGTGATGAAGCAATTGTTATCTGTAATTTTATTAAAACGAATCTTGACCCATACTACACACTTTATACAAAAATCAACTCAAAATGGTTTCTGAACTTAAATGTAAATGTTAAGCTACCTAAGAAATAAGAGAAGCACTTTAGAATGTAGGAGAAGAGAAAATCATTCTTATACTTGACAATAAAACATGGTTTCTGGAAATAAAAGTTGATAAATTAGACCTTATGAAAATTGCAGAATTTTGTTCTGTGAAAAAACTTGTTAGGTAGATGTACAGACAAATTAGAGGGAGAAAATATTTCTAACATAAATGATTTTAACATTTTTTAAGGGCAGGAATTGTTTCTATGTCTCTTCCTCACACCTGCTCTATAAAAAATGCTAAATATACACTGAACACACAAAAATTGAGAATACCTAGTGAGAGAAAACTTGGAAGAGAATTTGCCAAGATATTCTCTTTCTACTTGATTGTCAAGAAGGGCGAATTGTTTTGGAATGAAAGGAGGAAAGTCAAATTTGGTATTATATAATTGACAAAGTAAAACTCGAGGTTTTTGAAAGCTCTGATTTTCTGTGGACATCGTTCAACACAATGTTTCTGTGAAAATGATGAACATTGTTTACATTTCCTGGGTGATAGGTTAATTTCCTTGTTGACAAGTGTAATTGATTACAACAGGACTCTTCTTGACAGGGTTTGGTCAGCTTGCTTTGCAGAATAAGACTGCCCCATCACAGTGTTGCTTCAAGTCAATAGAACAAAAGTATCAGTCTCCCTGAAAAGTCCTTTTAGGTATAGTCTGGCTATCAAATGTCAATACAGCTGACAAAGTGGCCAGCAAACTGCAAGTACTAGATATCACACGGTGATTATAAAAATTTATAGCTGTCAGCTAAAATGAGAATGTCTCCCATGGGTGTGAAACTAAAATGTGAGGATTAGCTGAGAAAGCATTCTTCTCTGGCTCCTTCTTTCATGAACCAAGATCACAGAGATGAGAGAATGTCATCCACAAGGTTTAACAAAATGTTCACCAAGATTTAGAGCATAATACTGAATTTTTTGAAAACATCTTTCTTATACAAGACAAAAACGTTAAACTACTTTGAAAGACAGGATGAAGTTGTTAGTTGGCAAAGTAAACTCAGAAAAGACTAGAATGCACCTTTATTGGTAATGGACATTTTAAACAAAATTATTTCAAAGTGATTCTAATTATTGCTTATGTATTACTGCAATATTAAGGAAACTCCTAAAATTAAAAATAAGTAGAAGGTAATCAGATTTGAGGTTTTAATTATACCTAAGAAAGGCCTTGGGGCTTTCAGTAAAGTAGAACCATCACTAAATATTGACCTCATACTTGTACTTCTCTAAAAGGAAATTTTCATGTGGATAAACATATTAACTATTATCAAAAAATTCTAGATGAATTTAATACATTGTTGCTAGAATTTTATCTGAATATAGATGAGGTGGTGTTTATTAAAAGGAAGTGGCTAATTCAATCTGCTATTGGGATCATTAAAAAATACAGAAGCTTCCTAGAAGACAAGTAGACAAAAAAAAAAAAATGACACATGAAGTATGTTTCTGTAGTTAATACATTTCTTTCCCTACCATCTTTTTTCCACATATGTGAAATCAATCAATAGTCTCAGTTTATAATTCTTTGTTCCAATAATTATCCCTCTAATTCAACATTTTATTATCTATCTTGGATGTATGTTACCTGGATTTTTCTATTCATAATTTCTTCCCCTATCTTCTGTATTACCAGGTTAACTTTCTACAAAGTATGTTTCTAAGCATAATGTTTATGGACTCACAAACATCTTAAAGTTATTCCCTTCTGACTAAAAGACACACCTATTTAACATTCAAAGGTTTTGACTCTTTGGTCTCAATTTACCATTGTAGAATTACTTCCTACTCCTTCCCATCAGTTAATTAGTTATCTAATATAATTAGATTTGTCATGTATGCTACTCCTCTTACCAAAGCCTCTTTTCCATGAAATGTTCCCCACTGGCATGTACCATGGTAATTTTAAATCCAGCTCATTAAATTAGAATTGTCATTAAACACTAGAGAAACTACTTCCTATAATAAATATGCTAGGAAAATGTGAAATATACTAGGACATTTGCAATGACTTCTTGAGAAAAGAAAATCTAGAAATAAATTTCATTAAAATTTGAAGAGAAGCGTATCAATTGGATAAATTAATGGGCAGCAGGAATTGATGCTAAAATATGCATATTTCATAGCCTTGAATATGATCTTGAGGCCATGAGTGAGGAAGGTTAACTAAAGTTATAAAGTGATGGAATATATATTTTAAAATAGAGTACCTTTTGTATTAAATGTGGAAAGCATTCAGTATTTCTCATCTTGATCATAGTGCCTGGTATAAGATGATGAGAAATATCTACAGAATATATTTATTGAATAAAATCCACTTGAAACAGCATGTCAAAATAGTTTAAATCCAATATTGTGCAGTATTTTTCAACATTGCAATAGGAGAATGAAATCTAAGCAAACAATCATAACTCTAAAAGCAATAATACTGTGGTTTTAAAAGATTTTAAAGTATGAGATGAAAAGGAGAATTTTTGTTTTAGACATTGAAATAAGCAAGTTCCGCAACTAAAGCATAAAATTTGATAGGAAATATCTCTAAAAATCTCATGGTAAATTAGGAAATGCTGCAATCATCCACCATCTGGTGGTTGTTTCAAAGATGAATTGTACAGGGATCTAGGCATTTCTGTTGGGATTTAATGAGTTAGAAGGAATAAGAATGCACAAAGTATTCTTTACAAGAGTTATAATTAGGTAATGTTCTAATTGCATGAAATAAATGTCATTGATGTGCAGATAAAATAATACCATACAATTCAACTTTCTTCAGCTTTGTAAGGTGTCTGACCACTACATAATTGATGCCAGATCTAATGTCTGTTTTCTTTCCCTTTCCTTTTTTTTTTTTTTTGGTATGTGTGTGTGTGTATGTGTGTGTGAGAGAGAGAGAAAGAGAAAGAGAGAGAGAGCTGATTGAGCAGGGGGATATCCATGGTAAATATTTAAAGATTATGAGATTCAGATTTTAAAAATCATTGTAAATATTAAGCAATTATTCTCTAAATATAAGTAAATTTGTTGTGGGAAAAAGATAAAGAAGAATTTTCAACATTGAAAATCTTTCTATGTTAGCACAGTGACCATTTAAGCAAATTTTCATTTATGAAGATTTATATTTTATTCATTTTCCTTTTCTGTGCTAGAAAACAATTCCCCATTTTCCCTTTTTAAATAATTAACAAGATAGCAGTAAATCTGACTGTTTGAGTAACAGGAGCCTCTTTAATTTTATGTTTTTTCAATTGTTGGAATCAGACACTACATTTACCCAGAGAATAACTGGCAAAATTAGCACTGCTTCCTTTCACTGCCTTTGTGAGTTTAGCAGTGATTAGATTGAAAAAAAAATCATGAACTTTTTGAAAAATATCGTGAGACCTATTATGATAACTAGAATAAAATATATTGAGCTTTTACTCCAATCTTGAGTCAAATCATGCCAATTTTCATATTGTTTTACATTTTCCTGAGAAATCAAAAGAAACTAGGGATATAGTTATAGCAAAGGTGAAAAAAAATCCATTTTGCACATCTCCGCTTTAAACAACTTCAGCTTATTTTTAATAAATATAGATATTTGGTTTTAAAGGAAAACAAGAAAATACATGAGTCATAAAAGAAAACAGTTTAATAAAAATAAAAATAATATATTAATAGTTATATTAATATTTTTCTATAGAAAAAATAAATACTATTTTTAAATAAATGAAAATGGGAAAAATTAACTGTCAATATGTGTTTATGTTTTTATTTTATGATTTCTGCCTCATGAGTATTTACTCCTTAAATATTAACATACAGCACAGGGAGCATTCTCTGTCACTTAGCATGTTCTTCCATTTAAGTAAGTAGGAATGCAATGAACTGTGTTAGTAACCTGGAGGCAAAATATTGTAGTGAGGGTCTAGATTGAAGGTCTAAATTTGGAACAAAAAATGAAAATGCTAGGATAATTTATGTCATAATGGAAAATGTTATTAAGTTTATTTTTATTACCTTAGATGAATAATTGGTCAATAAAAATTATTTGGAGCCTGGCCTGGTGTTGCACACATGTAATCCCAGAAGCTCAGGAGGCTGAGGAAGGAGAATCAGGAGTTCAAAGTCAGCCTCAGCAACTTAGTGACCTGAGTAATTTAGTGAGATCCTGTTTCTAAAATACAAAAAGTGGCTAGAGATGTGGCTTAGTGGTTAAGTATCCCTGGGTTCAATCCTGGTACCAAAAGAGAAAAAAAATATATATTTGCGAGATAATTTCCCTGTTCTCTCTTATAATAAATACATTGTTATTACCTTATTATATGATCAAGGGTGTTGATGACACACATGTTTGATTATGATACAAATTCATGTTGTATATTTAAATGGGGAAATCCTATTTCAATTTGTTCATTTTGTGAATTACATGGAGATGGAATAATCACATTTTATTTTGTATGAATCTTATGACTTACTGAGCATCAATATTTCTACTAATGTATACACACTCAAGACAAATTTCTCTACAATTGCACTTTTCTGATTTTAGAAGTAAAGATGAACTGGTCAGCATAAAGCAATTTTGTGAGATGACAGATAAAAATGGGCATCAACTCATATTTTCTTCTAAAACATACCATCTCTTTTTGCAAACCCTCTTTTTCCTTTCCATATTGACTGTCTTACAAGACACCAAATGTACAAACTTGCAACAGATCTATACCAAGGCATATTATAATATTTATTTCAAATTTGGTAGTTTAATATTGAAGTAAAAAAAAAAAACAATAGAATAATTCATAGAGAAACCCTTTCCGTTTCCTCTGTAGCCTAAGTTGCAGATTGTTTTATTAATCAATGCAATTGATAAGACTGTCAAAGCTTACCTTGAGAATGAAAGGTCAGGTGAGTGACCTTTAAATTGTTGTTTAATTTGCATGTATGCAAGAGATACTTATAAGTGTTTCCTAGATGTGGATTTTCCCTTTAATCCTCCTACAGATTGCTCTGTGTTGTAAAGTATGTTAACACTAGAACTTTATGATCATTACTATGTAAATTAAGTTTCAATGATACAACTTTCTTTACCAGACAAATTCTGAGTATGTGATGCTGATGACAGATGGCCCTAGAAACACTGTCAAAGTGTCTTCAATCTTACAACTATTCTTATAATAATACTAAGGAATTATTTGCTTTTTCTTCTGTGTTGACCTTAGCACTGATGTTATAAACAATGGTGGATAAAACTGCTGGTGATGTCATACAAGTCATAGTGACCCCAACTGTACTTATCATGGTGTTATTCACTACCAGGCAATTGTTATTTCAAAAATTTACTGAAACAACAAAGTTCTAGGTAAAATTGTACATAATGTAATTGAAAAAAAATAGTAATCAACTTCACTTTTAAATAATTTTTTTGGTATTCTGTAAGAAAAAAAATACCTGAAAACATTTCTGATACATCTGTAAAGAGGATGGCCATTCAGAAGAAAATTGCTTATATGGTTATGAGAGTTCTGTGCTGAATTTGCCATTTTAAGTGGAATACTATTTTTATTTGAGAAAATATCTGGCAGACAAACTGATTATGTGGGTATTTGACAAAAATTTTATTTTAAAATATTTATTGATCCCATTGAGAAAAACAAATGGTAATAATTATTTTCAGAAATAAGATTCAAATTTTCAAAAGAATATAGACTTGGGAAAAACTTAATTTCCTTTAGGATTGGAAGACAGAACCTCAGACAATGAAGACAAAATGTACAATCTTGAAAATAATGTGGACCACACAGTGAAGATGGTAAGAAACCATGAACAGAACATCCACAAATTTTGGAATAGCATCAAAAGATCAAATCAAAGATTTATTGGGATAGAGGAAGGCACAGAGATAAAACCAAAAGGATGCAAAATCCCTTCAATGAAATAATATCAGGAAATTTCCCAAACATGAAGAATAAATTGGGAAATCAAATACACAAGACTACTTACAAGACACCAAATGTACAAACTTACAATAGATCTACACCAAGGCATATTAAAATGAAAATGTCTAGCATACAGAATAAGGATATGATTTTAAAAGCTGCAAGAGAAAAGTTTTAGATTACATACAGGAAGAAACTAATTTGGATCTTAGCAGATTTATCAACCCACACCCTCAAAGGTAGGAGACCCTTAAATAACATATACCAAACTCTGAAAAAAAAATAGATGCCAACTAAGAATCTTATATTCAGCAAAATTAAGCTTCAGAATTGGTAACTAAATAAGAACCTTCCATGATAAACAAAAGTTAAAAGAATATAAAACAAGAAAGATAAATAAAGTTAAAAGAATACAAATCAAGAAAGCCTACACAATGTAACATCCTTGGCAAGATATCCCAAGAGGAGGAAATAAAAATCAACAGTGAAAATAAGTAAAGGGAGAAACTACATTAAAGGAAAAGCCAATCAAAGAAGAAACCAAGTCAAGCAAAAAACCAAAATGACCAGGAATACAAACCATATTTCAAAAATACTTCTGAATGTGAATGCCCTAAACTCAGAAATCAAAAGACATAGACTGGCTGATTGGATTAAAAAAAAAAAAAAGACCCAACGATATGCTGCCTTCAAGAGACTCATCTTATTGGAAAAGACATCCAGAGACTGAAGGTGAACAGATGGGGAAAAACATGCCATTCAATTCACTTGGATTGCATAAATAAGCAGGGGTTATCATCCTCATATCAGATAAAGTGGACTTCAAACCAAAGTCAGTCAGAAGGGATAAAGAAGGACATTTCATTCTGCTTAAGGGAATCATACATCAACAAGACATAATAATTGTAAATATTTATGCCCCAAACAATGGAGCATTTATGTATATCAAACAAACACTTCTAAATTTCAAGAATCAAATAGACCACAAGACAATAATATTGGGTAACTTTAACACATCTCTCTCCCCACTAGATAGATCTTGCTAATAAAAACTAAACAAAGAAACTATACAACTCAATAATACAATCAATACTTTATATTTAGACATATATAGAACATTTCATCCATTAACAAGCAAATACACCTTTTTTCTCAGCAGCACATGGATCCTTCTCTAAAATAGACCGTATGTTATGACAAAAAGCAAGTCTTAGCAAATACAAAAAATACAGATACTATCCTACGTTCTATCAGACGATAATGGAATAAAATTAGAAATCAATGATAAAATAAAAAAATAGAAGCTACTGCAACATCTGGAGACTAAATAATATGCTATTAAATTATACATGAGTAACTGAAGTTATTAGTGGGGTGATAAAAAAAATTCATAGAAGAGAAGGGGAATTCTGATACAACATACCAAAATCTCTGGAACACTATGAAGGCTGTGCTAAGAGGAAAGTTCATCGCATCGAATTCATTCATTAAAAGCAGAAAAAGTCAACAAATAAATGACCTCACACTACATTTCAAAACCCTAGAAAAAGAAGAAATCAAAACCAAAACAGTAGAAGACAGGAAATAATTAAAATCAGGGCTGACATCAATGAAATAGAAACAAAAGAAACAATTGAAAAAATTTACAAAAAACTGGTTCTTTGAAAAAAATTAATAAAATTGATAAAACCCTTAGCCACCCTAACAAAAAGAAGGAGAGAGAAAACTCAAATTACTAAAATTTAAGATGAAAAGGGAAATATCATGACAGATACTTTTGAAATACAGGAAATAATTAAAAACTATTTTGAAAACTTATACTCTAATAGAAAATCTCAAAGACACCAACAAATTTCTAGAGAAATATGATTTGCTCAAACTGAATTGGAAGGGCATACACAATTTAAGCAGATAAATTTCAAGCAATGAAATAGAAAACACCATCAATAGAAGCCTACCAACCAAGAAAAGCCCATGACAAGACAGATTCTCAGATGAATTCTATGAGACCTTTAAAGAATAAATGCGACCAATACTCCTAAAATTATTCCATGAAATAGAAAAGGAGGGAACCCATCCAAACTCATTCTATGAGGCTAGTATCACCCTGATACCTAAGCCAAACAAAGGCCCATCAAGGAAAGAAAACTTCAGACCAATATCCCCAATGAACATAGATATAAAAATTCTCAATAAAATTCTGGCCAATTGCATACAAAAACATATTTAAAAGATAGTCCACCATGATCAACTGGGGTTCATCCTAGGGATGCAAGTTTGGTTCAACACATGGAAATCAATAAATGTAATTCATCACATCAATAGACTTAAAGATAAAAATCATATGATCATCTCAATAGTTGCAGAAAAAGCATTTGACAAAATTTAACACCCTTTCATTTTGAAAACACTAGAAAAATTAGGAATAGGAGGAACATATCTCAACATTGTAAAAGCTATTTATGCTAAGCCCAAGGCCAACATCATTCTAAAATGGAGAAAAATTGGAAGCATTTCCTCTCAGAACTGGAATAAGACAGAGATGCCCTCTCTCACTACTACTATTCAACATAGGCCCTCAAACTCTAGCCAGAGCAATTAGACAGATGAAAGAAATAAAAGGGATATGAATAGAAAAAGAAGAACTCATACTATCACTCTTTGCTGGCTACATGATTTTGTATTTAGAGGGTCTAAAAAAATCCACCAGAAAACTTCTAAAATTAATAAATGAATTCAGCAAAGTAGCAGGATATAAAATCTATACCCATAAGTCAAATGCATTTCTATACATCAGTGATGAGCCCTCAGAAAGAGAAATTAGAAAAGCCACCACATTTACAATAGCCTCAAAAATATTATATTTGGGAATCAATTTAACAAAAGAGGTAAAAGACTTATACAATGAAATTTACAGAACACTGAAGAAAGAAATTGAAGAAGATTTCAGGATGGAAAGATATCCTATTTTCTTGAATAGATAGAATTAATATTGTAAAAATGGCCATACTACCAGCCTCATATAGATTTAATGCAATTTCAATTAAAATCCCAACAACATTCCTAATAGAAATACAAAAAGCAATTATGAAATTTATTTGGAAAAATAAGAGACCCAAAATAGCTAAAGCAATTATTAACCAGAAGAGTGAAGCAGGAGACATCATAATACCAGACTTTAAACTATACCACAGAGCTATAGTAACAAAAATGGCATGGTACTGACACCGAACTAGATAGGTAGACTAATGATACAGAATAGAAAATGGTATAGAGACAAACCCACATAAATACAGTTATCTCATTCTTGACCAAGGTACTGAAAACATACATTGGCAAAAAGATAGCCTCTTCAACAAATTGTTCTGGAAAATTGGAAAACCATATGCAACAAATTGTAATTAAACCATTATCTCTCTCCTTGAACAAAACTCAACTCACAGTAGACCAATGACCTAGGAATTTGACCACACACTCTGGGCTTAAATAGAAGACAAAGTAGGCCCAAATCTTCATCATGTTGGATTAGGTCCTGACTTCCTTAACAGAACTCCTAAAGCATAGGAAATAAAATTAAAAAATAATAAATGGGATGGATTCAAACTAAAAAGCTTCTTCTCAGCAGAGGAAACAATCAACAATGTGAAGAAAGAGCCCATAGAGTGGGAGAACATTTTTACTTTGCACACATCATATCTATCGAGCACTAATTTCCAGGATATATAAAGAGCTCAAAAAACTCAAGACCAAAAGAATAAATTATCCAATCAATACATGGACTAAGGAAATGAAAAGACACTTCACAGAAGGGGAGACATAATCAATCAACAAATATATGAAAAAATGTTTACCTTCAATAGTAATTAGAGAAATGCAAATCAAAACTACTCTAAGACTCCATCCATCTCACTCCAGTCAGAATGACAATTATCAAGAATACAAGCAAAAATAAGTGTTGGTGAGAATGTGGGGGAAAAGGTACACTTGTACATTGCTGGTCTCACTGCAAATTGGTGCAACCACTCTGAAAAGCAATATGGAGATTCCTTAAAAAACTTGGAATGGAATCACCTTTTGGCCCAGATATCCCCACTCCTCGGTTAAAGGACTTAAAATCAGCATACTATAGTAATGCAGCCACATCAGTATTCATAGAAACTCAATTCACAATAGCTGAACAGTGGGACCAAACTAGATGCCCTTCAATAAATGAATAGATAAAGAAACTGATTATATATGTGTGTGTATATATATATATATATATATATATATATATATACACACACACACACACACACACACACACACACAAACACACACACAATGGAATATTACTCAGACTTAAAAGAGAATAAGATTATGGCATTTACATGTAAATGGATGGATTTGGGAAATTTGATTGGGCAAATGGGGGACATGGGGGTAGAAAGATGGTGGAATGCGATAGACATCATTACCCTGGGTACATGTATGACTATACATATGGTGCAACTCTACGTCATATACTACCAGGGAAATGAAAACTGTGCTCCATTTTGCACAATAAACCAAAATGCATTCTATTGTCATGTATAACTAATTAGAATACCAAAAAAAAAAAAGAGAGAGAGGAACATGGATGAACCTAGAAGACCTTATGCTAGGTAAAGAAGCCAGTCACCAGAGGACAATTGCTCTATGATTCCTCATACATGAGGTATCTAAAATGACCAAATGCATAGAATTAGAGAATAGACTGGTAATTTTTGGAATCAGGGGAATTGTTGCTTATTAGGTATAAATATTCAGTTATGCAAAATATTTAAGTCCTTAGGTACAATATATCACTTCTAGTTAACAGTATAGCATTTTGCACTTGAATATATGCTGAGGATCTCATGTGTGTATATGTGTGTGTGTGTGTGCATGTTTAAATCTATTTCAGTTTTAGGGGCAGAGAGCTGTCAACGTGAAATCAAATGTACCACAAACTGGTTATATTGTAAGACTTCATTTGTGGGGTTTTTTGTTGTTGTTGTTGTTGTGTTTTTTTGGTATCAGGGATTGAACTCAGGGGCACTCAACCACTGAGCCACATCCCCAGCCCTATTTTGAATTTTATTTAGAGACAGTGTCTCACTGAGCTGCTTAGTGCCTCTTGTTGCAGAGGATGGCTTTGAACTCACAATTCTCCTGTCTCAGCCTCCCAAACTGTTAGGATTACAAGCGTGCGCCACCACGCCAGGCTACTTCATTTGTTTTAATGATTAAAAAAAAAAAAAAAAAAAC
>NW_025999949.1:13651237-13704884 GCF_001458135.2 Marmota marmota marmota
ATTAAAAAAAAAAAAAAAAAAAAAGGTTGCACGTTTATCAGTTACTCTTTTTCTGTAATTCTCCCTAAAAGAGGATTAGAATAAATCACTGACAATTTGAGAGAAAGAAAGAAAGAAAGAACACAAAAAAGCAAAAAAAAAAAAAATAGTATTTAAAATATTCATCATTCCTTAGATAATTTAAGGATAATAGAGAAATATAACTATGTTCAAAAAGAAGATCAATAATTCAAATAAGTTATGGAAATATAATTGTGCTAGAGAGATCTAACTAATAGAATAAAATTAAATAATTAAATAATACTGCATGTAAAATTTTCCAAATTTGAAGGACAAAAGTACAAAAATAACCTTGTCACAAGTATTAGGATGTCTCCTTATGTAGAAAATAAAATTAAACCATCTGCAAAACACACATAGATCAAGAAAAAACTCATAAAGCATATTTCAAACTCTATAAAAGTTTCCTATCTAAAAACTACATCGCAATTAAATATATTGTAGTTTATCTTAAGTGCTCTAAATATAATTGTCTAATCTTTGTTAAGATTTATTATAAAATTTCATTTATGTCTATAGTTATATTAAGTGTCAACTCTAAGCCTAATACTCTTTGAAAGACTTAGATCATCTGTAAAGCAAGCATATTTATATAATATATTCTGATTTATCTTGCTGCAACAAGTTCATGGGATTCTGGGAGCAAAGATGATGATAATGATGCCACAGATATTTGCTGAGGGTCTGTTGTGCATGGACACAGTGGTGTCAAGTATTTCATGTATTATCTCCAAATTTACAACAGTTCTCTATTCATAGATTGAAATGACTAAACAGGGCATGTCCTTTTCTGCAGTTGTGGTTTCTGGAAGAAACTCTTCAAGGGGCAGATTATTAATTGTATGGTGTTCTAGTCTATGCCCAAGCCAAGACTGATAGAGGCCATTTTGTAACATTTGTACTATCTTGAAATTTATAATAACTTGACAAGCTTTATTCCAACAGCTGTATCCCTATCTGAAAACAACCAAACCACAGGTAGATAAAAGGATGGGGAAAAAACACCTTATCAGGCTCTTCAGCTGGCTCCTGCCTCTTAAAATCCTAAATGGGCTAATCTTGTCTTTTAATATTTGTTATAGGTCACCTTCCGTTTTTTATCCAAAGTAAAACAAAACTCCTAGATAATAAATTTTGCATAACCAGTAGAGAAAACATAATTTCTTATCTTTTAAAAATCTTTACCTGTATTTTCCTGAGTTCAGGCTCAGAGTTTTGACTCTGAAATCCATTTATGTGGGGAAAAAATAAAACATACCAAAGTTCTTATGCAAATAATGTTCATTTAAGACAAAAGCACCCTTTGGAATTTAGAAAAAGAAAATGAGAAAGATGACAGATATTTAGATTTTGTTTTGCTTTGTTTTCTATCTTAGTTCACTCAGCTCATCAATTTAGGCAGCTAATATATGCCAGAGCAATGATATCAACAATTCATGTTTGATAGGGGCTCTTTTGATATAGTACAAAGCTTCATGTATATTGTCCTTTTTTTTTTTTAAGGAGAATACAGTTTTCTCAACAGCAGATTCCATAATATAACTATTTCATGCACTTTTCTCCTATGAAACTAAATAGAGTTATAGGAAAAGTAACAGATTAATAAATGATGTGGATTCCAATTAAAATTAGAATTTCTGATACCATTTAATTCAGAGTAAATAACAAATAATAAACCTTAGTATACATAAAGCACTATGCATAAAGGATACAAAAATAACAGTTTTTATTTTTAAATTGTAAAGCTGAAGTCAACATGGAAGCCACCTTAATCTTTAAATTTTGCTTGACAATTAATTTGTAAACTCAAAAATCATTACTATATCTTCACTTATATTTTATTAATCTCAACCATGTAATTTATAGGTATTGGGAATATAAGCATAAGAACCAAAAACTAAAAAAGAGACACTGCATTGAACTAATTGCTTTTCACTGGGAAGTGTCCCACAGGAAAAAGGTTTCTTAAAAAAATTTGAAACTGTGTGTGTGTGTGTGTGTGTGTGTAATATATTTCCTAAAATGAAACTGGCCTCCCTACCAAATATGTGTTGCCAATTCTTGGGTGTTTTGTTTCACTATATGGCTATAGAGTCTCAAGTGGATTTCTGAGCTCTTACGGAATTATTTTTGACTCATGGATAGCTGTCAAATTGTTGCTATTTTTGTGGGGAAGGAAGACTGAGATCTCTTGTTCTGACATCTTGCTGATATCATTCCTCAATTCATTGACTTTTCATTGTCATTAGAATCAGAAAATTCAAACATTCTCTGTCAATCACCTAACCCTGGCTGTACTTCTCAGATCATTGCTAACCTTTTCCACAGGTATAGCCACAGGCTTTCATTGGCTTGCTCACTTATAGAAAACTCTTCTCCACCTTTGATTGCAGTTGCTGGGATACTCTTCCCTCACTGCTTGGATCAGTTTCTTCCTTTATTCCTGTCTGATTGTAATAGTGAGGGATTCCCAGCTCAGCCAGTCTAGGAGGGCCTTCACTGAAGACTGATTAAATTTTCTTCATATCTTATGCAATTATATTTATTTGTTTAACTGTTTGTATTCACCCATCTGAAAATAAAGGAAATGACAATAATATCAACCATATAGGACTATTGTTAAAAATAAGTTAATATAGACCACATGCATATATTAATGAAAAACATCTCAAGATCAGAAAATATGTCTCATTTTGACTCAGAATTTATTTCACATACTTACGGTAGTGTGTTGACCATAGCTTATGGTAGTCAACAAATAAACAATTGTTGGATGATTGAATGTGTTTGTAGGTTACAAGAAGATTTTTTTATTTAATAATCTTTTACACAGATAATTTAGAGGTATAAAAAACAAGATCTCTATGAAAAAAAAAAGGTTAAAGGAATTTTAATTATTCAACCTAGAATAAAGAAGGCCAAAAGTAGTTGGGAAAGTTTATTTATAAAGTTGTGGACAAAGGCAAATGAAATTCAACATCACAAGGCAAATGATGGCTATTTCATTTAGTTTTTGCTTTTTAATACTTTGAGTTGATGTAGTTAAAACTGAGTTGATGGAGGTAACCAGTTCTATTTCCACTGAGAATGGAAGAAATAAAAATAAACTTAAGCTAAATCATAAAGAATAAAGGGTAGCTAGAAGGAAGACATTCCTTACTGTGAAAGTTATTACAACTATTCCAGTGAGTTACTGAAAGAGGGAGTCATAAAAACTTATTTGAAATTTTATTTATATTTTTGATGTCTGGGAAAACAGCTACATACCTTACTTAGATGGCAGGATCAAGAAGATGCTTTCAACAACTTTGATGGTAATATTTTATCAAAATTTCAAATACTTAAGATTTTCAAATATATTAGTAATTAACATAAGGGTGGGATGCTTTTTCCATAGGCAAATACAATTTAATTACCTCTACAAAAATTTTTATTTTTAGAGTAATATATCAAACAATGCAAACTTCCTGAATAGTCTATTTTGTCCTTATAATTGCCATCACTAAGTAATTTCCTAAATTGATTCATTTGTGCATAATGAAGTAGGTTTCATTAAAATTAGTTTTAAAATTATTTTATTAGTTCTTTTTAGTTAGACATGACAGTAGCACCCATTTGGATATAATTACAAAAGCATGGAATATATCATTTTAATCAGGACTCCATTCTTGTGAATGTACTTGATGGTGGGATTCACTGTGGTATATTCATATACGTACACAGGAAAATTACATCAGATTAGTTCCACTGTCTCTTGTTTCATTATCTCCCTTCATTTCCCTTCATTCCCCTTTGTATAATCTACTGAACTTCTATTCTCCCCCTCTCCCCTCTTATTGTGGGTTAGCTTCCACAATTCAGAGAAAACATTCAACCTTTGGCTTTTGGGTACTGGCTTATTTTACGAAGCATAATAGTCTCCAGATCCATCCTTTTGCCAGCAAATGGCTGAGTAATGCTCCATTGTATATATACACCACAGTGTCTTTATCCATTCATCTGTTGAGGGACATCTAGGTTGGCTCCACAGTTTAGCTATTGTGAATTGTGCCACTGTAAACATTGATGTGGCTGTGTCACTATAGCATGATGATTTAAAACCCTTTGGATATATACTGAGGAGTGGGATTGCCAGGCAAATGGTGGTTCATGCCTAGATTTTTGAGGAATCTCTACATTGTTTTCCAAAATTTGTGTACTAGTTTACAGTCCCACCAAAATGTATGTGTGTTCCCTTTTCCCCCACATCCTAGACAAAATTTATTCTTACTTGTATTCTTGATAATTGCTATTCTGACTGGATTGAGATAAAAATTTCAGTGTAGTTTTAATTTGCATTTCTCTAATTGCTAGAGATATTGGACACTTTTTCATATATTTGTTGAAATCATATTTCTTTTGAGAACTGTCTGCTTAGTTCCTTTGCTCATACTGATTGAGTTTTGTTGTTGTTGTTGTTGTGTGTGTGTTAATTTTCTTTAGAACCAAAGTACAATAGTGGTTGGTTAGGTTAACTGGCCAACTCAAAGTTAACACCATTGTATTCAAAGTACTAACATATATCAGACTTTGGTGAAAAATGAAAAGTTATCCACAAAACATGGTTTAGAAACATTAAGGATGAGATATACTGTGATTCTTTGATGCATTTTTTCAGTAAGAGCTGTGGTTCTACATTCAGAGCTTCTAACACTCCCAGTCTTCCCTTTCATAAAAGGTACAGATACTGAAATGAACAAAAGGATTAACTTTCAACCCCTGTTTTTTTGTTGTAAGTTTTGTTTATGCATCTTTGTTTCCTTCTCCTTGTTCTGGGGTCAAGGTAGGATTTCAAAAAGTATGAGATGTTATTATAAAAAGTACTGCAAGTTATGGGAACAGGAGATTTTACAACCAGTTAGTTTGCTTCTAGAACATTTAATATGTATATCAGTCTTGTGGCAAATTGATGAGTCACTTCCAATTCAGGTCCCTAAAAGGGATGCAGCCTTAGATCCTCCAGATACATGGATAAACAATGTTGTGTCCCCTTTTAATCATACTTTTCTAAGGTACAAGTGTTTGTCTTTTTTCTAATGCAATGTTTTTCATCTGTAGAATTTTGTTTTAACAATGCCTGTGGACTATTTTTGATGTCACTATTGTAGTGCAAATGGTTGTTACCAATTTCTAATGTGTAGAACTCAGGGATGCTGCTCATTATCCTACAATGCACGGGAAAGAACTGCATCATAAAAAATTGCCCGGTACATGATGCCAACAATGCTGAGATTTTAAACACTCTCCTGGTGGACTGAGCTGTCTGTAGGAAGTTGAGGTGTTTCTTTGGAAACATACAGAATCTAGCACAATATTCATTACATTAATTGTTTTTGCATCTAAAAACATCTGTTATTTACTGATGTTTTTATCTTCAGACAATTTAGAAGGGGACTTTTCTGGCATATATGAAGGTCAAGAGATTATTCCCATTATACTCTAAAAACTCTAAATTAATTGCTTTATTCAAAATTCAAAAACCTGATTAAAACTCTTCAGTAGTTTCCTTTTTGCCTCAGATAAAGAATATTCTAAGATATACTCCCTCTCCCACTTCATCTTGTATTCATCTGTGTTAGTCTACCTACTCTTCTATTCTAACTTTTTCTCAGTTCTTCCAGTGCTCAAATTGAATCTAGAAGTAGTTTGTAAACATGTAACAATGGGCACTTTTTAATTAAGTCTTGTGTGAGGCAATATTCTAAATTCAGTAGCACATTTTTGAAAAGTCTAATTAGTAACTGAAACAATAATACGTTGGTATTGTTATTAACTTCATGCACAAAATGAGTAAACTGGAACCCAGACAATTTAAGTCACTTGGAGGATTCATCAACACATAAGTGTAGAAGCTCTTGAAAAAGGGGACATGGATTAGTACATTCCAGGTTGAGCAATCACACCAGAAAAGACAAAGCTAGTGGCACATGCCTGTAATCCCAGCAACTTGGAAGGGTGAGGCAGGAATACCCCAAGTTTGAGGCCAACCTCAGTAACTTAGCAAGAACCTATCTCAAAAAAAAAAAAATGCTGGGGTGTAGCTCAGTGGTTTAGCATCCCTGGATTCAATACAAAACAAATGTCAGAACACAAACAAGGTGTCTCAGGGAACATAGTCAAAATGACATAGCATTTGATTTACTATGGTTGAGTAAAATGGGGCCCACTGAATCATTACTCAATAATAATGCTAAAAATATATATTTACTCTATTATAGATTCTCCCTTCCAAATATTCATTTTATTCTTCAAAACTCAAATATCTAAAGCAATAACTATTTTATATCTCTTTGTTTCCATTCTATATTTGTTTTATGTATATTTAATAATAGTGTTCATATGATTTTCTTTACTTAAAAATGCATGTCCTAAAATATTTAAAGATTGCAAAGAAGCCTTTTGCAAAAAATTCTAGAACCAAGAAAATGGAAAATTCATTCTTAGCCATCACTATTGTCCCTATTTCTAATGACTCTTTCAACTCTTAATAGTAATGCCAAATTTTTGCTTTGGGACCATTCTTTTATAAGTGAGATAATATTAATAAATAAAAGCATCACTGATAACCTTTTTAAATATTTTGAGGATTAAGTTATTTATACATAAATAAATGTATCAGTAAGTGAAATTCAGTGTACAATTTAATTATGTAGTTATGATGAAAACACATTCTAAGAATTGTTCTAAAAACAGGCTTGGGTTATAAATTTTTTTTTGTCAACAAGAAATGTTACTAATTAAAACAATAATGAATATAAATGAATGCAATAAAATTGGTAGTTTTCAGTATATGACTATAAGGACACACTGTGAAAAACAATTGTATATATGAAATGAATAATGATTCACAAATAGTTCATTGCATAGAAGTATAAATAAAATCTACATACAGGAACTGAAAAACTTCAGGATATATAGACATGTAGATATCTATCTTTATATACATATCTGTATATATTAAAAGTAGGAAATTAAGATACAGAGATATATAAATGTATGTATATATATTTTTTCAATAAAGTAATATTCACTTTAAGTGTGACATTTCCCAGAACAAGGTAAATAAGACATCAAAGTCATGATAAATAGGTGATAGTTAAGTTTTCTAGCTAAAACCCTATACTGTCTTCTTGTTAACTACTCATGTAAATTGGGATATCAATTTGATCAATTGATAAACTATTTTTGACATAAACTTTCCAATTTTTGAATCATAAAGATGGATAATATTCTGGCAAGAAGAATGCTTAGAAAAAGTTATTTTAGAAGACACCAGATGACTCTCTGAAAATAATATATTCTCTCAAATTTGTTTTTCATCTTATCTGTAGTGACAACTCGTCAATTACCTACTTGGTATCTTCCTCTCCTGCCTGTTTATATAAAAGAATCCCAGTGCTTTCCTTGTTTTTTAATTCTTGCAGTATTGCCTCTGATCCAATTCCAGGGATATAGGTTGATCAGTTTAAGCAAATTGGTAATTCAGCCTTAAGTGTCTCACTTAGTATGATTTACAGAGCCTTGCTCATGTGATATTTCTTTTTCTGTGTATTAATGTGAAGGTTGAATGAAACTGTCTTGCCTATGAAGAAAAGAAGTTTAAAACAATCCAATACCAAAGACAGTAGAGAAGGTAGATGAGAAATGACTGGTCTTTGATGATTTATATTGTTGCTTCAACAAAACAAATAAATTTCTAAACTTTTCGTTTTATTCTAGTTGATACAAAGGACAGTTTCATACATCATGACAAAACAATGCCTGGGACATCAGTATTTCTGTAGTTAATTTGTGAATAGTTTTGTTTTGGTTCCCTTGCAATCTAGAAAGACAGCACTCATAGGTAGAATCATTTTATGCACTAGATTCATGCAAGTTATATAGGAGTCAAGGTGTGACATTAAAAGTAGTAAATAAAGATACAGGGAAATAAATTCTACTTAGCCAATTAAAGATACTAATATACATGTAAAATAAAGCATCAAAAAGCAATTAATTCCTTGTATAGTTGTAGATTTAGTGATTAAATCAGTGGAACATACATAGTTCTGCATGCACAGATAAAGTAAACTTACATGTATGGGAGGTAGCTCAATAAATCTGTACAACTTGAATTGATCCTGTTTTATGTTTAGTTAGTAGACGACTGAGACAACCAACCCAAATCTAAGTCAACAAGATCAGCATATAGAATACATGGTTTGTAAAAGTCCTTTTTATTGTATGTTAGGATGTGTAAGACTAATTCAAAATTATACTGGTATTAGCCAGAAAATATAAAGCAAGACCATATGCTTTGTTTTCTAATCACTATTATTTTATTGCCTATGATCTTGATTAAATGGCACAAAACAGATTGGAAATAGCATGGTGCTTGAGACAATAATGCTAGAACTTAAATTTTCCTTAGGAAGTGTGAGAATTCAATGGCAATTTAACAGGTCAGAATTCAGAGATAAAGCATGTGACATGGATCCCTTAGGGAAGAAATGTATCACCTAAAAATAAATCAGATAGTATATATACCAGGATTTTCTGTGATTTTTTTATTCTTTTTGAGGACTCAAGCTTTATGCTTCAGTGATTTGAGCAAAAGCTAGCTTAGTCTTTCTTTTGTTTGTGTTTCTTCTTCTGAATAGAGAACAATTTCATTAAAATCCCTCTTACTCCTTTCATTTATTCATTGCCAATTACAGGATTAGAGTATAATTAATATGTATGGCTCTATATAATTTGGAATAGTAAGCTATAAATACATGTTTCAAGGGAAATTTGATTTTTATATCACAGAATCATAAATTCAATTATAAAAAAGGTAGCAGAGACAAGCACAAAGGAATTATATGGATTTTCCCCTTGTGCATTTCTGTTTGGGACATCAATCATATAAGAAGCTTCCATGTATATGTAATGTATGTATAATATATGTTAATATATACACATACACATTTATATGTAATTTAATAAATAAAAATTATCCTATTGAAAGACTTATAATCAGGTTCTGATTCTGCTGTTCACTAATAGTATAATTTGTTACGTTATTTAAACTCTCTTAGACAATGGTCAAATGGGATATTAAATATGGCTTTCCCTTTTCTGAATTTTTGACCCCAAACTCTTTTCAAAAAGTAGTGCAGAAATGATAAAACTGACTACAGTACTTTTAGTTCACTTCCAGAGTTCCTAAGAATGGTCCAGGGAATTGATCTAGAGATGGCAGTCAGGAAGATTCCCTAGAAAGCACCAACAGTCTGAAGCTATATTCAGTCCTTCTCTTGGGGGAAAAGTGAGCATCATCTCCCATGTCCCAAAGTAAATAAGGCAGACTCTGAGGGAACTGTAAGACAGCTTGACATTAGTTTTCTAGAAGTTATGAGAGCCCACATAAATTAGTTTTTGCTCATACATGGAAAAGCCTAATGACCAAGGATTTGTTCAAGCTACATTGGATTTCAGAAGGGAGAAGGCAAGAATTGGGAGAGCAGCAAATGATAGGGTGGGAAGGGAATTAAAACACTAAATAGAAAGTATATGTAGGATGGTTTCTCAGGTACGAGGGCATGAGGAAATAGGAATGGGCTGTGAGAATAATTAGTTACATGATCAAGTAATTAATGATGCAGATTTCCCAAAGATTGGGTCTTATAACAATCCACAATTTTTTGAGTGGAGGAAAACTGTATTTAGGAAGTTTCTATATGTGAGCTACCATATTCAAGAGCTAACCATGAGACTTTCCCCAACTTGCATAACTCCACATTTTTTGGCAGTTTTGAGGAGCCAGAAATAGCACAGGAAAGCAAGGGAAAAGTGGCAAAGCCAAAAGTAATAATGTAAAAGAACCACCATTTCCTGTCCATCCCATATAATCTTTGGAGCCTGAGTTAGGCATCAACTTGAAAGGAGAAAAAAATTAAAATATATGAGCAATATATATTAGTTTATACAGGACTTTTAGAACCTGAAAGTTATTACGACCTTACAGTTATGGGAAAATCATGCTTAGATATAATCAGAGATTGTGAAGAGAAACGTTACTTTCTGTTTAAAACCTAGTAAGTTTCATTAAACATAATATCACAATGCTAGATGTCATAAAAGAATTCAGTGTTTCTCCCACACATACTTTGATGGTGAGAGATCCAGTGCTTGGTTTTGATAAAATAATAATAAAATACTAGTAATTGTTTTATTTTGCCTATTACTCTAAGTGGTTTATTATACATGTGTTGATCTTTAGCAATCATAAGAGTTTGTTATGATGAAAATCCCATTGACATTGGTACAAATGGAGACTTAGAATGATTAAACAATATCCCTGAAGGCAAGGATCTGATATGAGAGAATGCCTGCATTTTAACCAAGGTCCATCTGACTCCAAAATATCAAGGACTGTGCTCTATGAGGTCATTTCTCAGTCTCATTTAATATACTCTCCCCAAATATACTATTAGCCAAACTTTACAACCAGAATAATTTACACTGTTTAGAACCTGACTCAAGGGTGAAATAAAAAGGGGACAGAGTCTTCCCAGCATCACTTTAATGCAGACCTTTCTCTAGGGCTGTTTTACAAGCTCATTATATGGAAGAGATGAGGGTGGGACACACTGAATGTCAGCAGAGCCCCTCCATATCAGGATAGCATAAAAATTCCACCTAGGAACTTATTTTAAAGCAGAGCCAGGAGGAAAACTGTCTAAATATTTACGTAAATGAGTCAAGGTTTAATAAATTTCAACTTGTGGTTGATTTGTTAAATTGTATTAGAGTCTGTTTCCACTTGATCCAATACTGCTCTAAATAAAACCTTAGTTTTTATGATTGAAACTTAGCAAATGATAATTAAGTTGTGAAGCAATTTTCTCTTTTTTTTTTTTAAGGGAGGTAATTCCCAATTCCAATATAAAGCCTGTGATGAGGTAAACACTCCACCTTTTAAAGCATTCTTGCCAAAGATGTCTTCAGACAGAACTAGGTTTTCATTTCAGTTTTAGAGGTAGTATTTTAAATGATGTAATCAGATGCTTCCCCCTAATTGTTATCACTGGTATCTGTCAGTGTGTAGTACAATCAAGTCATATTGTTACAACATAAAATGCTGAAAAAGAAATCACCAACAATTTAATATAAAAAGCCTGTATGATACTTTATAAAATTTCTTTTTTAAAGATTTCAGGTGCAGAGAATTGGCTTAATTAAAATATCCTTTGAGAAAGATATCCTCATTTTCCATGAATGGTATAATTTTATTGTGTTTTATTTTACTGTTTTTTTAAATAATAATATGAACACCTATGTACACTAACGCAGAACATAACCAATAACTAAAATACATATATGTGCTCAATTTTACTATATCTTTGCATATCTCTCAAAGTTATCATTAAGATAAACTTTTACTTTTTAAGTTTCTTGACTTTAAGATTTATATCATATACATGTGTTTGCATAATAAATATGTGTGTGGGGGGGTTAATTTTGAGTCTTTTTGAACTATCTACAATGCCTATAAACCTAAATATCTTCCAGGGGAGTTACATTTTAAAGAAACTTATGTTAAAAGAAAGTGCTATTTCTTGGTGCTTAAGATCATTTATTTTTACAGTTGTGCAATAGTTTGTTATGTATATGTGCTTATTTTTAAATTAAATCTCCAGTCAGTGAACAGTTGATTTTTTCTATTTATTAATTTTTACTATTGTAAAAGTAAATAATAAGAATGTTATTATATATGTCCCTTGATATATATTCTCAAAAATATATGTACCAAAAGTGAAATAATGTTAGTCAATTGTTTTTCAAAGTTTGTAATTTGACCCCACACTAATAATCTATAAGTGATCTAAACAGATAATTGCTTCTAAACGCCTTAATATACTAAGACTTTTAATTTTTTCCTTTGTACCAATTGACTGGTTATAAAACATTATCTCATTTTAAACTTGATTTGAATATTTCCAATCACTGTTGGGGTCTAACATCTCTTTATATTTTGACTAGTTCTTATATTTGCATGTGTTTTATTCATGTCATTAAATATTTATACTGAATTAGCCCCAAAATGGTAGAATTATTTTGGTTACCTAAATGCATATTGAGCATTACAATTCAGAAAATTCAACAACTAAATATAAAATGGTTTTCAGATAAGGAAAAATGTTTTTAATTTTTTGGTTATTTGCTGGACCAGTAAGATACTCCCATTACCTTCTGCAATCTTATTTGTTATTTAATGGACTATATACTATCATTACTAAGATTAAGGTAATCCCGGAAGACATATGAATCAATACAGTAGAATAGTGTAAGTCTAAAAATACATTTATATGATAAGGGTTAGTTTCAGATAAAACATTGCAAATACACAAATGAAGATTTATTAAGTTATGAGAGTTGGGAAATCTTGTTTGAAATTTGAAAACACAAATTTGAGGATAAATATTCTATAACTAACGCCAACATTAATTTTGAGATTAAGTAAATTGCCATTTGAAAACTAATAGAACTACTAGTAAAAAAGGAAATTATTTAAAAATCATTAGATACTATGTGATCATTAGTTTAATACCTAAATTTATGAAACATCATAATAAAACTTAACAAAATTTATTAATAGTTATTATTTGTATTTAATAAAGACTCATTTTAAAAGAAACTAATAAGTGCTTGGTTATGTAGGCAAAGGAGGTACATAGGAAACTTATAAAGAGGAAAAATAAAACTATTAGCAAACAATAAAGACACATGATTATTGTTTAAAGTTATCAAATAAAATTCAAACTAAAAATAGGATGTGACTTTTACTTTAGAGAAATGGATCATGAAACTCAATGCAAGCAGGTATTAGTAAAGCAGATGACTCCTGTGTTGTTCCTACTGGTATGTGTGGCTAACACTGGAGGGAAAGCAGATTGCAATGTTAAATTGGGAAATCTAAGTGTTTCATAAGCCTGCCATAGGACCTTTTTCCTAGAAACTCTCTTAAAAAATAATTTAAAAGGGAGGCACATTATAAAACTTATGATAGTCATTTAATCTTGAATAACTAGAAATAGCTCAGATATTCAAATATGAATGAGGGACTAAATAAATTATCCCTTTAGGCAAAAGCTCTTCATTCTTCAACTATGTGATTTCAGTAGTCAGCAACAGCATCTAGTTTGGGAATAGGTGTCTAACACCATCAACCCTTTCTAACCATTGTACCCATTCCGATTTCTGTCTTTCCTATAAGGTCTCTTAGCATCCTGTAAATGACTTGTCTTCATTAAGGCCTTCATAGTATTTTCTCAGAAATTATACAGTTCTAAAAGACTTTCTTTGTCTCTTAGATTGAGAAAGAATTTTCACTGCTTCAGTTATTCTCTCTCTCTGGAAATTTAAAATACTTTTCAGGATTTCCAGAAGAGTTTAAATTCTCTGGTCAGCTCTGACCTATTGTTCCAAGTTAATAATTACCAATTGTTACCCACACCAAAGAATCAAACTAATACAAAAACAGGAAAATATCAGGAAAATCCTACAAATGCCCACTCACCATAGTATATTTTTCAGAAGGGCTGTGAATTTCCACTACTGAAAAGAAAAATAATTTCAAATTGTACACAAGAAATTCCTATTCTGCCTTTCTGTCATTTCATCTTGTGTGAATTCCCAGGAGCTCTTCCCTCAACTTAGTGTTCTCACTTTTAATATTTCACTTCTCTTCACATACTTATTGTTATCCCTTCCTTAAAAATTATTTCTCTCATACAGATTTTCTCAAATCTAGCAGTTCTGCAATCTGCTTGTTTTTGCTTTGCCTTAGATCCTCACTTACCCAGTAGCATTGCATCTTTTGCCTCAATTAGTTTGTAAAGCCATTTTTTTCTAAGTAGACAACAGTTTAAAAAGTGACATTCTACATATTTATAAATATATGCTTATTTTTAAATTGTCTCATTTATTATGAAGTCTATGATTCAGAAAGCACTATTCTTTTAAGTTTGTATTCATGGGTCTAGCAAGAGTCCTATTATATAATAATAGGTTTCCAATAAGCATTCATAAATTATGAAAGAATGAGTACAGCTGACTTTTTCATTTATTGACCTCCAGGCTGATGGTATATACTCATTGTTATATAGAATAAATTAATATTAATACATGCTGATAAAATATACATGCTATATAAAAGGCTGTGGAGAATTCATAGAGAAGCAAGTTTTAAAGAAAACAGGCATCTTCTTGTAAGTGACCCAGAGCATTGATACCGCCAGTTATCGGTGACAAGTTCTATTCCTTCACATGTTGAAGTACAACATTAGAGAAGCACACCAAGGCAAGCATTTGAAACAGGGCTTATTTATAAAGGGGTAACATAGACTTTTCCTGGAAAGGAGAAAGGGGCCATAGCTGGTATCCTGGTATCCCAAGAACTGAGGGTATTCGCCCTTTTTATATGTCCTAGGCTTCCTTTGTTCTCCTGCTCTCTTTCTCTTATCTCTCTCTTTCCTGCAAACTGACTAGTCCCAGGAGATGCTCTATGGGATGGCAAAAAGGTGAGAAGCATCAGATGGGTTGGAAGGGCTAAGGTGGAGTGATCTGGGTAGGAAGGGGACATAATTAACAACTCCCTGTGGAGAGGGACAATTCCTGGGATAGGTTACCTTAGCAACATGTTGGAGCAGAGGCAGGTTATCTTGATAAGAGTGAAGGAAAGGCTCTGAAGGCATCAGCATTTTAATCCTTCTCCAACATCCTGGACTCACTCAAATGGGCCTCCTTGATCTGATCTGACTCGATTTACCTATCTAAACCAACTGCCTCTTTTAATTCTGGCTTCATCATTATTTAGTGATTCAATTCTCTGGTTTAAAAAAAAAGTCTCAAAAATTAAATGGTAAATGTGGAGTCACTTATATATGTGCATGTATCTGCTAAACACCACCAGACAACTGTCATTATTTTTGGAATTTTTAACTGAAACCATATATATTTTTTTTTTTTAGATTTAGTGTGACAGAAGGGAAAGGACATGAACCTGCAACTAGAAAAAACTTGGATTTTACTTCTGAGTAAAATGTATTTTGAATTAGTGTAGGTCAAGGCTGTTTATGTTGGTCTGATTTTCTGTATTGAAACAACACAGCATTAGCATCATAAACAGAATTTAATGGAAACTGATTCAAGGGAATAAGAGAGAAGGCTTGTTTTTTGAAATGAAATGAACTTAGATCGTGGAAGGCTTCAACTTCTTCCAGAGAAAAATTGTCACAAGTATTAATGGAAAGGTAGTTTAATATAAAGATATTGTACAGCTTTATGGAAAACTACACACTTAATGGAAGAGACATTCTAAAAATCATGTAAGCAAGCTTAAAGGGTGGGAGGAAGTATACATGACACCATGGTCTGTTATAATACAAAGGGCCTGCCCAGTTGGAGATGAGGCCCCTCATCCCTTGAAACACAACTCAAAGGCTGAGGAAGCAATGGGGGTATTTGCAGGGTTTCAACTAGCTGTATGTCACCCTCTTGGTTTATTTTACTGAAACTAGTGACTTTAGAAGACTGACAGTTTGCCTTTTTTGAAAATTTCGCTTATTATGAACAGTGGATAAAATGGTGGGATTCCTCTTTTAGATGTGATTCTATAAAAGAAGAGTACTTGAGTGAGATAAAGTGGTTCCAGGAAGTTTAATCTCCAGGCTGGTTTTTAGCAGTAAATCATTGACATCAATCTAGGGAGCAAGCTTTTTAGGTCTAGTCTCTTAGTATTAAATGAACTGGATTATATTATTTTAATTTTTTTCCCTCATGATAGAAAGTTATGGTTAATATATCTATTCATCTTTTTACATTTTTATCTCTTTTTAAGATCTTGAAAAATGATGGTATTTGACAAAAATTTGTCTTGTCAATGAAAATTTGTAGCATTGATAATAACAAATAACTAATTATTGATTAAATGACTGATATATATACAAGAATACACACCTAAATACACATATATGTGTGTGTGTGTGTGTGTGTGTGTGTGTATATATATATATATATATATATATATATATACACACGCAAAGGATATTCTGAATTGGAAATTATACACAGGTGCACCATCTAATATTTATTTTTGTATTGAATTTAATATAATTTCCTTATATGTCATGCACAATCTTTTACATACTATAAATTCTATTTCGAAGAATCATCCTATTATATATTCTAGAAAAAAGATTTTTGTTTGCTTGCTATTTCTTTCAGACCTAAATGTTTAAAAATATTTCTTATATAAAAATTTATTCAGGGGACATTGAATGACATACTGGACAATGTCATCAGTGACAGTTTTATAAAATAGATGCTACAAAAGTCTCCATTGGGTTGTTTCTTTTACAGTCTTAAAAAATAAGCAAAATGCATAATATTAAAATACAGCTCACTACAAATGATACTGATGAGGAAAAAATGGCATCTGCTGAATGGTCATTAGGTGACAGGCATTCTACATTTATTATCTGAATTATTTCAAAATCATTGAAAGCTAGAACATCTCAAGAAAAATGTGAAGAAAATCCTAGAAAATCTCAAGGGTAACAGAATTATATTGGCCAAGTTGGGATATGAATTCAAGTCTACTTGTGAAAAGTACCTAAATCTGCAGTTTTCTACCCAGTCCAAGTACATCCACTGACCTGGTATAAGTTATTTTTTTTTCTTTTTTTACCTATTTGCATTCTTTTTGGTTAAATGGTATACTTAGAATTTCTAGAGGGGTACATGACTTTCTTCTATTATCTAAAATTTCAGAATCCTTCAATGTTTATTAAACACTGAATTACTGGAATTTACTGGCAGAGTTCTGATTCAGTAAATATGGATTGGTATGCTTGAATTTTCATTTTAAAAATTTCCTAGGTGTTGGTGTCATTGGTGTTATGGGGACCATTCTTGGAGAATACTGCCTTAAATTAATGCTCACCAGTGTAGTTGGTGGTTACCAAGAGAGCAACTTAGCATAATAGAAAAGTTGATAATTGCTTAAAAATAGAGAACTCAGATAAATAATAATAATAATAATAATCAGCAGCAAGGAAATTGTTCTTTTTTATGTTGTTATTCTTTTTTTTTAATTTTTTTTATTGGTTGTTCAAAACATTACAAAGCTCATGACATATCATCTTTCATACATTTGATTCAAGTGGGTTATGAACTCCCATTTTTTACCCCAAATACAAGTTGCAGAATCACATCTGTTACACATCCACATTTTCTTCCTTTGTTAGAATATGTGGAGCAAGGATTATCTACTAATGAGCACAAACTGGGAACAGACGTGAAACTCAGTGTTTTGCATTGAAGATGAAAGCTACAAAGTCTATAAGCATAGGAAATTAGTAATTAAAACACAAGTGTAAACTTTTTGCCTATAATATATTCTTGTTTTTCTCTTACTCTTATTAACTACTATTTCACCTTTCTTATATCTGACCTCTTATTCTCAAATGACTTTAACTTCTCTTGCTTTCCTAATCTTAAATTAGTAAGTGCTATCTAGAATTTTATGTTCAGTGCCTTTTTCTTTTCTCAAAAAAGTTTAACCACCATTAGCACCTATAAAATATATCTTTCATTAGGTTTTATTTTTTTATGCTTTCGTATTTTCGGTGTTCCTGAGATGTCCTTTATTCTTCCAATATATTGTTCTTTAGCCCAATTGCCACTCTTTCTATAGTGCCCCTTGGAATGCCTTTAATGTTTTTCTATGTAATTCCAAATAGATTTGTATACATATTGAATATTGGTTTACAATGTAAATTATGCTTATTTACTTCTGCTTCTGTTTATTTTGTATAATCCAAAAACACAGCTCTATGCCTTATTAATCTTTATGTCCTTCCCTCTTGACCTCAGAATAAATGCTTGATATAATCTACAATAAATATACATTGCAACATGTTGAAAAACCTTAAAAGTGAATAATTGGCATATTGGAAGTGGTCATTTAGTTCACCATCCCAAACTAGTTAATGTCAAACTGGTTGCTATCTGGAATATTCCTCTACATTACTTTGAATATCTCTAGACTAGGTTTGTTTTTGTTTTATTGTCATTTCCTTCCTACTGGTGAAAAAGCCCTAGGAAGAACCATCTTTGTAGAAAATGGATTATAAATACAATGTAATTTATTCAGGAAATTCTACTAAATGTAGATAAAATCCAAATTAGAGATAGGAGGTTTAGTGAGAATTACTAATGAAAACCCAGTAGTTCTAATTCAAGTTATTGATGGTGTACTGTGCACTAAGTCTACCATAGGTACATTAATTAGAAGCAGGGGAATATCACAGTAGGTAGCAGAATCTCTGATCTGAAATCATTTATTCTGTACTGTTGCTAAGAGTATTGATAATTAGTAAATAAAGGTGAAGTCAAATATAAGTTCATCTTGACTTAGTGGCTCATAAGAAAATCTTTCCTATCTAGTGCTAGCATTTGGCCTGGATTCATTGGGTAGAGATTATATTAAGCTTTTGAGTAATGATCATAAGGGAAAAATGTCAAAGACGTGGAAATATATTTTAGCATTCTTTCACTACTATGTATGCAACACATGATTTTAAGCCACAAGGATGCATATCTTCCTAATAATTTTTATAGCCTAGTGCACAGCACATGGAAGATTCTCAATAAATATTGTCTGAGAGAATAAATAAATGAATGAAATACAAATAATTGACTTTTCATCATCATCAACTTACTCTAAAATGACCACTAGTTCAATCCCAAATTTTATTTAGTTTTTAATTTTATACTTTCATGATGACAGGAATGCCTTAGAAAACTATTTCAGTATTTTCTGGTGAACTATAGGTTTGGGGGCTTTGCAAGTTTCATTGATCCATAATTTTTTCTACAGGCAATACTAACACTAAATAGACTGAAAGAAAATATTGCACAATCTGAGGTTTGCGTAATAACATTGTTTTTTTTTTTACCTTCCAAAACAGCATACTTCTTATTTTTATTTCTTTTTGGATATTTGTTAAAGTTATTTTCAGTCATTTCAATTAATTACATATGTTTGGTATCACAATGTCATGATAAAATGTCATTTTTGTCTGACTTTATTTTCTTATAAACTTCAAGTGATTATTAAATATTTCATCTTGCAGAAATATAATTTTAATTAACATCAGCATTTTCTTGAAAACAGCACAATATCAGTACTCCCAAGTGTTCATTCCTTGTAAAGGTTGTTTCCTATTTACATTGATATTGATCACATTAAGCAACCATTTCCTCTGAAATCACAGTGTTACATATTTTTTTAGTCAGTTTTCTATTTCTGTCATAAAATACCTGGGAAAAACAATTTTAAAAAGAGATTTATTTTGGTTCATGGTTTCAGAGGTTCAGTCCATGGTTTACTCAGTCTATTGTTTCTGGGTCAGAGGTGAAGCAATACATCATGGTGGGTGATGTAACAGAGAGAAGCACTCACCTCACAGTGGATGAGAAGCAGAAATAGGAAGGATCCAGGGACAAAAGATATCCTTCAAAGGCACATCTCCAGTGACCCACTTCTTTAAACTATGCTCTACCTTCTCATTTTTACTACCTCCCAATAGCACCACCAGTTGGGGATCAAACCCTTTAACCCTTAAGTCTGTAGGAGACATTTCAGATCCAAACTATAACAAGATCCCTAATTCCGTAGGAATAAATCAACTCTGCAAAATATTTTGACAATAGTTTTTGAAATAAGTACAAAAAAAAATAGGTATCTTTCCTGATTATTCCTTTCATGGAAAACAGGATAAGATGTACTTATGCTAGTATATAAAGAAATAGTACATAAATGGTATATAAACTTATCTCCAAAGAAATTGGGATATGTAAATAATTAATGCATTCAATATTATTTGTTGCTATCATAGTTTTTAATAAAATATTTAAGGATTTTAGAGGAGTATTGATTATTTTAGGTTAATAAATTTTCAATTACTTTAAAGTATTAACTCAAGGATCTTAGGAATACCAATAGAAGCAGAACCAAATTTCTGTCCTCAGTAATCTTATGATTTATTTTGAAAACATAAATGCAGATAATTATTTTTAAATTAATATCATAAATAAATTACAGTTAAGTACAAATTCCTAGGTCAACATAAGAATTCTTAAATTAGCCTCGTTTGGAATATGTTGATAGATAAAAGATCAGAATGTGTTTCATGAAAATTGATGAGCCACAGTTAAATGTTGAGTGAGAAATAAGTTATCCAAACAAAGATTAAACTTTTCTATCCACTTCTCCACATCTCCATGCTGACTAATACCATTTCAACTCACTTTATCTTATAGTAGTTAAAACGCTCTTTGGATTTTTGCCTCCCTAAACCATTGCCCCTATGGCTGCAAAAAAAAAAAAAAAAAAGATATTATTAAAAGTAAATCAAGTCATGACACTCTCCTATATTTTTTTCTAATAACTTCATGAACCTTGAAATAAGAACCAATGTTCTAAAGTCTGCACAATGGCCTAAAATATTCTAACACGTGTAATATCTAACTGCTAGCCTTCCTTGCTCACTATGTTTCAGAAATCTGATTCCCTCCCCCCTCGTTTTCACAAAGTCAAACCTTGTTCCCAAATTGGGCTTTTGAATGTATTCTCTATCTCCATTAGCTAACACATTCCTTACAGCTAACTTTTAGAGGTTTTAAAATATGGGTCTTAATATTTTTGGCATTTCTTTTTAGATAGATCTGGATCTTAACCCTTTGAAATAAGGGTATGATTCAACAATAGAGGGTGACAGAAATTATGCTATTTGGCACCTGGGGTTGGATCACATTTTATATTTGGCTTCCATATTTTTGGCAGGGATCTGAATAATTGCTTCTTTGAAATATTATGTGAAAAATGCAACTATTGTAAAACTACCTTGGTTGAGGAAGCCAAGACTCTTGGATTTTTAGTTGCTGTCATCAGCAGTAGAAGTCTTGGAGTTGTGCCTGCCCAGGTATTAGTTACATGTGTGTGATTGAATCTTCAAACTCTCACATTTCCCAAGCAATTCTGCAGCCATCCCAATCTCCAGGTCTTTCAAGTCCAAGTCTCAAACATGGCAGCACAAGCAAATCCTCCCACTATTTCTTTCTGGATTTTCAAACTATAGAAATCATGTGCACAAGAATTGGTTATTTTAAGTTGAAGCATTCTTGGATAATTTGTTGTGTAGTAACCGTAATGATACATTATAAAAGGTTCATTTCAAATAATACCTCCCCAGAAAAGACTTTCTGACCAGTTTATTTAAAAATCAGTCCCCATCATTAAATTTCATTAACCATGATATTCATCTGTTTATTATTCATTGACTTATTATAAACCAAACTTAGAAATGACCCAAATGACTATCTAAGTCAAATGAATAAATAAATATTGATATATTTATGGATTGAAATATTATAGTACTTAGAATGAAAGATCTGTATCTACTTGCAAACTTATAAATGAATTATCCAGACAAAATGGTGACTAAAAATATCATAAAAGAATGTGTTCTGTGTAAATCTTTTTTTTTATATAAGTGAAAAAACATGTGAGTCACTCGTTATTTATTGTTTATTGAAAAATGTCAGAAAGGTGGCTTCTGTGGTGCTGGTAATGGGTTCTGAGTGCTAGTTGCAACTATGCACTGTATTTAGATTTTATAGCAAGTTGGAATTATTGGCTTCATGTTATTCCCCCCTTTAAAATACTTACCTTTGTATTTGGTTATAATTAAAACTTTTAGGAATTATGCATTATCTATAAAATCATTCATTCATAACTGCATTGTTACAATACTGGGATTCAAGAAGAACAGGACTTACTCTTTGCTGTTTATTGTGTATGTCCTTTGTTGATTGGATTGGGTTAGTATCAAACTGTGTGATATTAATATTATGCAATCCTTTATAAATTTTATTTTAAACTTTGCTATCTTATCTGATTTCAATTAAAATAAGATTTAAGGATAATTACTATTTGGATTGAATCATGGTAGACTTTGCAATTGAATATGAGAATATTTAACCTTTAAAATAAGAAAAACATATAACTTGAAACTACTGTGAAACTACTGTGTCATATTCTAATTAAACAAGCTAAATCACTGTTTTGTTGCAAAATACCAAGTTTCCAGAGAAAGATATTAAACTAAAACATCTTCAGAGGAAAATAACTGGAAAATTAAACAACTCTAACTCCAAAATGTATCCTATGTGAAAAGATTGAAGGCTTCCAGCACTCCCTTGAAACTTCTCCTATTTTTACTTCCATGAATACTACTTGGTTTGAAAAGCATTGCAGACTTCTTAATTTCTTCTCACTAGAACATGTCTCGAGTTACTTAACAATTTCTTAAAGACCAAATCTTCTCCAAATGCTTGGCACCTAAAATTTGATATTTGACTCTTCATTTCAGCAAGAATTTTTGCAAGAATATGGTGCTCTGCTTGGTTTCCTTCACTCTACTCCATGTTATGGAAACTGCCTCCAGGTAGCAAATGGGGACAAAGATAGGACTGATTTTCCTTCTTTTAAGGACCAAAATCCTGTGGTACTTTCCCAATATGTTAAAACAGGCTTCTTATTGTTTATAAGAGGAGAGGAAGTTTACTAGCCATTTGTATACTGTGGGTGGCCACAGAAACATGATCATAGTTTTGATTTTTTTTTGCATTTATCTAATATCAACCTCAATACTTATATTTCAGTTCATTTGACACTAGTGTTTTATGTATGTTCAAAAACAAAAACTAATTAACAAAAAAATGTTTTATCCTGCACCCAGCACAATGCCTAAGTAAGTGATATGTACAAAGTAAATACATGCTGAATGAATTAGTTGCTAAGATATATGTATGTATATGTGCATACATACACTTAATAAAGACAACTTTATAACTTTTATTTTATTTGGTCACCATAGGCATGTGCACTTTAAAAAGGATAAGTAATGCATTTAGATGTTCTACATATGTATATATTTATGTGCTAAGATTCACCATTCCTATAAAACAAAATAAATATTTTTCTGCCACATTTGCAATTTTATTTAATCCTGTATATAACCTAGTGTAGAAATTTAATTAAAGTGTGAGTCTCTGAATTTAAATAGTTTTTTTCCAAATTTATATGTTTAATGCTTTGCAATTTCCATATGAACATATTAATCTCTCTATTTCAGTATAGAACCTAAGTCTTATAGTGGTATTGTCGTTTGGGTTTTCAACTAGTCCATTTATTGCTTTGTAGTTGTGCTTGTCAGAATTTTAGTTGCTGTGACTAGAATATGTGAAAAGAACAACTTAGAGGAGGAAAATTTTGTTTTGGCTCACGATTTCAGAAATTTAGTCTAGTTGACTCCATAGCTTTCAGCCTGAGGTGTAACAAAATATCATGGCAGAAGGCCATGGTAAAGAAAAGATGTTTAGCTCATGGCAGACAGAAGAGAAAAAGGGGGGGAGGGGGAGAGGGAGGGATGGAGGGAGGGGGAGAGAGAGAAAGGTGGGGGAGAAGAGCCATGGATAAGATACAGTACAAGACCACATCTCCTGTGATCCATTTCCTATAGCCATGGCCCACCAGCTTAATGTTACCATAAACTAGTCCATTTGAGTTACTAATCTGTCAAATAGATTCATCCACCAATAAGATTATAGCTCTCATAATCTAATCTGTTTACCTCTGCATATTCCCAAGTTGTCTAACACATTGGCTTTTTAGGGACATTAAAGATGCAAACCATAATGTTAATTCCACTCCTGGCCCCAAATTCCCATGTTCATTTCTTGATGTAAAGTGCATTTAGCCCATACCCAAGTCCCCATAATCTTAACAGTTCCATCATAACCCAAATATCCAAATCCAAACTCTTCTCTGAGACTGAGGACAAACACTTTACTGTTGAGCCCTGTAAAATTCAAGCAAGTTACATATACTTAATATGAAACGGCATAGAGTAAATATTGTCGTCCCAAAATGAAGGAATGGGGACATAGAAGAAGGGGTGGGACAAAATAAGAAACCTTGCTGCGAAAACATGTCCTATAGCTTCACGTCCAGCTTCTGGGGCATATGGTGTCAAGACATGATGTTCAAAGGGATTTTTCAATATTACCCGTATGGCCTTGCTAATTGCAGCCCACATGATTTCTCTCTTGGCCTGGCTTTGCTCACTTCCTATAGACTTCCGGTCAGATGGTCCACTTCCTGGCATCTCTTAATTACTGGGAATCACTGGTTGTTTTGGTTACATTCTCATAGCTCCACACATCACCCCTTCAGGGGCTGCCTGCAAGGATTCCAACCCTGGTTCACTCTGATGATCTTCCAGTCCTTCCTTTGAAATTTTAGTGGAAAGCCATGACCTCTCAATTGCAGAATCCTATAGTTGGCCTCAATATTGTATGTTATATTCTCTGGTCAAACTGAAAAATTTTTGAATCTTTCCTTTCTGGTTTTTGCTTCTGATTCTCACAGTGAAACTGGCGAAAAGTAGCCAGCAATACTCACAGCATCACATGAATGCTATGCTGCCTGGAAATTTTCTCTCTCAGATTTTTCAGTCCATCATCTTTAAATTTAGATTTTCAGAAAGTCTTAGGAATTTATACAAAACATAGATAAGTTCTCTGTGGAATGTAGCACAAATGGCCCCTACTCCATTTTCCCAGTATATTCCTAGTTTTCATCTGAAATTTTATGAGAAGTCTTTAACATACATATTCCTATTCGTATTCTGGTTTTCTGAGTTCCCCAAAAGAATTGATCATTAAGCTCTGCTTGCAACATTTTAAGGCTTTCCCAACCTACATTTTCAAACTTCTTCAAACTTATCTTGCAATACAGTTCAAAATGCTTTTCAGCCACGTGATCAGGTAAAGTAACAGCAATAACTTCACTACTTATTCCAATTTCTACATTAGTCTGCTTTTTGATGCTGTGATCAAAATATCTCACAAGGACAACTTACAGGAGGAAAAGTTTATTTTGAATATATATGATGATTATATTATTATATATATATATACCAATCGTATAACATTAGTGTTTTAATCAGCTTTTGCATCACTGTGACCAAAAAGACCTGACAAAAACAACATAGAGGAGAAAAATTGTATTTTTGCTTATGATTTCCAAGGTTCAGTCCATGGTTCACTGACTCCATAGTGAGGCTGATGTGAGGAAGAACATCATGGCAGAAGATCATGGTATCGGGAAAGCAGCTCAGGACATGGAAACCAGAGACAGCTCTGCTTTCAAGGGCCAAATATAAATCCAAAGGCAAACTCCCAGTGACCTACTTTCTTTAACCTGTCTATTATTGTCCCATTAATTCATATCAGTAGATTAATCTACAGATTGTTATACCTTTCAAGATATAATCATTTCACCTGTGAAAATTCTTGCATTGTCTCACATGTGAACTTTTGCAGAACACCTAAAGTCTACAGCATAAGAATTAGGTTACAACTTTGTGTCAATCATCCATTAATGCTCTATATACTTATGCAATGCACAATCAACTATATCTCTGGTTCTCATATCCACTCACAACTGCTGAAATTCCTCTACTCTCCCTTGAAAAATATTGGAATATTTGAGGTACTTACTCCAAAAAGACTAGTGATATATAATTTTTTTAATGCAACCTATAGCCTTGTGTAGATGCTAATGGTCCTAGGTTAAAGCATTTTTCTTTTTTACGTTTTATTATCAGTGTTATGAATTGAACCTAGAGGTGTTTTGAAATTGAGATACATCCCTAGTCCTATTTTTATTTTTGTTTAAATTTTGAGAGATGGTATCGCTTAGTCACTCAGGTTAGCCTTAAACTTGAGATAGTCCTACTTCAGCCTCCTGCATTGCTGCGATTATACATGTGTTTCACCCTGCCAAATCTCTTTCTTCTCTTGTAATCTAAACTTCTTTTGTATTTAACAAACTAAGATCTCTTCTACTAACATTTTACCCTAGTAATATTCAAGACAAATTCCTACCTCCCAAAGCCCCAAATACTATCTGATTTGTGTTTTTTTGGCACTCACCATCATTAATGCAAAATTCAGGCTGAACTAACCTTGTTTGCTAGATTTTCTCTACCAGTATGATGCTTTGTTTTTATGTGTCTATCTAGGATTTTATTATTTGAATACTGGCTTTCTCTCCATTGAACTGAACACTTGGGAAAAGGCAATGTGAACAGTTTGGGTTCAAACTGTGCAATAAATTGTCTTTAAAATGAATAGAATGATACATACCAATGTGCCATCCTTTATAATGCCCATCCCATACTCACATTCTGGTACTTAATTTTATCAATCACTAGACAAAATTGAGCAGAATGATGACAATATTTAAAAAGTTACAAGGATAGATGAAAGGAGCTCAGCTTGAATTTCTCTTTTTAATTAAAATATTTCCTTGTCTCTAAAGCAGAATTAGAAATATCATCTACAAGATTATTTCAAATTTGTTATATGACTTAGTTATGGTGAACTTCTAAGTATGCACACTGATATTTTTGCATAATATGTTGATACAAAATTCTGTGTTTAGATTAACTGAAGTCCTTCATGAATCTCTGCCCAAATGTACACAAGAGAACACTAAAACAAATTGCTTTATGTGATAGTGCCATGAAATCTGGGGAGTATTCATAAATAATTATTGCAATATTAATTGAATCATTTGAAGTAGACACACACAGGACACATCTTTGGTGTCACTTGCTTAAACTATTTGTTGCCAGCCTGAGTTGGGGGTGGGGGGTGGGGGTGGACTGTGTAGACAATTACAAAGCAGCACAGTACAAGATGTAAGTATTTTGTAGCTCTTCTGGGCAAAATAAGAATAGATTTTCGTCATTATCTAGGCATGCATGAACTGATCTCAAAAAGTCTGGGAAACTGTTTAAAAATATAGGTAAACTTTTAGGTTTAGATGGTAATTGTGTGTATTTTTCTGAAGAGAAATTTTATTGCTTTTAACTAGTTCTTCAAAAAAGTCATGGGTCCTTAATCTACTTCCTTAATTCAACCATGATCATATCCAAATTTTATTTTACACATCTCAGTAATTTATATAGAGGCTTTACACATAATGGATCAAAAATGAAAAGGTTAAAAATGTTAACCAGATTTAGAAGTGAGAAAATATAGAAAACACTTTTCCTTTATGAAATTTTGTTTCTTAATAATATATTTTCTAGTGATTAGAAAGCCCTCATGACTGAATGCTGTGGCACATGCCTGTAATCCCAGCAGCTTGGGAGGCTGAGTCAGGAAGATTCTGAGTTCAAAGCCAGCCTCAGCAATGGCAAGGTGCTTAGCAACTCAGTGATATCCTGACTCAAAATAAAATACAAAGTAAGTCTGGGAATGTGGCTTAGTAGTTGAGTACCCCTGAGTTCAATCCCTGGTACTCCTACCCCCATAAAGAGGGCCTTCACATACAGATTGCTGATTTGGTATATATGATTATATATTAAAGATCATATGTTTTGTGCATATAAAATTATAAGGATCTGGGTAAGAAATAGTAAAAAAAACAAAAAAAATAATTTTATAAAATGAGGTTTATTGAAAACAGAAAACAGATCTATTGAAAATAAGACCTCACATAACTATAATTAGTAATAACAGAAAACAGAAGGAAAACTATATTTCCTCAATCATTATATATTCATTGAAATTACCATTGCATACTTTTAAAATATAATAATACCAGTAAACTCTAGCATTACTAATAAAAAGAAGCAATTCAACAGTATCATCTAACACAAATTCATTCAGAGTGTTTTACTATTGAAACTTTAGGGAGAAGAACTTTCTGATTCAGAGACATTTACTTCCTCTCACACTCTAGCAACCCCACCTCGGGGGTGGAGTAGACATTCACTCTAGCCTACCCCAATAACACTGCTGAGAAGGGAAGCCAAGAATCTTCTAAAACAATTCTTTTAATTCTTTAACTTTTCATCAAAATCTTATTTTTTCCTCTGTTTAATTGTTACTTGAAAGATTCACAAACACTTATACATATTTATATTTATTACTTTTATTTCATTTCTAGCAATTTTTGAAGGTATCTTTTTTTCATGGATTAGTATTTTGAGGAACAAAATATTTGGTTAGTATATTTCAGACCCAACAATACACTGTTTGTATTCTTTCCTTTTTATATTATTTTTTATATATTTTTCTCTCACCTGTTTCCCTTGGGTAGTTTTCTCTTTTCTGCTGTGAAAAGCCAATTTCCATTGTTCTTTTTTTTCAATCTTATTTTAATTTTTATTTCTATTTTCTCTCTGCCTCCCTCATAATTATCACATCCAACATCACTTCTGTCATGATTTGAAATTGTAAATACTTTTATAAACATACTATTTTTACTATGGGAAATAATTGAGCACAGCATTTTGGATTATTGTGAAAATTTAAATTGTATGTGTCATGGCCAGGGCTGTTTGGTTTAATGCTGTATATTTTTTGCTTAGGTTGTTGTTATTATTTGTTTCCTCCTAAAAAGTGAGGGATTGGAAACCTTCAGGGGCACTGTAAGTCCACAGAGTTTAAAAAAAAAATGGCCTCAGATCCATACTGTTGATGGGTAGACACACAAGCAACATGAACAAGCCAGATAACAAATCATGATAAACAATCAAAATACTTTAATAACAGGGTCCAGCACCACCACAGAGGAAGAAATGTCAGAGAAGGAGTTTAGAATGTTCATAGTTAAACAGATCTGAAAGGTAAAGGATAGTGCAAAAACTGAAATGAGAGATGATACAGGAAGTGAAAGATCACTTCAATAAAGAGATAGAGATTCTGATAAAAAGTAAGTAGAAATCTTCAAAATGTAAACATCCATAAACCAAGTTAAAAATTCAATGGAAAGTATCGCTGGCAGACTAGACCACTTGGAAAACAGTTTCAGGCAAAGCAAACAAAATACGCAATCTTGGAAATAAAGTTGACCATGGAGAAAAGATGTTAAGTGAACATGAACTTCTCAAGAATATGGGATAACATGAAAAGAACAAATATAAGATTTATCAGAATAGATGAAGGATTAGAGAAACAAATCAAAAGAATGCACAATATTTTCAAAAAATAATATCAAAAAATTTCCTGAACCTTAAGAATGAAATGGAAAATCAAATACAGGAGGATTATAGGACCCAAAATATACAAAATTACAACAGATCCACACCAGGGCACATTATTATGAAAATGCCTAATATACAGAATAAGGATAGAATTTTAAAGGCTACCAGAGAAAAGCAATAGATAACACTTAGAGGAAAACTAATCCAGATCTCAGCTTATTTCTCAACCCAGATTCTCAAAGCTAGGAGGTCTTGGAGTAATATATATTTCAAGATCTGAAAGAAAGTGGATACCAGCCAAGAATACAATACCCAGAAAAATTAAGCCTCAGAATTGATGATGAACTAAAAACCTTCCATGATACACAAAAGTTAAAAGAAATCACAATTAGAAAGCCTGTACTAAAAACATACTCAATATATTTCATGAGGAAGAAATGAAAATAAATTGAAAACCAGCAAAAGAACAATCAATACATTAAAAGAATAGTTAATCAAAGGAGAAACTAATTAAATTAAAAACCTGAAATAAAATATCAAGAATAAAAAAATATTTCTAAATAATAATACTGAATGTAAATAGCCTAAACTCATCAATCAAAAGACTTAGACTGGCAGATTGGATTAAAAAGAAAGACCCAACAATACACTGTCTCCAAGAGACTCACCTTCTATACAATGATATCTACAGATTAAAGGTAAAAGGGTGGGGGAAAAACAAAAACAAAAACATATTATTCACATGGATCTTGTAAACAAGCAGGGGTTTCTATCTTTACATCAGATAAAGTAGACAGCAAGGCAAAGTTAATCAGAAGGGACCAAGAAGTTCATTTCATAATGCTTAAGGGAATTATATATGAACAAGACATAACAATAATAAATATTTTGCCTCAAACAATGAAGTATCTGCATATAACAAACCCTTCTCAATTTCAAGAATAAAATTGAACACAACACAATAATATTTGGTGACTTTAACTGGCCTCTCTTAACACTGGATAGATTTTCCAAACAAAAACTAAACAAACATTATAATCTATCAAATCATAATGTAATGAAATTAGAAATCAATAATATGAAAAATATAATCTAACACCTATAGATTAAATAGTACACTATTGAATGACAAATGGAGAGCAGAAAAAATAAGGGATGATAAAAAAATACTTAGATCTAAATTATAATTGCAACACAACATATCAAAATCTCTGGGACTTTGTGAAGATGGTTTTCAGAGGAATGTTCATTGCATTGAGCTCATTCATTAAAAGAATAGAAAATCACCAAATAAATAACCTAGCATTATGTCTTGATGCTATAGAAAAAGAAAAACAAAGCAATGCCCAAAAGCAGTAAAATATGATAAATAATAATAATCAATAAATAATAATCAATAAAATTGAAACAAAAAAATCCAAAACATAAATAAAACAAAAAAGTTGGTTGTTGGAAAATTTAAATAAATTTGATTAACCCTTAGCCAAGCTAGCCGAAAGAAAAGAGAAAAAACTCAAATTACTAAAATTCATGATGAAAAATGAAATATCACCTTGGGAACTACTAAAATACAGATGATAATTGGAAACTATTTTGAAAATTTAAACTCCGATAAAATAAAAAATCCTGAAGACATTGACAATTTTCTGGAGACATATGACATACCCACGTTGGAACAGGAGCACGTTGAAAATTTAAACAGATCAATTTCAAGCAATGAAATTGAAGACAATAAAAAGCCTACAAGAAAGAAAAGTCCAAGACCAGATGGAGTCTCACTTGAGTTCTATAAGACCTTCAAAGAAGAACTAACACCAATCTTCCTCAAATTATTCCATTAAATAGAAAAGGAGAAAACCCTTCCAAACTCATTTTATGAAGCTAGTATCACCCTGATACCAACCAGACAAAGACACACCAAAGAAAGAAATTTTTAGACCAATATCTCTGATGAACATAGATGCAAAAATTTTTAACAGAATATTGGCAAATTGAATACAATAGCATATGAAAAATACAGTGTATCATAATCAAGTAGACTTCATCCCAGGGATGTAAGATTGGGAATTAATAAACATAATTCATCACATCAATAGACTTAAATTACATGCTTACCTCAATATATGCAGAAAAATTATTTGACAAAATAGAGTATCCATTCATGTTCAAAACACTAGAAAAAACTAAGAATAGTAGGAAGATACCTCGACATTATAAAAGCTATATATGCTAAAACCAAGGCCAACATGCTAAATGGAGAAAAACTGAAAGTATTGCCTCTCAATATTAGAACAAAACAGGGATGCCCTCCTTTGTCACTCATATTCAAAATAGTCCTTAAAATTCTAGCCACAGCAATTAGACAAAGAAAGCAAGCAAAGGATACAAATAGGAAAAGAAAACCTCAAACTATATTTATTTGCCAATGACTTGATTCCATATTTAGAAGATTCAGAAAACTTCTAGAACCCAAACATAAATTCACCAAATTGGCAGGATATAAAATTAACACCCATACATCAATTGTGTTTTGATATACCAATGATGAATCAGCTGAAAGAGGAATCATGAAAACTATCCCATTCACAATAGCCTAAAACAAAAACAAAAACAAGGAGAGGGAAGATGGCCGCGAATAGAGTGCATCACACCCCGTGTACCATGTCACTGCGCAGGTGAATAACGAGTTAGAACGACCAAAAGCTATCTTGTTAGGAATTTCCAGCAAAATTGGGGTGCACCGAAATCTAGAGGAAGGATTTCCATCACCAAGGACTGGTGGTTACTGAGTATCAAACGCGAGCCAACTGTGCGACCGGAGATCCAGGCTGACTGATCTGCGGCCCGCCCCGCGGCCCGCCCCGCGGCTACAGATGGTGGGGCGCTGCCGAGAAACAACCAGCAAGCAGAGAGAAACGGTGCTGCAGATTCTGTGGAGTCGTGCCGGTTGTGCCCTCACTGAGCTCCAGGCTGAGTTCGGGGTTTGAGACGGGGAAGGAAGCGGTCCAGTTCTATCCCCCACAATGGAAAGTCCACCAAGGAAGCCAGCAGCCACCATCTTGGAGAGCTGATGTCACCATCGCCGGTTTCCGACAGATTGCAACAGTAAAACTGGTGTGTGTTACTCAGCCCATCTGCCATGCAGCGGGGAATTCGCATAAAATCTCTCCCAGGCTTTCCGGGGGAGGGATTATCAGAACGAGCCTGCATAGAGACATGGGGAAAGGTAAAGACACCTGACCTCCAACTCCCCCTCCCATCAGAGGCTAAAACGAAACCTGTCTTGCCAGCTCTGGGGGAGGGGCAAGCGGAAAAAATCAAAACAATAGGGTGCCCATTCCCAATAGCCACCCTCCACACCCAGCAAACTGCAGGCCCAGAGTACAGTTTGAACTGCCGAGAGGCATCACACTGGGGAAGGCCTGGCTAGCAGGAGAAGCCAGGGGATGAGAGGCCAGAAATAAACCTAAGCTAACAGGATTTTGAGAGACACCAGCGGGGAGAGGTGGGAGCGGCCTCACATGGACTGTATCCTACAGCCAGAGGGCAAAATCTTGGCCTGGAAGGCACAGCACCACCTACTGGAAGCAAAGAAAATAAAAACCTAACAGTGCCCCCTTTTCTTTTTCTCTTTTCTCATTTTTTTAATTCTTTAATTTTTTAATTTTAAATTTTTTTGTATGTTTGTTAATTATTTTTTTTTCTTCAATTGTAATTTTTTTTCAATTGTAAATTTATTTTACTGCATTTTATTATTATTATGTTTTTATCATTTCATTTCTTTTCTATTCTTTTCTCTTTCTTTCTTCTCTCCCTCTCTTTCTTGGTTTGCGTCCTTACCTTTTCCCCATCTTTCCTCTTAAGCATGAACACCCAGATTACATATATTATTACATATAACTTACTAAATGCAAATAGATGAATACTACGAATAGGTCTATATTCCGCCTAAGCCCTTAACTACCCCCAAGTACTCCTGAATATTCTCTTGTTAATATCCGCCTGCATTTGAGCAACCCCCCAAAGAAGCTAACATATACTAACCTCCATACCATCAAATCGCCCGACCTTAACATAAAATCCTAAGTCCAAACCTCAGTTCTCTATATGCCATCAAAATCTGAAGGCCTTCCTTTAATGAAACTAATGAACTTACCTTGAATCACAATTAAATCCAACATCTCTAAACATTGTCTCCTAACACAAATGAGAGATAGGGGAACTATAAAAACCAAAACCAATTTAAAGGAGAAAACAGAAACACAGCAGTCAAACAGAGTTGGAAAGTAACTTGAGCACCATGAAAAAAACAAGGGAAAAAAGGAGTACAAACAATGTAGGACAACTTAAATACACAGGAGAACCTAGAGGCATCAGAAAAATGGACAGAGAAAGAACTCAAGGCATACCTAACTCAGATGGAACGGAATCTTAGAGAAGACTTTAGACAGCAAGTTCAAACAATGAAAGTATATTTTGAAAACGAATTAAATAAGCAAATTCAAATGGCAAAGAACAAGCTCTACCAGGAAATAGAGATTTAAAAAAAAAATCAAACAGTAATCCTAAAAATGCAGGAAACCATAAACCAAATTAAAAAGTCAAATGAAAATATTACAAATAGACTAGATCAAGTAGAAGCCAGAACATCAGATAATGAAGACAAAGTTTATCAACTTGAAAAGAATATAGTCAACACAGAAAGGATGCTTAAAAGACACAAGCAATCTATCCAAGAGATATGGGATGTCATAAAAAAACAAACCTGAGAGTCATTGGGATAGAAGAAGGCATAGAGGTTCAAACCAAAGGAATGAACAATCTATTGAATGAAATAATCCTAGAAAACTTCCCAGATATGAAAGATGGAATGGATTGCCAAATCCTGGAAGCCTACAGGACCCCAAACATTCAAAACCGTAATAGACCAACTCCAAGACACATAATTATGAAGATATCCAACATACAGAACAAGGAGAGAATATTAAAAGCTACGAGAGAAAGGAGGCAGATTACATTCAGGGGTAAACCAATTAGGTTAATGGCTGATTTTTCATCACAGTCCTTGAAAGCGAGGAGATCCTGGAACAACGTATTTCAAACACTAAAAAATAATTGATTCCAACCAAGAATATTGTATCCAGCAAAATTAAGCTTCAGATTTGACAATGAAATTAAAATATTTCATGATAAACAAAAGTTAAAAGAATTCACAGCCAGAAAACCAGCACTGCAAGGCATCTTGAGCAAAACACTACAAGAAGAGGAATTGAAAAATAGCACCCAAAACTAACAGTGGGAGGTAACTCACTAAAGGGAAGGAAAAAAAAATAACCAAAAAGGAAAAACTAGCCATATTAAAATAAATAAATAAACAAGCATGACGGGTAGTACTAACCATATTTCAATAGTAACCTTAAATATTAATGGCTTAAATTCACCAATTAAGAGACATAGGCTAATAACCTGGATTAAAAAAACAAATCCAACAATATGCTGCCTTCAGGAGACCCATATGATAGGAAAAGACATACAGAGACTGAAGGTGAAAGGTTTGGAAAAATCATACCACTCACATGGTCCTCGGAAGCAAGCAGGAGTGGCCATACTCATATCGAATAAAATCAACTTCAAATCTAAGTTAATCAAAAGGGATAAAGAAGGACACTATATACTGTTAAAAGGAACCATCCACCAACAAGACATAACAATTATCAATATGTATGCACCAAACAATGGTGCTGCAACGTACATAAAACAAACTCTCCTCAAGTTCAAGAGTCAAATAGACCACAACACAATAATTATGGGTGACTTCAACACACCGCTCTCTCCATTGGACAGATCCTCCAGACAAAAGCTGAATAAAGAAACTATAGAACTCAATAACACAATCAATAACCTAGACTTAACCGACATATATAGAATATATCAACCATCATCAAGTGGATACACGTTCTTCTCAGCAGCACATGGATCCTACTCAAAGATAGACCATATATTATGCCATAGGGCAACTCTTAGTAAATATAAAGGTGTGGAGATAATACCATGCACCATATCTGATCATAATGGAATGAAACTGGAAATCAATGATAAAAGAAGGAAGGAAAAATCCTGCATCACCTGGAAAATGAACAATATGTTACTGAATGATCAATGGGTTACAGAAGACATAAAGGAGGAAATCAAAAAATTCTTGGAGATGAATGAAAATACAGACACAACATATCGGAATCTATGGGACACAATGAAAGCAGTTGTAAGAGGGAAATTCATTTCCTGGAGTTCATTCCTCAAAAAAAGGAAAAACCAACAAATAAATGAACTCACACTTCATCTCAAAACACTAGAAAAGGAAGAGCAAAACAACAGCAAATGTAGTAGAAGGCAAGAAATAATTAAAATCAGAGCGGAAATCAACGAATTTAAAAAAAAAAACATTGAAAAAATTGATAAAATAAAAAGTTGGTTCTTTGAAAAAATAAATAATATCAACAGACCCTTAGCCATGCTATCGAAGAGAAGAAGAGAGAGAGCTCAAATTACTAACATACGGGATGAAAAGGGCAATATCACAACGGGACACTACAGAAATACAGAAGATAATTAGAAATTATTTTGAAACCCTATATTCCAATAAAATAGAAGATAGCGAAGATATCGATAAATTTCTTAAGTCATATGATTTGCCCAGATTGAGTCAGGAAGATACACACAATTTAAACAGACCAATAACAAAGGAGGAAATTGAAGAAGCCATCAAAAGACTACCAACCAAGAAAAGCCCTGGACCGGATGGATATACAGCAGTTTTACAAAGCCTTCAAAGAAGAATTAATACCAATACTTTTTGCCTCAGTCCAGTAGCAGCAAAATAACGGGGGGGTGACGAGCAACTTGTGTACATTGATACAGCAGGAGTGGAAGCCGTTTATTGTAGGACAACAGAGGTATTTATACATTCCACACAGCTTATCTTAATTAGCATAAACTAGATACATCAGTCAACCAATAAGGAATCTCCACACTTAATGGCTCGCTGGCATTACTTCACAAACCACTCCCTCTGGCATTTTGCCAGGCGCCATCCACACTTGTTTACAGACTCTAACATTTCTCTGGCAAAATGCCAGGCGCCATCCTGACTTGTTTACAGACTCTAACAACTTTTCAAGTTATTTCAAGAAATAGCAAAAGAAGGAGCTCTTCCAAATTCATTCTATGAGGCCAACATCACCCTGATCCCGAAACCTGACAAAGACACTTCAAAGAAAGAAAACTACAGACCAATATCTCTAATGAACTTAAATGCAAAAATCCTCAATAAAATCCTGGCGAATTGAATACAAAAGCATATCAAAAAAATTGTGGACCATGATCACGTAGGATTCAACCCCGGGATGCAAGGCTGCTTCAATATACGGAAATCAATAAATGTTATTCACCACATCAATAGACTTAACCATAAGAACCACATGATCATCTCGATAGATGCAGAAAAAGCATTTGACAAAGTTCAGCATCCCTTTATGTTCAAAACACTAGAAAAATTAGAGATAACAGGAACTTACCTCAACATTGTAAAAGCTATATATGCTAAGCCTCAGGCTAGCATCATTCTGAATGGAGAAAAACTGAAGGCATTCCCTCTAAAATCTGGAACAAGACAAGGATGCCCTCTCTCACCACTTCTATTCAATTTAGTCCTTGAAATACTAGCCAGAGCAATTAGACAGACAAAAGAAATTAAAGGCATAAAAATAGGAAAAGAAGAACTTAAATTATCACTATATGCGGATGATATGATAATATATGAAACAGACCCAAAGGGTATACAAAGAAACTACTAGAGCTAATAAGTGAATTTAGCAAAGTGGCAGGATATAAAATCAACACGCATAAATCAAAGGCATTCCTGTATATCAGCGACAAATCTTCTGAAATGGAAATGAGGACAACCACCCCATTCACAATATCCTCAAAAAAAAAATAAAATACTTGAGAATCAACCTAACAAAAGAGGTGAAAGATTTATACACTGAAAACTACAGAACCCTAAAGAGAGAAATAGAAGAAGATCTTAGAAGATGGAAAAATATACACTGTTCATGGATAGGAAGAACTAACATCATTAAAATGGCGATATTACCCAAAGTTCTCTATAGGTTTAATGCAATGCCAATCAAAATCCCAACAGCATTTCTTGTAGAAATAGATAAAGCAATCATGAAATTCATATTGAAAAACAAAAGACCCAGAATAGCAAAAGCAATTATAAGCAGGAAGTGTGAATCTGGAGGTATAGCGATACCAGATTTCAAACTGTACTACAGAGCAATAGTAACAAAAACAGCATGGTACTGGTACCAAAACAGGCGGGTGGACCAATGGAACAGAATAGAGGACACAGAGACCAATCCACAAAATTACAACTTTCTTATATTTGATAAACGGGCTAAAAGCATGCAATGGAGGAAGGATAGCATCTTCAACAAATGGTGCTGGGAAAACTGGAAATCCATATGCAACAAAATGAAACTGAATCCCTTTCTCTCGCCATGCACAAAAGTTAACTCAAAATGGATCAAAGAGCTTGATATCAAATCAGAGACTCTGCGTCTGATAGAAGAAAAAGTTGGCCCCGATCTACATATTGTGGGATCAGGCTCCAAATTCCTTAATAGGACACCCATAGCACAAGAGTTAATAACTAGAATCAACAAATGGGACTTACTCAAACTAAAAAGTTTTTTCTCAGCAAGAGAAACAATAAGAGAGATAAATAGGGAGCCTACATCCTGGGAACAAATTTTTACTCCTCACACTTCAGATAGAGCCCTAATATCCAGAGTATACAAAGAACTCAAAAAATTAAACAATAAGATAACAAATAACCCAATCAACAAATGGGCCAAAGACCTGAACAGACGCTTCTCAGAGGAGGGCATACAATCAATCAACAAGTACATGAAAAAATGCTCATCATTTCTAGCAGTCAGAGAAATGCAAATCAAAACCACCCTAAGATACCATCTCACTCCAGTAAGATTGGCAGCCATTATGAAGGCAAACAACAAGTGCTGGAGAGGATGTGGGGAAAAGGGTACTCTTGTACATTTCTGGTGGGACTGCAAATTGGTGCGGTAAATTTGGAAAGCAGTATGGAGATTCCTAGGAAAGCTGGGAATGGAACCACCATTTGACCCAGCTATTGCCCTTCTCGGACTATTCCCTGAAGACCTTAAAAGAGCATACTACAGGGATACTGCCACAACGATGTTCATAGTAGCACAATTCACAATAACTAGACTGTGTAACCAACCCAGATGCCCTTCAATAGATGAATGGATAAAAAAAATGTGGCATTTATACACAATGGAGTATTATTCTGCACTAAAAAATGACAAAATCATGGAATTTGCAGGAAAATGGATGGCATTAGAGAAGATTATGCTAAGTGAAGCTAGCCAATCCCTAAAAAACAAATGCCAAATGTTTTCATTGATATAATGAGAACAACTAAGAACAGAGAAGGGAGGAAGTGCAGGAGGAAAATATCAACTTTAAACAGAGACATGAGGTGGGAGGGAAAGGGAGAGAAAAGTGAAATTGCATGGAAATGGAAGGAGACCCTCATTGATATACAAAATTACATATAAGAGAATTTGAGGGGGAAGGGAAAATACAAGAGAAAGAATTAAATTACAACAGATGGGGTAGAGAGAGAAGATGGGAGGGGAGGGGAGGGGGGATAGTAGAGGATAGGAAAGGTAGCAGAATACAACAGTTACTAATATGGCATTATGTAAAAATGTGGATGTGTAATTGATGTGATTCTGCAATCTGTATTTGGGGTAAAAATGGGAGTTCATAACCCACTTAATCGAATGTATGAAAAATGATATGTCAAGAGTTTTGTAATGTTTTGAATAACCAATAAAAAAAGACATAGAAAAAAACAAAAACACACCTTTGGAATCAATCTAACAAAAGAGATGAAAGATTTCCACAATGAAAATTTTAGAACACTAAAGAAATTGAAGAAGACCTTAGAAGATGGAAAGTTCTCCCATGTTCTTGGATAGGAAGAATTAATATTGGAAAAATGGCCAGACTACCAAAAGGGCCATACAGATTTAATGCAATTGCTATTAAAATTCCAATGATTCTTCATAGAAATAGAAAAAGCAATCAAGAAATTCATTTGGAAAAATAAGAGGCCCAGAATAGCCAAAGCATTCCTTAACTAGAGGTGTTCCTCTAACAATGAACAAATGATTAAGCATTTATTTGCTAAGTGAAAAATGTTAAGTGGAAACAGTGATTTTCTTTAGTCAGAAAAGTTAATTTATGTCAAGGAAAGGCCTTTCACCAATCAGAAAAGAAAGTTATAAAAATAAAAGAGGAGATGGTGTCTAAATATAGTCACCATAGAACTCAAAAGGCCAAGATATATGGAGTCTCACCTGAGTTCTACAAGACCTTCAAAGAAGAACTAATAACAATATAGGTTTTAACTCTTGTTCATGCCCAATGTATACATTTTTCCAAGGAATACTGGAGTGGAAAGTAAGACCAGGACATTTTTACAAACTTATCAGTATTTTCCCAGTAATGCTTTGTGATAATTCTTAAATTTTTCTTATTGTGAGTATAGAAAGCATTATTCTGAAACCACATTTTATCTTCTTAGGACAGACCAAGAAGTCATCTTGATGTTACAAAAGACCAACAATATCTTTATTTCCTACCCCAACATTGGAGAATTGGGTGCTTAAAAATGAAGTTTACTTCAAACTCAATGACAACAGTCAACAGTTAATTTTTGGCTTTGATTCTTGAACTTTGTATATGGGGAAAAAAACAACTTAGCATAATAATTATCTAAAGAATTACATGTTACTTTCTGAGTCTGTATTATGTCATGTATCTCATTTAATATGTTGTTGCCATATTTAATAGGGTAATCAATTGCAATAAATTGGCTCTGTGGATTCCAAAGCATACCACAACCATCACCTACTTCAAAACATATATGTAATGTCTGTACATACTTTATATACAACCAGAGATATGAAAACTTATGCTGTATACATGAATAAGAATTGTAATGTATTACGCTGTCATTTATTTTTAAAAAAAAGAATAAAAATATAAAAAGTGAAAAAAAAGAAAAGAAAGGTTCATATTTTTGCTAAAAAAAGAAAAAGAAAAAGAAAAGAAATTTGCTCTCTAGATAGCCACAGCAAAAGCCACAATCTGGGAAACTACTGTAGGTTTAGACTATGAAAAAAGATTGTGTTTGTGTTTGAGCAGCTCTGAGTAGGTTTTGATTATAAATCTAGTTTGAAAACCTTCTTGTTCTACTTTCAAATAGAATCCATAAAAAAAAAGCTTATCTGGGTTGTCTAAACGGATTTCAAGAAGGTTAGAGTTGGGGGAAATTCTTGACAGGCTCAAGTAGTACCTTCTACTGGAAGAGGGAAAACGGTTGGTAGAATTTAGGATCTTACAGCAAAGAATGGATAAATATATATAGGAGAGATGAGGAGAATTTTATAATCTGTCTAGGAGCAGGTAAATGTCTAACTGCCATGAAGAAGAAAGAAGTAATGTGAGGATCTTAAGATCCTTTGTCAACAAGAAGACGACTGAGGAGGTCTAGAGCAGACCTCTACTTGGACCTTCCAAGTCTTTCACATGGTCACAGAAAAGAATTTAAGGATGTCATATTTTAGCAGAGAAAGGAAGAGGTCTATTGAAAGTGAAAGGCAAAGCCTTGCAATCTCAGAACAAGATATACCTCCAGAGCCTGAGGACAAGCTTTCATTAAGGTACATATTTCAATGGAACACACATGTTCCAAAGGGCTAGACTTTCTTAGGGGTTAGAAATATTCAGTAAGATCAGATTTCTGCATTAGAGGATCTGGTCTGATATGTAGGTCTTAAGTTGCATCAAAGTATCTAGAGGTCAGGTAGTCCACTGAGTAATCTGACCAGAGGGTCATGGTCTAACTAAATGTTAGCCCCTAGCCTCATGATGTCAGTGACCTCCTTTTATTGATATCTGTTCCTGTTTTGCTACACTCTGAAAAAACATATGACTGGAAAGTTATAAAAAAAAAATTTGACTTCTTTAGTGCATATTTACATTCTGGTCCTTTTCTGTCCTTTATTCTCTTTTGTCCAGTTCATGAGCTGTTTATTAGTTATTTGCTCTTTATTTTAACAAGGGTATTTTTGACTTAAAGATTCAGTATTCACTCTATCCCTAAATTTCTCCCTGGCAAACTGCTTCAGGTATACAAAAATCAGATATAGGCTACCGATAAGAGGATAATACACAAGGATCTCTGATTTTCACTATCTTATTAAAGTAGGACCCCAAATTTTTTTACAATGTTTGATGTGCAAATAGAAAGAAAGGTTCATACCAGTGAGAAATTTTAAGACTAAGAAGATTTTTAAAGAATTTCTTGGTTGCTAAAGAACATAATATTTAATAACTCTGTTCAGGGTAAATTTTATGTGTGACAGTTTTTGTCAGGTTATATTTAGTGCTAGCCAGTTCAGAAAACTTACAAGTCCAGTGTTACCTATATCCTATGAGACTCAGCAAAACCTCTGAGGTATTTTTTGGCAATTAGCCTGGAAACATTAAGAATAAATTTCCAATCTATTAGTTAAAAGAATCCTTTCAGTACTTTTAAAAGAGAGAGGAAATAGAAGTTGTCCATCCTTCAAATCATCTAGGTTTTAAATGAGTATTGGCCAATTATAGCAAAGGAATAGCTAGGCTAGTTGAGATCTTCAAGGGCTCCCCACCTTTTTATGTTCCATACTTATTTCTTTTGCCCAGATTCTATTGTGAGATTAAGATTTGAAATATTCGTAAGGGAGGAATCAGGTTGTAAATAATCAATTTGTGACTTTATTACATTATAGTTTGGGGATTCTTTTCCTGGGAATTCTGAAAAGACACTTTGCTGTCTGTGTTTAATTGTACTATCCTTTTCATAGAATAGGTCTGTTTTAAAAAGATTCACCAGACAGTGAAGCACATTATCTAATGGGGAAGCCCAGAGAAGCAGGAAGTGACTATTAGAAATGCCATCTGAGGGCCTTTTGGGATTCTTACCTCTGAAACCTGTTTGCTGCACCTAGGACAAATGGTAGAAAAGTAATAAAGTTTGTAGAAGAAGAAGTAGACGAAAATCAAATAGAAATAGAACACTTTGTATTATTGCATAGAGACGCTTCCTTTTTTTCATTAAGGGAAAGTGTGGGCTTACTAGAACAACTAATTCCTCAAAGGGGTATTATTCTGTCAAATGAAGTTTGTCCTGTGTCTATTTAGAGTGTCTTCAAGTGAATGTTGGATAATTGTTCTTTCAGTAAAGTTTTTCTGTATAATAACTATAGTTATTTATCTATATATATTCTTGTACATAGGTTTTTATGCATTTAATCAGAAGAGCTATTAATTAGAACCTACTTTTTCTTTTGTCTCTGAATCAAAGTATGTTTACCACACTCAGCAAACTCTTGTAGTTTAGACAAACATTAGACTGCCTCTTATTTTTTCTTTAATTTTCTACATACACTTACCATTTTAGCATCAAGACCATCAGCAAAGGAAGTAAACAGCCAGATTCTGCTTTCTCCCTGAATGAAAACTGAATACATTCCTAGCTAATTCCTCAATAATCAGGAATGTGATGGCCTCTAAAATCCAGGAGGTATTTTCCTCCATTAATGGCATTGGCTATTGATCAATAAATATCTTTATAGTATTCACATTCTTAATTTTGTTTTTAACTGACACATAACAGTTGTTGCTATTTATATGATACAGTATAACATCTTGATATTTGTATATATTTTATAATACCTAAATCAAGGCATATGATTATACATGCATATCATATATCATATATACTTAAAATTTCATTGTCAGAACATTCAAAATTCATTCTTCTAGCTATTTTGAAATATTCAATACATATTATTAATAGTAGTCCTCTTACCAATAGAACATCAGAACTTATGCTCCCTCTATACCCAGTTGTATCCATTGACTTATTTCTCCCTGTCTACTCTTTCTTCCTGCTCTCTTCAAACCCTGGTAACCAGTTTTCTACCTCTTACTTCAATGAGATCAGCTTTTTAAAATTCCTGAATGAGATAGTACAGTATTTGTCTTTCTGTACCCTATAGCAAATATCTCCAGGTCAGATTCTAGTGAACTTATCCTACTTTTATACTCCTTAAATACCTACCCATAGTAAAATTTTGATACAGATGTTTGATGTCATTTTGATGATTGATCTCTCCTGCCTTCTCTAATGAGCTTCTTTTCTGTCTTCCATGATATATTCACTTCAATATTTTTTCAGTTGTTGGAACAATCTTATGTTTCCCTGTGAGCATTTATCTTACTCATGAGGATATGAAAAATTCTTACCTAAATTATAAAAATCCATTTTAATCAAGATTTAGTGTTTGAAGACAAGCAAAGTGGCTAATAATCTGAGTATAAGACAGAGAGAAGATGGTGCAAGTGAAATAGTGTGGTGGAGGAAGGGGAAGCGTGTGTTAAAAGTGCTGAAAGAGTAGGAGCTGTAGATTACTTGTGTGGGCTACAGAATTCTAGATGACCCATGTGATCTTTTTCTGCTGGTGTTACATCTGTAATGAGATATTTACATGTCAATAGGAACATAAGATTGAGATTGGGGACACTTGAAGCATGGGCAGGAATGATGTACCATTTATTGTTGGCTTACAGATGGAAAATGTCTTGGGAGAAGAATGTGGGTGGCCTCTAAAATCTAAGCATGGATTTCAGCCATCATAGACTGTAGAATCCTAAAACAGCAAGGAACTGAATCCTGCCAATACCTTAAATGAGCTTGAGAGTAGATTCCTCCCTAGGACTTTCAGATGAGTTCTGCCTAGAAGACTTTGACCTTGTGAGAATGTAGGCAGAGGACCCAGTAATGCCCACCTAGAATGCTTACCTACAAATTAGTGAGATAATAAGTAGATGCTGTTTGAAGCTGATGAATTTGTAATTCATCACATCATGATTGAAAATGAATATGAAGTCAAGGTATAGGAAGTATGGTAGGAAGGCAGTCTGGAGTGGACTCAAAACAGGGAATGGGAAGTTTGATTTTGAATTTTAGATTCTTCAAAATTTTTATTATCTCTTCAGAAGGAATCCTTCAGGAAATCAATTTTAGAATTTGTTTGTCTTTCAAAAGACTATACATTTAAAAATAATTATGCTGTCCATGGAATGTGTGGATTCCTTGAATTTCTAATTATAAGGTATTACACAAGTGAATATTTTTATTGCCCTTCCAAAGTTGCTCAATGTGGCCACTGCTCATATACATTTTATTTTTAATTTCTAAAATCTGCTGAGAGTTTTAATATTTAGTACTGTGGTCCCATAATATTCTTAAAGGTAAGGTCACTGTCAGCTTCATTAACTGACTATTGATTGCATATACTAAAATGAAGGGAACAAACCAGGAACAAATAACAAGATCTGTGATCTTCATCTTATCACTGTGAGTCTTGAAGAGTAAAAATAAATCAAAATGCTCTGACTAAAACCTCTACAGAATAAGAGTAAAGATTTAGGCTGTGTTAAATACTGGGGCAAATCAGTGGTCAGAAACAAGGTCAGAGAAAAGAAGATAAACAGAGCACACATCCAATGCACTCCAACACTGAAGACAGGACGGTGGCTTCCATGCAACAGCTCTAGACCCCACAGGCATGACAGTACCCACTTACACCTGTGAAAGAATATCAGAATGTTATGGCCTGAATTTCACCTAGAAATATCAGTGTATCTTGGGGAAGAAAGAAAGACTTTTGCCAAAGAGTTCAGACAAAGATCAGCCAGTTTCCATAATAGTTGTTCAAATAGAGTTTTCAGAAGAGGGATGAATTGTTCTCGCAATTCAGCTACTGTTTGGGCAATTCAGGTTTAGCAAGAAAGATATAAGATGGGAGACTAATTAATCGTGTGGCCTAAGGTTACACCAGAATTATAATGATTTTTCAGAAAATAAAATATCCTAGGAAGAAAATTATGTGAATTAATTTACAAGGTGTGTGTGTATATATATATGTGTGTGTGTGTGTGTGTGTGTGTGTATGTGTATGCATATAAACTTTGTGTGTATATGCATACTAAACAAAATAAACTTTTCCTACTCTAAATTGTTCTTTTCTAAGTCTTTTGGTCACACAAAAGACCTTTTGTTCTTGCATAATTCTAGTCCAAATAAAGGTGACTACAACACCCATAAAATAGTACAATTCTATAATCCATTCTTAGGAGCAATAGTAATATATTCATAGGTTTCCCTACAATGGTAATTGGAAGTCTTCTCTGGTGTCCACAGGCATGAGAAATTAAAATATCTAAAAATAATGCATCTACTGCCATCTACTCAAATACTCAAATAAGAAACATCAAAGACATGAGTTTCATTATTCTCTAATAATGAGTGATTGGTGCCAATTCCACCTCAGCATTGCTCTGAATTCCTCTTTGTTCTTGTATAAATCTAGTCCAAACAACTATTTTCTTAATTCCATTATTTTCTTAAAGTCTACTCCTTTCCACTCAAGCCATGCCAAATCTAAATCCCATGATTAAAGTAATATCCTTAAAAAGAATATTTTTAATTCTGCCTTTCAAAATCCTTTAATTTCTTCCTAATGTACTTCCCCTTAGGTTTATTTTAATAAATTATTCATTCATATACTTGCCTAGTTATTTTTGTGGTGCTTGGAATTAAACCCAAGACCTTGTATATAGTAGCAAGTGCTTTACCACAAAGGTACTTTGTGGTAAGAAACTTTTTCTTACCTTTTTTTCCCTCTCATACTTGTTGTATTTCTGTTTCACTTTCCCTTGCTATGCACCATTCTCTAACTAAATTTTTGTATTGCTTAACCCATCTCATCCTCTGCTCTGGTTTTCTGGCTAATTCCTACTTTTGTGTGAGTTTTAGAGAGATACTAGTTGAATGCTGCCATCACCACAACCATCAAATATACAGAATTATGATAAGGGTTCCTCATAATTTTTCATAGTATGTCATATTTTCCCCTCTGTAACAACTCCTTCCCTTTCAGTGGTGTTATGTTTATATCCCTGGAAAACATGTAAGCTCTATTAGAGAAAGGCTTTCATTTGTCTGTTTTTCTGTTCTTATCCTTAGTCCTTGAATCATCCACATGAAAAAAATTGGGACAAATCCTATATATTGAATGACTACTTAATGACTTAAAGGATGATGAATGACTGATTATTTTTAGAAACATATTTAGAAAGTTGTCAATGTTATCAGTGGTTTTATTCTTGAAGAAAGGATTATTGATTTTTAAATGTCTTCTTTTAATTCATTTTTATAATTTATACAGGGAAGTGCATTCCATTGTAAAGTAACAAGATATATAAATAATACATAAAGCAAAACTTAGGGTTTGAATTTCTTTCACAGTTTTTAGAAAAATGTTTAAAGCCACATGCTCCTGCTCATCATCTTTTATTGCTCTGAACACTGATAGTTTGTATTTTTTAATCATACAGGATTTTTAAAACTTTAGAATAAAAAGAAGTGATGAAAAAACAGTTGTCTAAAAATTAATTAAAAGCAAAAGACAGAAAATGTGGGAGAGTTATGAAATTTTTAGAAATTAATTCAAGTGCTTAAAGATGAACAAAGGGTTATGAACCTGCTCTATTTTATAGCACATGTACTTTAAGAAGCCATCATAATTTTACCAAATTTTTTTTTTCAATTTGTTTCTGAACATTTTAAAAATGAAAGCCAAAAAATATTCAAACTTAATTGAACCTTAATAGACCTTTTAACATGTATATTGTGTCTATGAGTGTTAATTTCCTTCCTATACTTAGTATTTGATTATAATCTGGCATCAGCAATCTCAGTATCCATATGAATTACTTAACACTAAACAAAAAAATGTGTATACTCCAAATGAATTAAGAAATATGTGAATGATATTACATGCATCTTATCACTCAATGGTCATTTCCCTGTATACATTATAAAACTGAATTAAAAGGAGATATTTAAAAATCAATAATCCTTTCTTCAAGAATAAAACCACTGATAACATTGACAACTTTCTAAATATGTTTCCATAAAAAATCAGTCATTCATCACCCATTAAGTTATTAAGTAGTAAAATATTAACACATAAAATAATAAAATATTAACACGTAAAATTAAGACAAAAAATGAATTTCATTTCAATTATATTACCTTCTAATTCTAGTAAATTGACCCACTTTCTCCCATATACTATATAAATTGTATTAGATTCCACGTTTATAATTCTTTATTTATATAATCAAATGCTTTCAAATTTTTCTAGTAAAATAACTGATATTATTAAAGGTTTATAATTCCCCTAGTTTTTTTTTTTTTATGTGAAAGTTTCATTTCCATGATTTCTATTCTTAAACTAGTTAATGTCAAAATAAGAAAGATTTTAATAAATGATTATGGAACATTTTGTTAAAAAAAGAAGTAGTGAGATGCTGAGTCATTTTTTTCCTTCTATTATGAAAGAGCCCTTATCATCCCCATAAGTGGAACAGAGACTACCTCAGATAATCAAAAACTTGCTTAATAAGAAATGACTGGGCTGCTGGTTCTCTGGAGAGCTCAAGATACGTGATGACAATTGGCATCAGGGATGCTTCACAGAATATTGTAGTTTAAAAGGGCTCCTGATGTGTTATCAAAACTAACTGTGGAATGTCAGAAGTAGGATATGTCACATATAACCTGTCTTTGCTGATAAATGTCAGGGATGGGAACAATTTGAATCTTTGTACAAACAAATTAGTCCTACTATCTGTTTGTTTCCATAACTAGCAGACTTTTGCATCTATATAGTCTCTAAGGAAGCTGCATATATTTTTCACACATATTATAATCCTCCCAACATCTACTTCTAATATAAACATAGAGCTAGAGAGACAACATATCATTCCATACTCCCCTCCCAAAGACATATTGACTTTGCAAAAGGACTATGTCTAAAAAACTTGAACTCAGCTTACCTGTTTCTCAAAGTTCCTCTAATTGTTTGAAAATGACCCAAATCTCTTCATTGTTTTCAGTCTAGCCATGAGTCATAGTGTGTCTGGCACACCAACGGTAGGGAGTTGCATAGATTTATCCCCCTTTCTTTTTTATTTTTGAAAGTGCTGTTCCTTAGCCACTTATTTCTTCTTAAGAATCTTAATTATAGTTATTTATATAAAACAACTTCTGTAAGTATACACATCTAAACAAGGCATTCAAAAGCATTCTCGTGAACAAATTGATATGCCACTCACATAAGCCCCTGTGTTATCTTTTGAATAAGCTTATGTGTTATCTTCTGAATCACTAACATTTTATAGAGGTATTTCTGTTTGCCATAATGGTTTTTTCTAGACAGTAAAATTGTAAGCGATGGATGCTTCATTTACAGCTCAAAATACCCACCACCCACTCATCCTATCTCCCCCGAAAAACAGGCTTACTCACTTACTTTCCATGCTAGATTTCTAGTACAGAACTACTTCTGAAACTGGTCTTTGAATGTATAGAGTTACATAGTAGTACCATGGGGTCTACTGTGGGATGTGGCACTGAAGAAAGTTCTGGAGACCCTTTTTATTCAATACAGAAGTTTCACTTCAATTGATTTAAATCATAGAATTCTGAATGTGATTTTTTTTTTGGAAGAAGAGGAACTTCTGATATAATAATGTTTTAAAAATAATGATAAGACACCATAAACTGAATAGGAAGACAAAGTGATAAATTGAATATTATGTAAATTTCCTAAAACATGTGGACATCACTTCTACTTCTTTGTTTGTTATAGTTGAGTAGAAATTAAATATATCTGATGTAGAAAAATAGAGTAAAGAAAAAGGAGGAATCTGAGAGTTTCTCTAGATGCAAAGTCAATCAATCACATTTAGCAAGCTATTGGCTGTGCGCTGGGTGAGGATTGACTCTGATTGAGTTTCTAAAGAAAACTAAAAGGACCAATTTTTACTTAAACTGTATTATCCTTGTTTGAGCTAGCTTATACATGGAGAAGAAGCAGTCAAGGAGAAAAAGCTAAATATACTGTGGGCTTAATAAAGACATGGAGGACAAGTTAGCCTGATCAAGTCAAGAGAGCCGATAAATGGATTATCCAAGGAAACAAGTTGAAAAACTCCTTAAGATGTCAGTTTTCTAACCTGAAAGGAATAGGAAACCTGAGAAATCAAGAAATAAAATACTTCAGACCTCTTATAAGAATCGAGTAGACACTTTTTAATTTCAAATTATATTCCTAATGTTGTAATAAAGATTGTTATGATATGTGAGAAAAAAAGGAAGGCATATTTTCAGTATTCTGTCATCAACTCACTAATTATTGTCACTGACTAATTCAGTATATTGGAAAACTCCATTAGCAAATATAAGTAAACAATTTGCCTAATTATTGTTTCTTCTTCACTGTTTTCTTTTGTGTTAATATTATCTTTAGAATCTAGTCAATTTTTGCATTTTGCATCAAAGGAATTTTTTTCTAATACTTAAATAAATGGGCATATTACAAAATATATTATTTTTTTGTATCAGCCATATCTTCCTCTACTTTCAATTTCTGTAATATAATAAAAATGTTCCTATGATATATTGCATTTCCTTATCCACGCCTATTTCTGTATACAATACAGCAGAATTGTATGGAAGGGAATGTGAGAGTGAATAACAGAATTTTTAAAAAATCATATTAAGAGATATTTTCATTTTTCTGTCTTTCGTAATAATTAGTATTGTAAAATTTTGGTTGAGAGATAAAATTACATACAAACCCAAATAGTATTAAATAGAGAAAAATTGTTAGAATAATAGATTACTAAATAATAAATAAAGGGCATGTTAGAGATAAATGTGAGAATAAGAACAAAACAAAACAATTATGATTACTAAAGAAGAAGGGAAGTGGAAAATTATGTTTATGAATTGCAGAATGTGTTTACTTTATAGAGAATAAAAGAAGAAAATAAATTAATATTCTTCAAAAAATAAAATAGAAAGACATTTAAAATAATAACAGCAAAAGTAAGCATTTTTAATTTAAATTAATTTTATAGAATTCTAACATTACCTGTGTCTCTTTTCACTGTTGTGCTGTTAATATAAATTTTATTTTGTTTGAAAATATTGCTATTGCATGGGAAAGATCACTGTGGTTATAAATAGTAAAAGTTAATCATGACATCTTTGATATTCCCACACTGTTCTAATCATTTGATTTTAAATTACCATGTGAACAAGATCTGAATCTTATGCAAACTGAAGAGAGATTGCCTTATCTTATGTGCCCATTCTCTTCCTCTCTTTGGTTTCTCTAACTGGCTATTTATTTGACTTGTTCAGATTAAATAATAAATAAATTGTTATGCTTATTCCAGTCTATTGGAATCTTTGTTTTTAATACTATTTTTCCATTATTTCTCAATTCTAGTAGATTTTTCCCCTAATCAATCCAAATATTCCTCATTACATTTGAATGCTTTCCACAAAATGTATGCACACATGATGTGATTTTATGGCAAATAGTTTTCTATATTCCTTTTCTATATTCATCTGTATAATATAGTGGAACAATATTTTGATCATTTAAATGGAAGAGTTCCACCTGGGAATTAGTGTAACACTTCACTATAAGGAATGAAAAGGTCCTCTAAGAATACTGCCATCTTGTGGTTCCTGTCTTAAAATAATTACTGTATTTCTGTGTAGTCTGCAAATTCTTGGGTGGGTCATTAACAGTAAACAACAACTTTCCATTTAAATGATAAAATGTATTGGAATTTTTGAGTAAAGTCGACCATAATTAATCAGGAATCTAATCACAATGCTACAAGGGGTAGCAAAGATCAACAAAATAGGTATCCTTTGGGACTTAGCTTGTTATTTAAATATAGAACAAACAAGTATAATAGACCAGTATATGGGCTAAATATGAACATTAGTAGATTTGTGCCAAGCATGTGATTACAGTTATAACTAACATTTACTGATTTATTACTGTTTACAAGACTACTCTAAATTCTTTATATACATAAACTCATGTACTCTCTATCTTAGTGATAAATTATTTCTCTTCCTCTCCATCATGCACATACACACACACACACACACACACACACAAACAAAATTATATCAATATAATATTATGTATTTTATGGATACATAAATATTAGAGGATAGGATTACAGTTTTTCTCCAAAAAGACATATATTTGTGTAAATAATTGAATATATTTGCATTGGCCTGATAACAAATTAAATAATGCCAAGATGGATGTTTCTTCCACCTTTGTTTTAAGCTTCCCTTCTCAAAAACTTATCTTACATTTTCTTGATATGCTTTCAGATATATTAATGTATATTCAGCTTACATGTGTGTGTTCATACATAGGTATACGTGTGTATATATATATGTGTGTGTATATATATATTTGCATTTATATATCTAGGAATAAATATACACACATTTACATTTTTTACTATACTGATATTGACTTTCTAGCTGTGTAATTCTGGGCTATGTATCTAATATTTCTTTATCTCATCTTCCTTCTATAAAAGAAGAGATTACTAGTGTTACCTACTCAATGAGATTATTGAAATGATTAAATGTCAAATTATTAAAAGGTAAAAAAAAAATTTCTGGCATGTGATTGTCCTTAAATTAATAGATATATTATTGCTGATGTTGTCATTGTAAGCATTATCATCACTGATATTGTTACTATTATCTATTACTAATACATATGATGATAGAAAAGGAATTTCAAGCAATTTTTCTGACATAAATTCCACCAGAGGAAACACATCATAGAACAATTTTATTAAAAGGATTTTGCAATTAGAAATAATATGAGTATTTTATGTATGTGAATTTCATATTCAGTATACTTATTAATGTATTCCTTTTAGAAACTGAGATACACCAATATTTGAACATCCTTAAATATTTTCTACAGTTATGTAGAGTTAAATACATTTATTTTGTATTGGTGACATAATAGATGTTTTATTTGAAAATTATTATGTATGTCTTAAATTACAAAATCTTTGAGTGTAATTCATCATTTTTAAAAATTGTAGTCCCTTCAATTTTGATAATGACAATATCTTTCTAAAATTCACTTTTAAAAATGTTATAGAAAATTCTAGAAATTATGGTAATGCTCATCTGTTTATGAGTGTCTAATAAGTTGAAGGTAAATTACTGATTATACAAAATCATAAACTACATTCTGACAGTCTACATTACCATCTTCTTAACTATCTCTAATTTTTATGAGGTGTTTTTATTTCTGATGTCAGCGAATGTGTCATTGCACCTTCCCTAAAGTCTCACCAGGGATGCCAGAGCCTGCCAAGAGGAAACATTAATTTCCGGGAATCAAATCAAGGTCTTCCTAAGGTTATCAGGAATTGCTAACAACCAGAAAATGAGCAATGTCTGTATGTGTGTCTTGGCTTCAGATTTTAAATCATTATTTCAATCTGATTAAGTCAATCTTATTTAAACACCATGCTGACCCTTTTCTAATTGATCAACCACAAACAAGCTTCCAATTCTATAATGTAGCAAACTCCCACTAGTCAAATTTCTAATGTGTGTAATTATTTTTCCACTTAGGCATAAAATAGGGATGCTTAAATTGTGAAATTTTCAACATACATCTGAATAGTTAATATTAAGTATTTAATAGCATATCTTGGGATTGAAATCAGAAAACATAGGGCTTATTTTTTTTTTGAAAAAAAATTGAAAGATGATCATGGAATTAATTCACTTCCCTGAGCTTTAGCTTTCCCATCTGTGTCCTGTGCAGTGACTGCACACAAGCCCAGTGTCAAAGCAAAAAATAAAGTATACTCATATCATCTTATTCATACAAGCAAATTGACAGTTTTCAAACATGGTTTATGATAGACTATTTTTATCATTCCAAAACAGGAACTTCTTGAGTTAAGCTTATTTGTATTTCTTTTTTTTTTTTTATTGGTTGTTCAAAACATTATAAAGCTCTTGACATATCATATTTCATACATTAGATTCAAGTTGGTTATGAACTCCCAATTTTACCCCAAATACAGATTGCAGAATCACATCGGTTACACATCCACATTTTTACATACTGCCCTATTAGTAACTGTTGTATTCTGCTACCTTTCCTATCCTCTACCATCCCCCCCTCCCTCCCCTCCCATCTTCTCTCTCTACCCCATCCACTGTAATTCAT
>NW_025999949.1:13709978-13720817 GCF_001458135.2 Marmota marmota marmota
AAAAAAAAAGAAAAAAAAAAGGCGGGGCGCACTGAGCTTTCTTTGCCTCAGGTACTTACAATCCACTGCTGATTACACATTCAGCTTCTCCGCCCGGAGCGAAGCGAAAGAGGAAGCAGATGGGAGCAAAGCGCCCGCGGCTCTGAGCATCCAAGCGTCTCTTTTTCGATTTCTTTGTTCTTCCTGCTCCTTGGCAAAGTGGTCCGCTACAGATTAACGGTGAAAGGAGCTCTAACAGACTGTGCAAAATCTCTATTAAAGCCGTTGCTTTGAGCACCACGCTCAGCACTTCAGCAACCCCCGTACGCAGCGGCCATCTTCTTATTTGTATTTCTGAAGAAAATTGATTTGTAGGTCAACATGATTTGATGCCATTTGTAAACATTGTCAAATTATTGTGAAAGATGATCTTGTTGGCACACTTCCCCCATCCAACCCATTTGTGAATATTTTTAACACAAAATTAGTATAAAATATAGTTTGTAAAAATTGGGACTTTCACGTATATACTCATATCTGGAGGATTCTATCTTAATAGCCTTATTCCAGAGGGTGATTATTTCTTGAATGACCATACACAAGCCATATGTTCTTTAGAATTTTGATAAATATCACACTTGATTACATGAGATCTCCTTGGAATGATCCAACAGCTGTGTCAGAAAATTGTTTAACAAGTGGCTTTTACTGGTTATCAGAATTTTCTACCAAGTACCTCTGCAGAATATAAGGCATCCCATTTGTTCAAAAATAATTCAATGTGAAAAGCAAGGGATGTCTGCTCATATGGTTATGGAGTTTTGATATATATTTTAAAAATAACTCAAACCAACATATGTGAAAAAATTAAATATTGCAGACATGTTTGGGCCACTGTGTACATAATCTTTATTCCTTTTATTTCTGATTACAATGTTTTATGGTGATTTAATCTTCATTCTCCAAGTGATTGAAAGTGATGAGTCCTGAAACTACTGTAACTTTTTTCAAGCTCTTAGACATTTTTTTGTTAATAACTTCCTATATTCTTATTCTGGGTGAATATTTGAATGTATTAAAATTACTTATAAAGGAATCTATGAATAAAGTGGGGTAGTTAGTGATAAATATTTTGCATCTTAAGGATATTAATCATCTAATCTATTTACTCAACAAGATTCAGACAAGATTATCTCTTTTGCAGGGAACTTGACAGCATACAGTAATAGACATAAAACTTAGCTCGTTATATATATATAAATTTTTCTTCACTCATCTGTAGGTTTAGATTATAAAACAAGACTATTTGATACCAACTGTGTTGCATATATATATCTGAACAGGTTTACTTTTTGATAACATTAGTGAATGAATTATAATATGTACAAAAAGGACAAAAGAAGAAAGCTGGGTGATTTATAGGAAATATCTTGAAGTCAAAATCCAATCACAATGAGCCCAAAATATCCCCCAAATATTTTCCCCATTTTGTTAGTAGTGACTCTCATTTGATATACTACCCAAATGTCCTCTTTAATTAACAATCTACAGCAAATCATGTCCCTTAATCTACTGTGGTGACAGTTAAGAGAATATTAAGCATTAGCTGTGATTTTCCAGTCAAAATAAGAACACCACATATCTTGGAATAGGTAAAGCTTTATATAACACTGTAACATAGTAATCTGATTCTCATTTAGTGAAAAAAGTATTCTGAAATACATAATCATTAAAGTATATCTATGCGTATGTTTTAACAATGAGCAAAATCAAGCTTCAAAACCCACTGTTTAAAAGAATTGTAGACAATTCTAAGAATCTTCCATCTCAGTGGTCTTTGATTATTGTTTTCTGTACTTTGTGTCTCCTGTGTGTAGAAACACATACTTGACCTTGTCATGACACAAGGGAGGCTCACAGGCACAAGTACATTCTTAAAATTGAAACCACACCTTAATTTTCAAATAGGAAATAACTGGCCAAGAATTAGAAGTCTGCTCACTCTTTGGAATATATCAAATTTACTTCAAATAGCTATAGCTAGCAGGTTCCTAAAATGCAATGCTATTTGGGCTATATCATTATATAATATTGAACAGTTTGTTGACAGCAGGATTTATTTTAAGTATGAAAAGAAGAGGATTCTGTTGACTCACCCCAAAGCAAAATAACTCAGGTAAACACTAGTGCCAAAAATTGAATAATAGATTACAGACTAAACTCTTCAAATACCAAAAATCCAATATGATGCAATATTTTATCAATATTCATCTCACGTTATGAACAGAAATATCCATTATTTGGTATGTTCATTTATCCAATATTAACATAGCATTTGATACTTGAAGAAATAATTTTATAAAATCACATGAACTATTTATTGTACTTTTTTCTTACAATTTATTTTTTCTATTGTTACTGCTTCTTAACAGTCAACTGATCTTTGACAAATGAGCAAAAGCAATTAATAAAGTGGTGTTATATTGAAAATGTTATCACTAACAGTTTTACATTTTTCAATTTTCATTTAGGTCTGTGATTCATTTTGAGTTAGTTTTTGTGAAAGGTATAGGATCTATATCTGGTCAGTAAAAGGACAATAGTAGTGTCTATTTCTGGAAACAAAATATATATACTTCTGTGTCAAAATATCAACCACTCACAATTTAGATGATTTAATGTTGTTCATGTCCTCTAAATTATTTCTTTGATTCAATAATTAGTTTTTCAGTTAGTTATTGTGAGTAATAAGAACTACTGGAAGTTGAATCAGATTATTGTGCACACCAATTTAGAAATATCGATGATAATAAAATTAAGAGCTGTTGAATTATATACAAATGTCTCATTTGTTACAGTATATTTGGAAGCAAAATTGGATTGTTGAAATGTTCAAACAATTGAATTGATATGTAAATAACTCCAAGTAGCAAAGGACTTTGTATACATATGAGGCCTCCTGCAATCTTCTAATAAATAAATAATTCTTTGAAGACAAGGAAGGTGATTTAGATGTTCACTTTTATGGTTTGGTTCACGATATGTTATGGAGCAAGAAAAATTGATCCAAGGAAAACTGTGTATATAGTAGTGATATTTAACATATCAGTAGTGTTGGGAATAGAAAAGCAATACATTTTCAAAAGTTTAGGAAGCTTAGAAACCTAAAGTTTTCAAGACGGTGGTAGTGTTGAATGAACAAACAGATCAAGGAAATAAAATGGCAAGCCCAGAAATAGACCTGGGTTAATACAGTTAGCTGATCTTTGACAAATGAGTAAATATAATGGAAAAAAGATACCTTTTCTACAAATAGTGCTGGGACAACTGAACTCCACATGCAAAAAAATAAATGTAGGTTCAAATCCTATAATTAATTAACTCAAATTAACAAAAATTAACTCAATATGAATCACAGACCTAAATGGAAATAGAAAAGTATAAAACTGTTAGTGATGACATTTTAGATACAACACCACTTTAGTTATAAGGCTTTAAAAATTTATTTTCAATACTATATGTTAAATCTAGATCTTTGCACATATTAAGCAAGTGCTCTGTACTGAGCCCATTTTTTTTTAAAAGGTTTGTTTTGAGGCAAGTTTGCTCAGGCTGTCCTCAAACATACTATCCTGTTGCCTCGGCTTCCCAAGTCACTGGAATCAGATGTGTATGCTTGGCTACATATAATATTTTAGATGAAAAAAATAATTTGCTGAACTTTATTAAAATTTAAAGAATCTTCTTTACAATACCAAGGCCAAGAGAATGAGAATAGAAGCCACAGGTTAAGAAAAAATATTTACAAAATATATATCTGATAAAGAACTCATCAAAAATATTCAAGGAATTCTCAGTACTCAATAAGGAACCAACCATGTTAAAAAATGGGCCAAAGACATTAACAGGCACCTCACCAAAGTAGACATATAGATGGGAAATGTTATTATAAAAGGATACTCTTCATCATACATCATCAGGGAATTTCAGGTTAAAAAATATGAGTGCTATCTCAAACATTAGAATGGCCATACTCCAAAACGTTGATGATTAATGCTGACCAGGATGTGGAAAAACAGGAAATCTCAATCATTTCTGGTCTATATGTGAAGTGGTACAGTCACTTTGGAAAAATTTTTGATGGTTTCTTAGAAAACTAAAGGTACACTTAGCCTATAATCCAGCAGTTGCACTTTATTTTGATCCATTCAGTTTCCTATGCTTTAGCCTAAATAGTTTTTAAATAATAGAAATCTGTCAATGATAGTTTTGGAGGCTGGGAAGTCTAAAATCAAGGGGCCAGCAGACTGCATTTCTGATAAGAGCCCATTCCTCATAGATGGCTTCTCTTGCTGCATCCTCATATGGTGTAAGGACAAAGTTAGTTCCCTTCAACTTCCTATAAGGGCACTACTCTCATTCATGACAGTGAAGCTGTTATAAGTCTTCCTTGTATTTACCCAAAGGATTTGCACATCCCTAAACAAAACCTGCAAACATATGTTTATAATAGCTTTACTCATAATTGACAACACTTCAAAACAACAAATATGTTGAAGATGTCCTTCAGTAGGTGAAAGGATAAAGAAATTATGGTATATCCAGCCAGTAGAATACTTACACTGTACTAAAAGGAATTGAATTATCAAATCCTACAAAGACATGTTGGAAACTTAAGCGCACAACACTAAATGAAAGGAGCTGATTTGATTCCAACAATATAGTCTGGGAAAGTTAAACTATGGAGACAGTTAAAATATCAGTGGCTTCAAGGGATTGAGAGAACAGAGGGATGAACATCAAGGGCAAAGAAGATTTTTAGGATAATGTAAAACTCTGCATGATAAAAATAATAGTGAAGATGTTGTTTTACAGTTGTTCATCCCCAGAGAATCTACCAAAACAAGAGAAAAAATCTAACATAAACTATGGACTTTGTGTGATAATTATGTATCCGTTCACCAATTGCAGAGAATGCAGTTTCTTAAAGTGGGGAATATTGATAAAGGGGAAGATTAAGTTTGTGAGGGGTAGGAAGTATGGGATAATTCTATATCTTCCCCTCAATGTTGTGGTGAAACTGAAACTATTCCAAATCTTTTAAAAAAAAGTAACTAGTGTAAAATATTTAAGTAGTTAAATAATACATATCATAATTATTTGTACTGTACTATTTAAATATCATTTAAAATATCTCATATAAACACTCTATTTTCATCTGAGTATCTGTGGAAATTATATATACATATGTGTGTGTTTACACACAAACATATGTATATGTAATTATATGTGTTTGTATATAGTGTAGACTAATGGTCATAAACAGAGAATATGATATATACAAAATACAGCTGCAAGTTTTTAATAATCTTATTTATATGTGATTTCAAAGTCTTCTTGAACTTACATGTGAAATTCTTTTAAAATGAAGGGTGGGGAAATTGACAGATGGAGGCATTCACCAATGCGTGTTTTGTCAAATCAAAAGTTTCCTGAAAAAATATTAAGAGGAAAAATTTCTCTAGTATTTACTACATGCCAGGCTCATTTTTCAGCACTCCAAATCTTTTAGTTCATTAATCACTTATAGCAAATGATGTGTTAGTATATATCATCAGAATTTTACCAGTAAAAGGTGCAGATGATTTAAACAGCTGTCTATTCACTTGGTTAATATATGGCAGCAGTTGTATTAACTAAAAGTCTATCTTTAGTAAGCCCCAAGTTCACATATAAGTAAAAATTCTTCATCCATATGAATTTAATAAATGACATAAAAGGAGAGTACACGTAAGTATAACTGTAATTATTATCCAATAACCACAAAATTAGAATGCACAGCATTTACAAACAGCTTATTAATGAAAAAAAGAAAAAAAATGAAAAGGGCCATGGTTGAAGTCATAATAATGTCAGTGTAGATGGGTGATTGGTTTTGTGTTTTGCTATGTGATTCAGATCAAAGTCATGTCATTATGTCACATTACCATAGAAACATCCTTTGAGGCAGTAAATGTTAGAAAATGATCCAAATCACTATAATTCAACTATATATTTGACAATCTAAATACCATAGAATTTATAATCCATAATGATATGGAAACAAATTGTTTCCTGTAGGAGTATTATTAAGAGAATACTCTGAAAAAGTCATTGATTTTTTTTTTCAGACCAGTAATAAAACTTTCAGAAAACATTCAAATAATGAAAGTGATATGTAATGAAAATGTACATATACATAAGGAAGCAACTTATTTATTTATCTGAGCTCCTCTTATAGGACAAATTAAAAAATATAGCTGGCCTAGTATCCCCCATCTCAGTCATAAAAACTTCCGCCCATTTTCAGTACACACAGTTATGCATATTAACATCTTATTTTCAAGTTCCTGAATTATTTTAAAATGTGAATGGAGATCAAACTTCCTCATTCCAATGAAGAGCCTCATTCTGCTGAAATTTTATCATTTTCAAACTGAAATGATCACTTGAATATGACCCTTGTTCAAAACATGACCTAATACTTTTCATTAATATTCATATGTAATTAATTACCAGCATTAATGTATATCATAGGCTTTTCTTGTACCTAAGGATGTAGTGATCAATGAGATAAATTCTAAAAGCTCTAGATCCTAGGCTTCCCTAGGAGAGAGCAGCTAGATAAAATTAGAAATTATGGGTGGTAAGAATTTAAAGGGTGTTTTGGAAGTGAGAGGAGAAAGCTGAAGTTCTCTGGATAGTAGGAATATGGAAAACTTAGGACAAATATCTTTATTTGGTCTAAAGTAGAAGCATAATACCATCTGCATTCAAGGAATGGGAGGTTTTAAATCAGGTCACAGAATGTCAAAGGTAGTGATGTAAAAGTGTTGCCCATTTAAGGGAAAGCAAGATATTTTGTGCCATAGGACAGTGAATTCTATGATCTGCTTCAAGTTGTTTAAGTTCTTTCAGCCTTCAACTCATCTCTTCTGTATCAGGATACCTCCTATCTTGTTTTGGATGTGTGTAAGTGAGATTTGTACCTATAGCATATGACCTAGATTTATACATATTAGTTATGCTTATTACCATTATATAAGTTCAGAGCTATATTCTTCTGGAGAAGAAAGTGCAAATTAAGATAATCCTTAGACTGAATAAACTTAAATTCTGTTATAAACATCCTGATTATTTTTTGTTTATATAGATCTATGCAATAGTTGTGATATACATTGAACAAAATGTCCTTAAAGTTCTGCTCAGCTTCACCAATCATTTTTCTTGGAGAGTAGGGGCACTCGACCACTGAGCCACATCCCTCCCCTATTTTATATTTTATGTAGAGACAGGGTCTCACTGAGTCACTTAGCACCTTGATTTTGCTGAGGATGGCTTTGAACTCACAATTTTCCTGCCTCAGCCTCCTGAGCCACTGGGATTACAGGTGTGTGCCACTTTACCTAGACTGCTTCACCAGTCTTTAGGCAACATTTTTCCTGACTTTTCTTTTGTTAGATCATAAATTCAAAAACTTTAAAATTGTTAATTTTTTCTCTGCCTCTTGAGATGCAAAAATGTTCTGAAGTTGCTTGCCTGTCTCATATCCCAGGGATGGCTATGCGTTAATTTCATAGAAATAGTAGATATCTACTTTTCCTTCTGATAGGACCAATTAACAAACATAGATAACCTAGGATCCCCATCTCAAGTCTTAAAAAAAAAAAATCAGATCATTCTTTTAATACAGTTGAATTTAGACTGATTTCTTGTCCCTTTCTCATATTGCATAGCCTGCAATAGAGTCATTCTTAGGTTTTAAGTTTTTCCTGTGCTAGTTTGCTCTCAACAAAATAAATGGAGCATCATCATTTATGAACAAACACACAGCATATAAAATTAGAAAATGAAAACTAGAAGAGGATGCATGTTATTGATTTTATAGAAATAAATACAGAGAGAAACAGCTGGAGGTTTGAAATTGGTTATCATTAAGGATAGGAATAAAAAGGTAGACAAATTTAGAGCAAGAACCTGGAAACTTTTAATATAAGTTTTGTACTACTGTATTTATAAGTAATGTACATATTTTATGTTGAAATTTTCTTAAAGATACCAAAGGAAAAAAAAAAAAAACATCAGTTAATTACAAACTTAGGATATTAGATTAAAATAACCTCATAAAATTTAGCATATATTAAATCACAGAGAAATTTGCAGTTATGTTTACTTGCTTACTAGTGCCTCCCTAAATATACTTTATGATTTATGCTGCTTTAAAAATTCTCTGTAATAACACAGCAACTATAATATTGTGTATTTTATATTGCTTTTCATTTTTCAAAATGTTTTTATATAAATGATCGTTATAATTACATTGGTTTTCTCTTCCTCAAAACTTGAAGAATAAAAACTTTTAAGAGAGAAAGGGAGGTAGACATTTCAATGACATATATTGAAAATCCCACATTCACATTTTCCTCACTGTCATTTGTAAAAAAACTCAGAGGTGTGGATCTGTCCCTGTATTCTTTTTGACTAGTCTGTCTTGGCATTGGTACCATATCACCTGAGTGAGTATAGCTTTATAATAATGCTTGACATTCTGAACCTCCAACCTTTTTTTAAGGTGTGTAATTTTTACGAATTATGAATTAGATTCAGTTTGTCTGTTTAAAAAATCTGAGATTTTTCTTGGGTTCCTCTTAATTTGAAATTAATTTGAACATTTAACATCTTTAAATATTGAGCGTACCATTCCCTACGTGTGACATGCTTCAGTTTACTTATGTCATCTTTGTTTAAGTTGAATGTTTGGACATTTATCATAGCTAAAAATAAACACTGTAAATTTTTGAAGGTTACAAATTTTGTAAATATTTTAAATTTCTGAAGATATGTGTTTTTAGTGTTGTATTAACACTTTTTAAGATTTCTGGCTATCTTCTGCTTAATTCTCTATCTTCTTTCCTTAGCAAAATGTTAAGCAATGCAAAAGAAAGCTCTTGCCTCCATTTTTCACTATCACAGAAACATACTTCAATATGTGTGTGTGTGTGTGTGTGTTAATTCCAACAGTAGAAATCAAAAGACATTGTATATATACAATAACAAAGGCTTATAAGTATTATACATAGGTAAGTTCATATAAACACACATAAGTTGTATATACAAAGCGCTATGTGCAAAACCAAAGATTATTTAGAAAACAATGCTTTTCTAGATCTTTGATCAAGTACTTTCAGTTTCTTCAATAACTCCCCACATTTGAAAATGCTTTTCTATTATGCCCCCCCAAACAACTCTGACAAGGCATCCTCTGGAAAACTAGCCCTATACTACGAATTACCTACATCCTGTTTGGTCTTGTGCTCCATATATTTATCCTGATGCTAGGCAAATGCTAGCAAACCTTTCTATGTTTTCATCAATCTTAAATAATCTTTATCAACACTTTCCAGTGATGAATTCCCAAATGTTTATCAGTCATAATTAAAACCTTCATTTTATCATAATGATTATAGTTAGTTCAAAAATACCAAGAGAAGATACCATACACATTTGGATATATGTTTGCCAATAGTATAAAGTTTAAATAAGAAATGTAGCCAATTTTTAAATTTTAGAACTGCAAAAAATTTAATCTACTCTTTGATGTCTGGTATCTTGGAGCATGGATCTTTTAAACATAATTTCACCTAAGTATCTTTGAATTAGTTCTAAAAAACTATAATTTGTGAATAAAGCTGAACACTGTAATTTACAAGTAAAATGGACTTCAAATGTGTGCAGTAATATGCCTGAAGTCAAATAGTTAAATAGTTTGGAAGGATAAAAATGGATAATATTCTGACTTACCTTCCTTTTTCATTTTGATACAACTTGAATATTTCAATAGAGTCTTAGTAGCATAAGTAATATAATGTTTGTTCTACTTTGTGTATTAATTGAACTTTAGGACCTTGAAAGCCCATAAACCACATACAGGCTTAGTCACCTACCTTGAAATTCACTCTTTATATACTATGTGAAATTCTGTGATAGATAATGTGTTTATAGCTGTCACTCACCTAACAAGTAGTTACTAGGACTGGAGGCTGTATCTCTATGTATAATACATGAACTCCTAGGCTGTCGAACCCATGCATGTCAGAAATGTAGTCATACAAAGTTTTATGCTTTCTGAATATACTTCATAACTCACCTTCACCTTCAGGCATCCTTTAGATGGATTCACAAAGCTGGAAGAGGAATTTGTTCATCCTAATAGTCAGCCATCCCACAAGTAATGTGCATCAGGAGATGAAGTTAAGTAGAAAGAGCTTATTCTCCTCTAGGCATATACAGAATTGCTTTCCCCCTATTTCAACCTCTGTTAAAGAGGCTTAGTGATGTTGGCATAAACTAGGTTGTAAACAGTTCATAGAAAATATAATAAACATGTCACTTTGTCACAATATGAACAACAAATAAAAGCTTCCAAAATAAGGGAATTGATGCTTACTTTCTGCCTAATGACAGTATAGATTTTAGAGTTTACCAAAACATTTGCTGTTTGGCTTAGCAAAATGGTTAAGTACATCACAATGCCTGGTTCTGAATCTTGCTTCTGAGACTTAAAATTGTGTGACCTTGGAAAGTTCTTTGAAACTACTGTACCTTTTAATTTTCTCTTCAGAATGGAGCTGATTCTTGAATACTTGGCAGAAAATAATAGGGACTCCTTTTGAACTAACTTGCTTTAATAATAGAAAGATGTGTGTATGTAGTATCTGTGTGTGTGTGTGCATAATATATATGTACATAATATATATGCACTATATATATATATATATATATATATATATATATATATATATATATATATATATATATATA
>NW_025999949.1:13721482-13735322 GCF_001458135.2 Marmota marmota marmota
TATATATATGGTTGTTATTAGTGTTGAGTTGTGGTGATTAGAACATTGCCAAGCATATGATAAATGTTCAGAGAATTATTCTTAGTTATTCTGAGGAACATTCAATAAGCCTCTAACTCAAAACTTTGAGATATTAAAAACTAAGTCATAGCATTTTATACTCAAGGCAGATCTACTATTTGCCACTTGAATACATGGTCTTCTCAAAAAAACAAAGAAATACCTAATGAAATATATAAAAAATAGAAAATTAAAAAAAAATATTTGATCAAAAGAAAGATAATTCCATGATTCAGAAGTAGTGCAGAAATAAGAGTAGGTAAGAGTGTCTAAAACTCAGGCCAGAGATGTGCACAAGAGACCAGAAAATAGAGAATATGTACAAGATATGGGATACTGGAACCAGACACACTGAAATAATCCAATGATTGTGGATTTCAGGAATGTTGGTGACAAATAACATTATCACCAATATAGAGACTTTGGATTCACGATAATCTAGGACAGGAAAAAACATAGTCTGGAAAAGTCAACTTAGCAAAACCCCTACTTGTTTCATGAAGATGAACAATAATTTTAAATATAAGACTTCCTTCTTGATTGGGGAATTGACAGATAGATGACTATGTGGAAGGAAAGTAAGAAAATAAATAAGCAATAAAAGCAAAACAAAATGAACTTCCTACTCAAAATGAGTCTGTAAACCAAAATTAACAAAACACATGAAGGAATAAAATGCGAAAAATGTATTCTGTAAGAATCAATAATGGAATTGGAATTGATTTTAGATTTATTTGTAGGTGGGAGTCTGACAACTATTTAAAATACATATTTAGCAAGCTTAAAACAATATTGAAAACCATTAAAAATAAATTATGGAACTAATAGAGTTAGTCATAAAAAACAACAGAGAGAAATGAAAATATAAACAATGAAATCAACACTTAGTAGAAAAGATAATTTTCAGTCTAGTTACCTGTGAGAATATAAATATTGAATTGAAATATATTTAGCAATTAACTCCAAATTTATCACAGAGAAATAATGATATAAAATATATTGATATATTACAGGCAAGGTAAGAGGTACATAGGAAAGAATGGAGTGCCTGCATTTTTCAAATAAGAGTTCCAGAGAATGTAGGAAATTTCAGTGCTGCAATATTTAAAGAGATAATTACCAAGAGTTTAGCAGCATAATATAATTTTTAAAAGTTGGGAAATTAATTCCAAGGTAAATGTCTACCTTGAATATCAAGCAGGATAAATATAAATTCATACCAATACACCATAGAAACACTGAGGAAAAAAGCAGAAGAAATTTTTAAAACTGTTGGAGAGAAAACAGATTATTTACAAAGGAATTGCAATTAGACTGCAGCCAACCTTTGAAAAGCAAATTTTCATTTATCCAATATTCAAATGTTTACCAGATTCTTGCTATTTCTCTGACATTAATATGCATACTCTATAGAGGTCTGTGAACAAAAGAGACAGAAATCCTTGCACTCAGGGAGGGTAGGTATTACTTACTATTTTGAGAATAACAAAATAATGGAATATGTTAAAAGTGTCAGAACAAATAACTGTGAATTTCATATTTAAAAATAAACCATTTCAAAATGATAGAAAAGTAAAGATTTATTATAAATATGAAAACAAAAAGGGCTTATATAAAATTATTACCAAGCAAAGTATAACTACAATACAAGATGGATTTCACTTTTGTAAAATCTATTAGAAAAAAAGAAAAAGGGATAAAGGGGAAACACTTCTTAGTTTCAACAAAAACAGAAAATAAATTGCCATTCAATGTATCTTCATTATACTTAAAGTTTATTACATGTAGTTAGTTTTGCACGATGGTGAGGATGGATACACTAGTGGGGACAACTGAGGCAATCTAAAAATTAAGCCAGGAGGCCATCAGAGAAACACATGGAGGAGGCTGGGTTAAGCAAGCTGAGGGACATTCAGAGCTTTCCAATAGATGAACATCTTGGACCTGTCTTGCAGAATTTCAAGATTCTCAGATCAACAGGCTGAAATAAACACGAGAATGCAGATAACTCTTCAAGATATCAGACTTTAGGAGACATTTCCCAATGCAGAAGAAGGGAAAATATTGGTTCCTTTCTTTTGATTTTTTTTTTCTGTTTCCACCTGGCCATAAATATGTTGTCTTCAGGTCACATAGGAATCAGTCCCCCTTTTAAACGGATATATGAATGAGAGAGGTTGAAAAATGTGTCTCGGAACAGAGTGCCAAAAAGAAACTAAAAAGTTCCTTACCTCATATTACATGCACAAAAAACAAGTCTACATTAGTAGAGATCTAAATGTGAGTAGTACAACTTCAAGAGTATTAGATACAAAATTGTTATGATCATTGCTGAGAATGTATTCCTAAGTTAAACAAAATAAGAAAACTGAATAAATCCTGCACACATTTTTACATTACAATTAAAGTTTACTTTTCATCATTACTTCTTTAAAGATCTATTAATTAGAAGAAATTTCTTAAATCCATAAAATGTCTAATGAATTATTCGCCAGAATATGTAAAATTCTGACATTAATAAGGTGATTAAAATTTATTTTCTGGACATATACAAAGGAAATAAAATCAGATATCTTGAAGTGTTATCTGTATTCTCATGTTTATTTTAGCATTATTCAAGATAATGGAGACAAACCTAAGTGTCCGTCCATGAACATATGGACACAAAAAATGAAAACACACACACACACACACACACATCCATACATATGGTGAAATGTTTTTCAGTCTTAAAAAAGGAGACGCTAATGTTTGCAACAACATGGATGAACTTGGAGGTCATTAGTTAAGTGAAATAAACCAGGCACAGTAAGATAAAAACTGCTTGATCTCACTTATATGTGGAGTCTAAAGAAGTGGAATTCATAGAAGCAAAGAGTACACTGATGATTGCGTGAAATAGGGGTGATGGAAATGGGTAGATAGATGTTAATCAAAATGTGCAGAGTGAAAGTTTTATAGAAAGAATGAATTTTAGAGATCTAATGTACAGCATGGTAACTATAGTTAATAATTCCATAGTATACACTTGAAATTCGCTCAGAGAGTAGATCTTAGGTGTACTTATCCTCCTTTAAAATGAAAGGTTAAAGAAAAAGAGAGTTTAAGTTACCTCAAATATATTTAGACAAAATGATGAAAGGAAATCCAATGAACCAATAGCACATAAAACGTAATCATATTAATATACAAAATCATTTCTTACTTATCAGATTAGTTTTCTTAAATCTGAACACATAAATATTGGTGAAAGTCCAGAGAAAAACAAATGCTCAGAAACTGCCAGGAGAAACACCAGAATAATTATTAATGAAGAACAATTTCTGATACATAGTAAAAGAAATTTCTAATTAAGGTTTTATAACAATATACACTTTGCTACAGATTCACAATCATTAAATAGGGAGCCTGGATTTGAATTCAGCTTGTGATCTTAAATTTTCCCAGCTGTACCCCATAGAACTATGATAATAAATAATTCAGGAATATTCACTGTAAAATACAGTAAATTGCAAAATCATCAGTGATTAATTATTCAATAATTTTTGTTTACCAGAGTAAGAGATTACATAAGCACAGGTAGAATTACTTTTAATGGAAGCAATTCTCAGTTAACCAAAAAACACTCTGGTACATGTAAGACTAACCAAATTTTTCTTGTTTAATATAATTAATTTTAATAGTCTCTTAGACCTTGTATCATTTGAAATTGGACCATTTGACCTCTCCTTGATATTTTATATATTACACATTCTCTGGTCAGATGCTATTACTCCCTTATTCTTTCCTTTAATAATGCTTAAATCTTTTTCTCATTCTTCTTATTTTGGGGATTAGTCATTTTAAAAGTTATACAATTCTGATGACTGGTAGTGTGTGTATGTGTGTGTGTTGTACATATAAAATAAATAACTTGGTAAAACTTAAATCTCCCTTACCTTGTTTTTCATATTGACAGCACATCCATATTTCCTCCTTTAAAGTTATTTATCATTATTGTTGTACAGGATTTAGGTGAAGAAATTTAAGATCACAAGCTGAATTTGAATCCAGGTCCCCATTTAAATATTCTGACCCTTGAGCAAATTTCTGGTAGAAATAACCCTTTCCTAGCTAAAGATGCATACATACTCAAATAGGCTAAGAAGAGATATGACCCTTCATGACACATAGTTTCCTAGAAAGGTTTATGAGATTATTCTTTTCAGTGAATTGTTTCTGGTTTCAGCCACATCCTAGTTGCTGTGCCATGGTCTTAACATCAAACTAAGAAATAACTAAAAGAGAAGACTCTAAAACTCTAACAGGACTACTTTTTTTTTTTTTTAATCAGGCATACTTTATATACCAGAAAATTAAGATAGTCTGTGTGACACAAGGCACTTCCCTTATCACTAATTCATTCTAGGCACAGTTAGGAGAATTTAGATGAGTCTCCTAAGTCCAAAGAGTAACAATAAACATTCATAAAAAATAATCTTGTTTTATATAAGGATAAGAACGTTATCCAATACATTTCTTAAGGGTATTTTTTCATCATTAATATTTATTGTTTTATATTCCACTCAAAGTTATCCATTTGTTGCTTCTAATTACATTATGCAATAGCTTTAGAAAACCTTTAAGAACCCTGATAAAAACCCATGTTCATTGATTTTGTCATAACATATTTTCAGGTCATTGAAAACTACAGGCATGGTGTTAATCCACATGTCTTAAGACATTTTGTCATATAAGTGCTATAATTAAAAGAAACCTCAAAAAATAGTAATATTTAATGTTAGATTATTAAATATATGCATTATTTAACGTGTTTCAGAAAATTGGCAAAAACAAGTCATGTCTATTTGTAAATACTCACACATGCTCCTGATACAGTGAGAAAATAAACAAAATTATTAATTATGATCTATTGATTTGTAATTAATTAATTCAGGAACAAGTTATTCTGCCTTAGAAAATGAGCTAGAAGGTAACTCATTTTTAATGTGAATGCTTTGCCAAAGCAGAAAGTGAAAATTAGATTATTTAAATATTTTCCATGTATTAGAAAATATTATTTTAATATTAAATAGTAACTTCTTAATATAATTTGTTTTCATGTAGAGTATTATCACATATTGTTGATTTATACTTACTTTAGAATATTCTAGTAAGTGTGGAAAGCATCATCATCCTATCCTATCTGCATGTCATGAATTTGGAAGTAAACTGACCTCTTCTAATATGAGATTGCTTCAGTGCCAGCAGGACTGTGTTCCCTGTGGTGAACATTTGGCTCATGACTTGTTTTCTGTGGATTCTTAGCAGGGTAGGAAGCAATGGGAACAGAACCAACCCAGCTGACAAGAAGCACACTTTATATAATTTGATATGCAGTAGAAAGATAAACTTCAGTTATTTTTTCTGACATTAAATTTAATTATGTTATACAATTTAGAGAAAGTCTTCTTCAGCCAACTCTTTGGTGATTACTAGTAAAATTTCTGAAGTCAGTAAGTGAAAGAAGAATAAATAAATTATTGGTCTACTTAGTAATATTTTTTAAAAAATTATTTAAATACATATTTTCATTGCAAAGTTCCAGTAGTCATTGAAAATAAATATATATTATGATGTCCAGTTTAGTGAAAAACTACTGGGTGTATGCTTAGTGTTCTCTACACTAACCATGATATTTAAAAGTAATAATCAATAATAAGAAAGCAGGATAAATGCTCAAGCTATGGAATCAAACTGAATTTAGTATAAATCTTAAATCAGCTACTTCTCAAAGCTAGACATCACTCATCTGAAAAGAAATCAGCATTGTCAATATTAGCACATTGTGGTTTCGTGAGATTTAAATGGGAGGATACATTTTTCAATACTTAGTGGGAAAAAAAAACATTAATAGTGGTATTCTTAAATTTACTTTCAAATAGCAGCAGGTTAAGAATAAGACAGTCATGTATTTGTAGCGGATATTTGACCTCTAGCTGATATTTAAACTATAAATGTATGAATGAACACATGATTCCATCCATATATATGATAAATATATGATTCCATTCATATATATGATAAATATACATAATATACATATATATGTTAACAGTTACAGTAAAAGTGACATGCATTGGGCTAGGATTATGGCTCAGTGGTAGAGTGCTTGCCTAGCACATGTGAGGCCCTGGGTTCAATCCTCAGCACCACATAAAAATAAATAAATAAAATAAAGGCATTGTCTTCATCTACAGCTAAAAAAATTAATAATAAAAGACATGCATTAATTGCTTCATTAGTAAGCTAACAAGACAGTATATAAAACTTAAAAATTTAATTTTAGGCCTTCAGATTTTTACTATATATTTTTAGTTTTTTATATATATGTATAGTATATAATTTGTTAATGTACAATTTGAGACATTTGCATTTAGATAGCATTAAAAGCTCTAGTAAGTATATATGTTGTGCTAAGTAGTTATTTAAATCTGGGATTTTTGTTTGTTCTGGCCTACTAAGGGGCTTTTTAAGAAGGTTTATTTGTAGCTTACTTTAAGATGTGTATTCAGTCTTGATCTCCTAAGTGTTCCTTCTTCTCAAAATTGATTTTGTAGAATTTGAAATATTTTCTCATAGAAAAAACATTCTAAATATACTTTAGTTCCCATAACTAACCTTCAAAAGCCAGATAATTAATGATATCACTAAATAATAATAATAATAATAATAATAATAATAATATCCATATGTTTTGGTTACTGAGCAAAGGTGATATTAAAAAAAGAGACTTGTTCCTTTCCCTTTCTTTCTCACTGAGGAGGTTCAACTGTAGAAAATAACTTCTCCTTTCTAGTCTCCTTCTTGTCTTTGACTTCATTTCTCTTTCCTATTTAAACTCTGTCTACCTCTCCTAGTATCTTGGGAGAGGTTGGCAGTGAAGTAATACTCAGGCAGTGCCCTCATGCCTACCATACCAAACATACCATATGCCACAAAGTTCTTGAGTCTCTAAAATTATGTTTTTCATTTCTATCTAAGACCCAAACTCCCATTTCCACCAGGCAAATTTAAAAATAGAAAGCTGTCTGTCCCTAATTAACATAAGGTAAAAAAAATAACTTCCAGAACTATTTCCCCCTTAAAGGAGGACTCCTATTGATTTGATTGATTCTCTATTAGTTTTTCAGAGACTATAGTAGAAGTATTGAGACTATGACCAAGGAGTCCTGGAGGAGTAATTTTTGGCATCAGAGCATCATAAGGCACCCCAGGATTTTTGAATATTTATTCCTTTGGGGGTGTCCCTAAACTCTTCCTAGTTTCTATGGATTTATTTACTGTGTTTGGAAGAGGGAGCAAAAGAAGTTGATTATTCAGAGGTATAGAGATTCTTTTGGGGACAAAGGGATATTTAGGGCAGTCATTCAGGGAAATGATTGTAGGACCCAAGAGCAGATGATTGTAGGAGAACAAGTAGCAGATGGCATTAATTTTCATCCTGACTGGTGGTTTGAGGAAAACCTATTTACATATAAAATGTGAACTTCTTTAGGGAATTCAGGTTTTTTAACAAGCGGTTATTAAATGGTTATTTCACTTACTCATTCGGTAACTCGCTCAAAAATTATTATTTGTGTTCCTCCTTGTGTACTGTACACTGAGGACCCAGGGGTGATTGAAATACACACAGGTGGATTTTCACAGGCCTTAGAGTCCAAAGAGATGATAGATACCTCAAAGAGTTTTAAAAAATGAAATTATTATTCTTAAGTTTATATTTATAGGAACATGCAAACATAGTACAAAGAGTTCCCAAATTCCACACCTATTTTCTATTATTGACATTGTACACTAATATGATGCCTTTGTCACAATTAATAAACCAACATTATATGTTATTATTAGGTAAGGTCCATACTTGATCTTTAACTTTTACTGATCTTCTATTACCTGTCTGGGATTGTATTGAGGATAACATAGTACTTTGACTTTTTGTGTCTCATTTTGCTCCACTTGGCTTTCAGAATTTCTCATACTTAAGTTCTTCTTGGTGATTGAGACAGCTTTGAGGATCATAGCCAACTGTTTTGTAGAATCTTCTCATAGATATTTGTGTGTGTGTGTGTGTGTGTGTGTGTGTTACCTTAGTAATTATTCTGGTGTAATGGGTCCTTGTAAACAAGACCATAGAAATAAAGTGATCTTTTTCTGAATTTCTATGAAGGGAATGTACCATCAAAATGAATTCTTACTGCTGTTAACCTTGATCCCTCGACTGAGGTAGTGTTTGTCAACTTTCTCCACTATAAAGTGCTGTTTTTCCCTGTACACAATTGTTCTCTTTAGAGAAAGTTGACTATAAACATGTGTTTATAAAGTGAAAAGAGTGCTAACATGGGAAAGTTACAGGGTTTGGGGAAACAAACAAACAAACATGGAAGATGAAATACCATTGGCAATGGGAACTCCTCTCTTAAGTAATCATACTTAACTGATATCTGAAAGATAGAGATTAATCAGGCAAAAACAAGTGTGGAAATAGACATATGGACATTCTATTATCTAAGGTAAACTTTAGCCCCAAATCTATTTAAATCATTTTGTTCTATTTTATTTTTGTTGTTGTTGTTAATTTTTACTTCTCTTTAGTATCTCATTTATGAATGGACAAAACACATTTTATTCTATTAATGATGACTGGTTTTGTTATATCCAATTCTTTATTATAAACAATACTGTCACATGCCCCTTGACACTCTGAACATGTAGGATTAATGAATATTTAATTAATGAATATTTACACTTTGCCAATTTTTTAATTGCTTTATTTTTTAAATACATGATAGTGGAATGTATCACAATTCTTATTATATAAAGAGAACACAGTTTTTCATATCTCTGTATAAAGTATGTTCACACCAATTCATGTCTTTATACATAAGGAAATCAATAAATGTAATTCATCACATCAATAGACTCAAAGATAAGAATTATATGATCATCTCAGTAGATGCATAAAAAGCATTTGACAAAATAGAGCACCCCTTCATGTTCAAAACACTAGAAAAAGTAGGGATAACAGGAAGATATCTCAACATCATAAAGGCTATCTACGCTAAGCCTCAGGCCAATATCATTCTAAAAGGAGAAAAATTGAAGGCATTTCCTCTAAAAACTGGAACAAGACAGGGATGCCCTCTTCACCACTTCTATTTAACACAGTTCTTGAAACACTGGCCAGAGCAATTAGACAGATGAAACAAATTAAAGAGATATACATAGGAAAAAATAACTTAAAATTATGGGAGTTCATAACCCACTTGAATCAAATGTATGAAATATGATATGTCAGGAATTATGTAATGTTTTGAACAACCAATAATAAAAATTAAAAAATAAAAAAATAGCACTATTTGCTGACAATATGATTCTACACCTAGAAGACCCAAAAGGCTACTCTAGAAAAATTCTAGAACTAGTAAACAAATTCAGCAAAGTTCCAGGTTATAAAATCAACACCAATAAATCAAAGACATTTCTGTATATCAGTGGTAAATCCTCTGAAAGGGAAATGAGGAAAACTATCCCATTTATAATAGCCTCAAAAAAATCATTTTATATTCTAAATAATTCTCATGCTGTTTAGTTTGTATATAAATGAAATATGTACCATATGTTTGAATAAATAAATATTATGTCAAATATTTGGATATAAATGTATGAAATATTTATATATTTGCTTTATACATTACATCTTACTTCATACAATTTTTTTATAACTTTTACATACTAAACTATTGAAAGCCCAATCAAGTTAATACACATTATTAGCCCATGTTTCTACTCAGTTCTATCTATTCTTCACAATTTTTCAAAGGCAGGTATTAATCCTATTGGTCTGAAAGAAAGGCCAACAGCTATAAGGAAGGAAAAAAATTCATGTGATATAAATGGGGCAGGTGGTGGGAGGAAGGAATGAACTCAATCCATTATTCTAATCTATTTTCACTCCCTGTGTCTTAGTCCTTTCAGATTCTAACAAAATGCCATACATCGCATATCTTATAAACAGAAATTTATTGTTCAAGTTCAAGATCAAGGCACTAGTAGTAAATTTGGTGTCTGGTGAGATCCCTTTTCCTAATCCACAGAAGATTCTCACTGTGTCTTGAGAATGAAGAAAGGACAGTCAGTTCTCTGGAGCTTCTTTTTAAGGGCAAGCATCTCATTCCTGAGGGCTTCTCCCAAAGGCTCTGTTTTCTATTGCATCACTTTGGTGATTAGATTTCAATGCATGAATTTTGGGGGACACATGCATTTAGACCACAAGGAATATATAAATCAGGTGAATACTACTACATGAGAGGTAAAACAAAGGGAGGATTAATAACTGTCTACACTACAACAAAGAAAAATTCATAATTGATAATATACACAACTGTTCAATTATTCAGGTGGTACACATTGAGAGCCTATTATGGGATAGGCAGAGCCTTATTTGTTGAAGTTAATCTGATGGGCATAATCAGGCATAACCTGTGGAACATTAATGATCTAAATACAAACTTACCTCATGACTCATGATGTGGTTTAGCCTTCCACTACTTAAATATCTATGTAGATGAAAATCAATAAGGCTAAACAGGGTCACTTCTCACATATCCTTGAAGGATATATCATTTGAAAGCATAAAGAAGGGCTTCTGTAAAGCAGAAATAGTAATGGGATACGGCCTGTTTTTTTTTTTTTTTTTTTTTGCAGTACTAGTCATAGAATCCATGGACTGTTTCCAGAAGAAATTCATGGTGAAGCAGGTTCACTGTGCACTGGTTATCAACTTGTCTAATTCTAGTGAGGTATAATGCTCATGAACACAGAAAGTCACATGAAGTGAGTTTATTATTCACAAATATGCATCAAGGGACAAAGAAGCCTAAATTCACTGCAAATTTTCAACCTCAGGGAAATTGCCTGGGTGGATGGAGTCTCATCTGTGCCTGCCCTGCTTGCAGCACAGCTGAAGGACCCAGAAAGTAGCCACCCTGGGTCTTATACAACAACTAACATGATTTGTTGGGCACAAGTATTAAAGCATGTCCTGTTTCTTGGCAATTCTGGAACAGAGCTTGAGCTGTTCTCATTAGTTCCTCCCTATCAGGATATTCCTTTCCAGCATATTCTATACCTAATATTGAGAACTGCAAGCAATAAAAACAGGATAATTACACTGGTCCAAAACCACAAGGATACTCTCTTGTACTCACTCTCTAAAAATATTCAGCATTAGTTGGGCAGACATAGAGTATGGAAGATTAAAAGAGATAGAAACCATCACAGATCTAAAATCATAAATATTTCTGGGGTCTCCAGCTACAAAATTGGCATTTTGAACAAGTTCCACAGATGTTCATGCATTCAATAAATTTTGACATGTTTTAGACTGGATCCAAAATGTATCAGTAGTAATAAATAAATAAAATTGGAAAGAGAATGGGAAGAGTAGAAAAGTAGAGGAGAGTTTATTATTCATTATTGATAATTTCACTCACAGCTTCCAAATATATAAGGAATAGCCTCAAAATTAATGTAATAGTTAATATGTTTATGGCTCCTAAGATGGTATAAGTGCATATTAAATCACAGTGTTTTTTATTAATCATTAGAAAAATGAAGATATTCAAGTTCAGTGTACAAAGGCAAGGTATGCTGGGAAATGGTGGAGAAAAGAACTTCAAGATGTGTAGAAACTTTATTGTCTGAAACTTTTAGTGCAAACCGCTGAATTACACATTAAAGTATATACAATTCTTTATGGAAACTTAAAACATAATGCTTTTAAAGCTGGTGTCAACATAAAACCCTTAGTGGGCCAACAGTTAGTGAGTGATTATCAAAGGAAACTTCTATTTATGCAATAATTTACTTATTCTTCATACTCGGGTTTCCACCTTTACCAAGGTCTTTTTTCCCTGAAACTCAGACTTTACTGAGCAAATTGGCTAAAGCTTTTGAAATAGTGTGCCATATTCCCACAGCTTAGCCAGTGTCATGACTCTTGCTTTGTTCTTCCTCTTTCACTTTATTTTTCCCTTCAGAGGATCTGATCCATGGCACCCTTTCTGTCTTCCAAATGAGAACTCTTGCCCCTTGCCTGGAGGTTTGGTCTCAGCTGTTTATTTAAGAACATTCTTAACTTTTGTCAGGAAAAAAAAAATTACTGGATTCTGATTCTGAATCAATTCCAGGCTGCTCTCAACTGATGTTCTTATCCTTTCAACAAGCAATTATTAGTATTAACTGTGGCAGGTTCTGAGCCTAGTGCTAAAAATGAAGACATCTAATTAAGAGCTGTACCTAGAAGAATAATTTAACTTTGATAAACCTCATATTCATCATCAGCAAAACAGAGATAATAATGCCACGTTGTAGAGTTTAGTGAGAATTACACAAAATAATAAATGTAATGTGAACAACTCAGTATGTAATACTAATAGGAGATCAAGAATTAACAAGGACTGCCACATGTTTACAATTCCAGTAATTGCGAAGGCTGAGACAGGAGGATTGTGAGTTCAAAATCAGCCTCAGCAAAAGCCAGACACTAAGCAACTCAGCAAGATCCTGTCTCTGTATAAAATACAAAATAGGACTGGGGATGTGTCTCAGTGGTCAAGTGCCCCTGATTTCAGTATCCTGGTATCCTTCCCGCCCCCAAGAAAAAAAGAAAACAAAAAACAGAATTAACAGAGGCTATTAGTAATAGTAAAAAGTAAATGATTGGAGATTTGGAGTTCCCATGAAAGTCGTGTTAAGCTCTAACCAATCTATTCTTACATCCTGTTTCTTTGTCTTAAAAACTCATTCAGAACTCACGCTAATGCCTCACTTGATTTTTTGATCAAACATCTGGGATTCAAGTCAAATTTAAGATTATATCTATATGACGAAACTGTAACATTTCCAATCATTATTATCCACATGGCTCAAGGACAATCCATTTAGAATTAGCAGAGGTAGAAGTGTATGTTGACAAGGCAGATTCCTCTACCCACTCTGGAACTTTGGGTGAAATCTCTCAGACTGGAAAAACTTAGGAAAGTTTATCAGGACTGTGCTGATGCTCTGTGAGATTCTGTTTTGCATGTCTTCCCATGTGTGTGGCAATTGCCTCAAACAAGGATTCACAAAACTGAAAAATGATTAGCAGAGATGCAATTAGAAGCTGTGCTTGTAGTGCCATTTTCCCCACTCCATGATACTTTCCAGGAGACAAGTTACTTTTGGTAGAGTTGTCTGAAGGTAGTTACATTTTAACTTTTTAGCAATATTACCACATAGATCCTGAGTGTTCCTTCTGAATTTTTTCATTCTGGACTGAACCAGGAGTAGGATGAAGGGCATGAAGCACTTTCCTTAGATGAAAGATACAAAGGAGCACCAGAAAATCTCAGAAATTCAGATAAGTACATTTTAACATGATATTTTTGAAAAATAATGCAACAAATCTATGATGAGAAAAATATCAAACCTGTAGGTAAAGACATGGCCAGTATTATTTTTCCTTTTGAATTTATTCTTACATAGCTTGGCATGGTACTCATTCTAAAAATGCATATTAATTAAACGTTTTCAGTTACTGTAGGGACATGTGAATACAAAGGCAGTCTCCTGATATGCCATATTAGTTATAACTAAGAACAGAAAAAGAGAACAAAAATAGGAATCTTGGAAACAATTTGTGTGTGTATGTATGTATGTGTGTGTGTGTGTGTGTGTGTGTGTGTGTGTATATATA
>NW_025999949.1:13737802-13805235 GCF_001458135.2 Marmota marmota marmota
AGCTTTATATATATATATATATATATATATATATATATATATATAACTTTATGACAGAATAGGTTCTGATTTCAGTGTACAAATGATGGTAAATATTGTATTTTAGAAAATAATGTGTGTTCAAAGGGATCCTTAGGCTATACCATGAATTAAAATGGACTTTACACAAATTAAAGACTTCAGTTAAAAGGTAAGGCTAAAAAATAAATGAAAGCGTAATTTTATTTTTTAATGGACCAGTTTAAGAGAAAGATTAAACACATGGAAATAAATCTACAAAATACACAGAAATAAATGAATCTAATAAAAATATTTTTCTTGTATTGGGACTTGAACCCTGGGGCACTAACCACTGAGAAACATGACAGTCCTTTTTACATTTTATTTTGAAACAGGATCTTGCTAAGATGCTGAAGCTGGTCTTGAACTTGCAATCTTTCTGCCTCAGCCTCCCAGGTCACTGGGATTAGAGGCATGTGCCACCACACCCGACTTAATAATTATTATTTTTCAAATAGTTTAATAAAGATGGGGAAGAAAAAACAGAAACGAAACGTATTTGTAATAATTTCAAGTAACAAACTACAGTTTATTCTCAATATTTGCTGTGATATAATCTGTCGTCACCCTGAAAACTGAATTAACAAATTCTGAAATACTACTACTAGGGAAAATTCGGGATTAGTTCCTGTAAGCTTCTGCTCACAGTATTGTCAACAACTGATGAAAACAAGGCTTGCTTTATGTACCTTACTGTTTAATGACAACTTGTTTAATTCATATGGTTGATTCATTAACATTAAGTCATCACCAATACCACTAGAACTTGAGCCTGATCAAAGATGTTTAAACACACGCACTTTCTCTGTCAGGCACATCACAGTAATCTTGCACTTAGTAACACTAGACAGCCCTTCAGCACTTTGTTTATTGAGCATTTTTAGCAGTGAATTCACCAAGAGAAAACACAAACATGTGAAAAACATAACACTAAATCAACCATGAAAAGGACATTGAAGTATAAGATCTCAAACAGGAGGCCAACAAGTTGCCCTCTTCTGCCCCATCTGGGATAGTGCATGTTCCAAGAGCAACCCAAATATTTTGCTGCTTCATTTGTGTCTGCTAATGAATACAAAAGCAGTACAATATTGGTTTTAGGGTTACAAATTAATTTAGGCAAGTAAGCAAGTTTGAAATCATAGAATCTGCAAATACTTGTGCAAATAACAAATAAAGATCAAATGGATTAGTATTTGTAGTTTATAAAATACTCCCTTTGAAACTCCAGTAAATGTGTGCAAAACATGCAAAAATTTGACAAAGAGAAAAAAACATTAACCATGAAATATGACTAAACTCATTAATGATCAAGAAATTATAGTCAGAAACATGATTTGATATTCTTTCAGAATGATTATATTGAAACATTACAAAGCTAAGAGTAAATAATAGTGGAAAGGATATATAATATAAAATCAATACAATAATTTTACTATTGGTAAAATGCATTGACATAAACACCTCTTAGTAAAATTGAATATTTTCTATAACAAGCAACTCCCAACCAAGATATATGACAATAAACAAGTTTTTGAGTATATGCATCAAGGATCAGCTACAAGAATATTTAAACCAGTATTCAGATAATAGCAAAATTCTGAAGACATCACAAATGTCCATCAACATTGGAGTATATAAATAAATTATGACATCTTCATATAAAGAAATACAAGACAAAGTACAGGAGGAATAATGATGAACTAATTCATAAACATGAGTAGATATCAAAAATAAAGGAATAAAGTCAAGCTAAGGAAGAATACATATAAATGAATTAAGACAAGTATTTTTATAAAATAGATAAAAGAATAATTTGGGGGGTGACTAATATAAGCTTTAGATATGAATGATGGAGTGAAATATTAGTAGCATGATATTTCTACAAGAGCCTATCCTATGATGGTAACATCCTGTTTCTTAGCTGAATATAGAATTGGTAAATAGACTTCATTCTACTAGTATCCTAAGCAGTAAGTTTCATACTTTTTGTGTTTATAATATATCAAAATAAATTCAGTAAAAAATGAAATTATCTGAGAAATAAGAACATGACTCACCTCTTTAATTTGTAGAAGGTTTTAAATCTTGTTGATTATTTTTCCCAATAAAACTGATATTGATGATAATAAAACCTATATATGGAAGTACTAGGGAATGAAATGAATCAAATTATGTTGTGTTCATTTATAAATATGCTGCAGTGAATTCCACTATTATGTCTAATTATAATATACCAATAAAAATATAAAAATACTTAACAACCTATTTTTTATAAAAGCTATATGCATATGAAAATAGAATAGATGTTTTAGATAAACTCTGTAAAGAAATACAGTAATCAGTTCCTCATTATTAGAAGAAACTGCTTTGCATTATTTTTTTTAAACAAACAACTGAACAACATTCTCAGACCAGACCCCCTCAGTTTGAAACTGTAAAAACGTGCTTCCACATTATTCTTCATTTAAATATAAACCAGAAGATCGGGTGTCATGAATACCAAATGAAGTTTAGTTGTGCAAGCTCAGTCTAACTCCTGCTTCGTTTCTTCCATACTTTAGTCTCAGCTTCTTCTGATTAGCCAAGTTTCATTCTTAGAAAAATATACCCTTACTCCCATTTTTACCCCGTATACAGATTGCAGAATCACATGGGAGTTCATAACCCACTTGAATCAAAGTGTGAAATATGATATGTCAAGAACTATGTAATATTTTGAACAACCAACAATAAAAATTTAAAAAAAGAAAAATCTACCCTTGTTTCACATTAAATTAAAACTCTTACAGTGAAAGCAAAACACAAGGAGATAAAATGTTTGTAAGCTCAGAAAAATCAATTCAGTAGCCTCTTTGCTAAATAAATTTATAAATTATTATATCCTTTATTGGGTTCATAAGTAAAATCCATATGGACCATAGTCAATGATGAGTGGTATATAAATAATAGATATTATTATCTGTAGTGAAAAGAATCCAAAATCAGGCATATTTATCCAACTTTTGGATAAATGATAAATGCTAGACAGTGTGGATATTATTTAGTCTATAACAGTTCCTTAGGAAAAAAATATGTATTTTTCATTACTAGCTTTCATAACTAATGCAAGCCATTATTACATGGCATAGTTGGAAATTCAACATAAAACAGTTGTAGTTTTTTTTTAGTTGTTGATAGACCTTTCTTTTTATTTATTTATATGTGGTGCTGAGAATCGAACCCAGTGCCTCACACATGCCAAGCAAGTGTGCTACCACTGAGCCCCAGCCCCAGCACAGATTTTTAGTTTTTAAGTCCATGCTTGAACTGGGGGGAAAATAATTTCTTAGGTGAGCAGAGGCTATCCAGAGTTATAAATAAGTTAAGCGAGCTATAGACTCAGTTCAGTGAGTTATAGACTCAGTGATTGCCTTTTAAGGTATGTTTCAATCCTTGGAGGCCCAAAAGCTTTATTTTAATTGTCCATACCAATTATTTCAGTTTTAATTGTTAAATTTTGTTAGAGGGATATGAACAAAGTGAATGATAACATTAATTTTTGCTACAGAAAGCAAGTTGAGTAATTTTTTTTCAAAAACGTACATACTACATTTCTAAAGAACAACAGTTCATTGTGTGATTTCTTAGTTTTTATTTAATGAGTAAAGGAGTGTACTGATTCAAAAGGTTATTTAGAGAGTGAAATTCCATTTATCATTGTTTTAACTTATAAAGAGGTTCACCAATCTTATGTTCTATAAAGTTTGCTTAAGTCCTTGAATTATGTAATACTCCAATGAAGGAAATAATCCAACTTTACCCAGAGTGTCATCTAATGGCACCATTATCTCAAATTAAACAGTCTAAAAAATGCTGCTTTGCATAACTGATTTCAACTTCAAAGAAATAAAATGAATATTAGATACTATTTTGTTTTTATACAGTATTCAGATAAAGTTAAAGAAGAACAACTACATTAAAAATAAGTGACAGAAATATTTAAAAGCACTTTGTATAGTAGGATATTGCCAAGCTGTGGATTTCTGTGACAGTATAGAAGTGAGCCCATTTGTGCATATGAATGTGAACAGAAATTTCAAGTTGAAAAGCACAGGCAAGTTATGATAGACCTACATAGTAATTAGAGAAGAAACAAGATAGAGAAAACAAATAATCTATTAATACTATGGCAGTTCTGATTGTAATTTAGCCTTTATCATTAATTAACTATAAAACCTTTGGGAAATATCTGACTTGGCTTATCTGTGTCCTTGTGTACAATTATGATAATGATATTTTCTCTAACCTATTTTAGGGTTATTATAATAAAATAAAAGGAAAACAGTTTTCAAAACAGTGTTATATAAATATAAAACATTATTGTCAGATCAAAACATAAGAAAGTTACAGGGAAGTAATTAACCCATTGTACAGGGGACTTGAGACATTTAGTGTTTATGACATGTTACACCAAACTGTCTTTTAAAAACAGACCATACCTGGGCTCGGGCTGTGGATAAGTGGTAGAGCACTTGCCTAGCATGTGTGAGGCACTGGGTTTGATCCTCCGCACCACATAAAAATAAAGAAATAAAATTAAGACATTCTGTCCATCTACAACTACAAAAAAAAAAAATTAGGTGGGGGGGAACAGATCATAACTTGGGCTACAAGTGCTTTTTTTGCATTTCTTCCATTTTTAGGTATATTTATTTATCTAGCTTTATCAGTCCTACAGTGTACCTTCATGGATACTAACCGTATCAGTATTAGTTGCTATGTATTTAAATTTAATATTATTTTATGAGAAATTAACTATTCTTGGCTTTAGCAACATAACCTATGGTATAATATTTTAAATAGACAACTCTTGCTTTTTTCCTTCTCTTTTTTAAAATTTTAAACTAGGTTTTATAAGAGAAATGAATAAATTATATCACAATATATCAATTATTTGTAAACATATTTTAATATAGTTTGATGTTAATACTTTTAAATGGAAATATTTGTGTATCATATAATGCAAATAGTTTAATGAGTATTCATTTGTGCTGGACTCTCAGTTATCGATTTAAATCAGGGTGCAAAATTTAGGTAGTCATTGACTAAGATAAATAAATCTAACCAAGAAACTTCATTATCATCCATGTTTTTAAAATTTTGGTTTGATTTAAGAGCTATTCTGATTTTTCCAATATATTATTTATGACTTCTAAAAAATAAGAGAAGTCTCAAAAATAAGAAAGACTACTCTTCTATGTCCCTGTGCCTATAACAATATTAGTCTAATTGTTCTTAAGAACAATCTTGGTTGATATTCACTAAAACATTGGTTGTATTCTTAACTGTATTTTAATAAACTTTTAGAAACTATAACTTACAATTTTTGTTTTAGGATTTTCAGTCTTTAAGAAAAAATGGCAAATAATAAACTATCTTCAAGCATAATAAAATATTTAAGAAATCTAAACAAATACTTATTTTTAAGCTTGAAAATATGTATTCAAATCTATATGCTTAATTTCCTGAACCAATAATTGGGACACATACTTTGGGAAAGGATTTTTTTTTTCTTATGTGAAGTAAAACATGACAAGAACAATTCAGTAATTCTACTTTCATTTTCCACAGGAAATTATCTCAATAAATAAATTAACGACCATGAAGATGCCAAAGTAAAATGTAGAATTTTCCATATTTCCTAAAAGATAAGTTTATCAAAAACTGTCTATGGGTTTACTCTAGTCTTAACCAACTATCTAATAATTATTTTGTAGTTAATACTCTAAGCTAAAGTAGTTCCAAAGATGTTTAATAGCAAAAGATTTATGCATAGTGTATAAAAGTAATAATATACCTATCTTATTTACATAATGGTAATAAAAATGGAAAATTGATTTTTCATATGCAAAAAGTTATGCTCAGTAATATTGGAGCATTTTTCCAAGACTGAGTGATGATACAGATGGTAGCTAGTATATAGAAATATATCACAATTTGAAAAGTATTTAAGTGAGAATGAAAATTACCTGGATAACAAGAATTCATATAGACATATATGTATAAAGAAAATTTACAAAAGGTGAAACAGAAGAAAAGCCCAATAGAGAGTCAGAGATGCAGTTCAAAAGTGAGAAAATACCATCTGAAATGCAGGAAATGAATCACTGGATTGTAGATCAAGCACCATTCCATAAGGTAGCTAAGACACAATGTTCAGCATGCATAAATCCTGAGAACTCTGCTTTTATGATGGTAGGTAATGGAAAGGCCACTGTTTTATGATGATTCATAGAGCATTTTACAATGATAGAGTGGAAGAGTAGCTTAGTAATCCACCTCTCTTTTCACTAAGGAATTAATAAAAGGAGAAATGAAACTGAGAGGTCAACTGTTCCCTCATCACTTAGCAGGCCCACATGTAAACTACTCTAGACAGAATTATTTGGCCCTGGAAATGGAAATAAAAATATGTAGTTTGATAAATATGGGCAATCTCATCTGACTTTTGGAGCAGAAACTTTTTTTTTTTTTGATTTTGTCCTTTTCCAAGTTTGAATGTCATAACAAATTAACATTACAACCAAAAGAGGAATGGATTGTAGGTACTTTAAAATGTGATTCATTTTAAAGGTAAAATGAATAAAGGTAAAAATCATCCAACTAATTTATATCAAATTATTCCTTGAATAAACAAATTCCGTATCAATTGTGTGCAGTGAACCAATTTTTATAAGAAAAAGAACATTATAAAATAATGATAATATTACCCTTACCAACAGTCCCTCAAAATGACAATCTATATCAGAAGAAAAGAACCAAAGAAAAGAATAATATAAAAACTGATGAATTAAAGTTAATATACAGTTTTCCCCAAATAATAGAACATTATTGGAAAAGTACTTGTCTTGGTAGCAGAAGGTCTAAAATATTGTAGTGGCTATTCTAGTAATTCGAAGATTGTCACTCGATATATAAGTTTAATTGGACAGAATGACCTTGTCTGTAAATTAGTGTAACTATGTATCTGTTCCTTGAGGAAAAAAAAACTCTAATATGATTTGTAGATGTAGCAGTGATTTTAGAGAGGTTAGTATTACCAAAATTGCACTGAAAGAATGAGGAAAGAATTCATGTGTTAAATCTGAGCATTTTTGATTCATTGAAACCCCTGAAATAAACTAATAAACATTAAACATGGAAACCAGAGTTTCAAGCAAGGACATATCAGCATGTGGATAAGAAAATATCACATTTCATATTTCTAAAGTGTAAGTTAAAAGGTGTATCTTAATGTGAAGATAATTTGTGTTTGGTTATTTTTTATCCTCTAAAAAAATTGGAATATGACATTGAAGTGAAACTCAAAAATATAGAGTGAAAAATCTTGCCCAGGTAACTGACACCTGTTGGTCTTGGTGATGAGGGAAGAAAAAAATGTCAGAAGTCTCTCCACTATTCATTAGTAAGTGGTTTATGTTAAATATAAAAAATGGCATGAATGCCTGTTGTTGAACACTCAGATCATTAACTTTCTCACTGGCAGGAGTAGGTGACAAAACAGAGATCAAAAACATATTTCTATCTTATGTAAATAAAAGACATGGGGATAAAGAAGTTTTTACAGTTGAACTTAAAGACCATACAAATTCATCCTGTTCTATCAGCCTAATGAGTGCATCTATGTGAAAATATGCATAAAGACTGATATACTAAAATGAACATAAATGATCAATTATGGTGGATTTTTAAAATTTCAGGAATAGCAGATGATTAATTAATTGGAAATGAGAACCAAAAGAAAAGTAGAAATACGTGGGATAAAACATGATGGGGAAGAAAAGGTATGATGGATTCGGAAGATCAGGAATAAAAGACAGCCCATTATTTCAGCCCTATTTTATATCTGTGATATTTTTGTACTATAATAATAATATGAAAATCAAGGGGCATGCTTTTATCCTCTGGCCAAGATGGAGTAAATTAGAATATGATTTATATTTCTGCCTGGAATAACTTTTTTGTAAAGCTATTAAATTATGTATATTATTGTTTATAATTCAGTGAATTTAAGAAAATAAACAAATATGCTCCCTGATAAATGATAAAGAATGACATTGCTCAAGCTCACTGCATAGGAAGAATGATTAGGAATTAGGGCAAGGATAAAGCAAGATCACATAGGAAGAGCCTAAAAGACTCTTTGAATTAAAGAAATAGAGCTCAATGTATAAGAGGGACAAAAGGACTCAAGTTTGCAGTCAGAGTACCCAAGTGTGAGAACACATCAGAAGGTTCTCCTTGAGTCTCAGACAAGGCAGACATCTACAAAAGCCACCTGTTGTCAAATGAAGAATCACACAAAAAGACTAGAGAATAATTCCCATAGATGTTACAAACTAGATTCTATTTCTTTTTACCAGGACCTGAAGTGGAAAACCTCATCCTGTACAGAGCTTTGGAGATAGAACTAAAAGTATTTTGCCTTGATGAAGGGGAACATAAAATTAGATTCAGGTGAAACAATTTTCTTGTTCTATTTAACACACCAAATTGTTTTTCAAGTTATTTAGACATACCCCTGAAAAAAAAAAACCTCAATAATACTTATAAGAATACAAATAACTGCATCCCAAAGAATATAAAGTTTACAATATCTAGCATTAAAATTACTAACATAAAAGTAATTATTACAAAAGATACAGATAATAATTAATAAAATCTAACACAGAAATGACACAGAAACTATCCAATGATAAACAGGAAAAAAGATGGAAAAAAATAACACATAAATAGTTTTGTCTTGACTTCGTTTAGTATCATATAAATTGAGTTGGAACACCAAAGGAGATGGAGTTAAAAAAATAAAAGATGCATTTGAAGAAATAATGGCCAATATTTTTTCATAGTTTATGAAAATTATAAGCCCACAAGGCAAAGAACAAAGATCCATATGAACAAGATGCACACCACAGTCTGATCTAGGTATATGAAAAACTAATGCTTAAAACCAGTGTAAAGAGGAAAAGCAGCTAGAAGAAAGAGTTACATAATGTATAGAAGAACAAAGAGAAGTGTAACAGAATTTTTATTGTAAAAAATAAGAATAAGAAGTTTATAAATTATATAAAGGTCTGAAGAAAAATAACCTAGAATTTATACTCAGTGAAAATATTATTATAAATGTTAAATTAATATACTTCTGGTTTTAAAAAATTGCAAAAAATTCATCACCAGATGAATTACATTAGAATTAATAAAGGACGAATATAAAGCAGGAAGAAAGTAATTCCAGAGGGATATACCAAATTATACTAAATAGTAAAGAACACAAAAAGTAGCAAATGCTACTAAGTCAGAAGCTCAGAGGATCACAGAAAGAAATATAAACTGTGATAAGAGAATCTAACTTTTAAAAATAATATATAATAACCACAGTAAAAGATTGGATAAAAGGCATTCATTTAAGTTACTCTGTGTTATAGTTTGGATATGAGGTGTCCCCCAAAAGTCCTGTGTGAGTGCAGGAATATTCAGAGATGAAATGATTGGGTTGTGAGAGCTGTAACCTCATCTGTCCATCCTAGATCGAATGAATTAACTGGGTGGTAACTGTAGGCAGAAGGGGTGTGGATGGGGTAGGTAGGTGACTGGTGGCATGCCCTGAAAAACATTCAACTTCCCTGGTTCCCTTTTCCTTTTCTCTCTCTGCTTCCTGGCCACCATGAGCAGAGCACTTCTCCACCAGTGCTGTCCACCATGATGTTCTTCCTCATCCTGGGATCAGAGCAGTGGAGTCAGCCCACCATGGTCTAAACCTCTGAAACTGAGCCAAAATAAAATTTTCCTCCTCTAAGTTGTCCTTGTTAGGAATTTTCGTCAAAGTGACAAAAAGCTAAGCAACATACTCTGGAAACAAGACTAAAGACAAAAGAACTTCACATAAATACTAGAATCTAGTTGATAAAGTTGCTTACCAGAGAAGTACAAATTAACAATTTTTGTACTTTTGTACACATACACTGAAATTGAACAGTAATATAAATGAAGGGAGAATGATGGGAGCCATGTTCGTCATTGGTAGCATAGTAATATATAGATAAGTTAGAAGAGGAAGCTAGATGATTCATATGGTAGTAGATTATAGTTGGAAACATCACTATGAACTCAGCTTTAGTTGAGTATAGACATAGATGTTAACTATGGAAATATTTATAACTACATGTATCTCCACATGTTAATAAACATTTACATGTTATTGTTCTGACAGGACTAAGAAGCAATAACACCTCAGTCAGTAAGGAACAACACATAGCATCTAGATCTTGGTGTCTACTATTATTTTCCAATAAAAGGAACTAGGGCCTTTTGGAGTGATGGCTGATTCCAGAAATAAGGTAAAAAATATAGAAGGTGATCTAAAAGAGCATCTTGTAGTGATGATAGTCAATATGTACAGTTTTAAATCTTGGTAATAGTATATATGGTTGATAATGATGACATAAAAATAACTCTTTACTTTTTGGTTTCTTTCTCTGAAAAAACTAAAAATCACACTAATGATAGAAAAACAAACAAATATCATATAAAATTCAAAATAGGACATTTAACAAGATACTTGAATACTTTATGAGTGGAACAGAATATACAGCAGAGAAAAAATAAAAGTATATAAATAAAAGGACTTTAATAATGTTTAATCAATATTTCCTTGTTAATTTAAACAAATGTACAATGTTGAAAATAGGAGAAACTGTGTGATTTATATGGGAATTCTGCTAGCTTTGCAATTTTTTCTGTATGTGCGTAAGTATTCTAAAAGTGAAGATTTTTAAATACAAAAATAGAATATTTACAATAGCATAAAATATTTTGTGCCTAGAAATAAATGACACAAAATGTACAAATTTCTATAATGAAATTGGTGAGAAATATTAAGGAAGATATAAAGGAATGAAGACATATGCTATTGTCACGTATGAAAAAACTCAATATTTACATAGAAAAAAAAACTAAAATTAATCTGTTCAATTCTAGGCAAAAATTCTGGATTTTTTTTTTCTTTTTAAAGAATTTAACAAGCTGATTCTAAAATTCACATGGGAATGTAAGAATTTAGAAAAGACAAAATACTTTTGAAAACTAACAATTACAGAACTTACTTTACCTGACATATAGAATTATTATTAAGCCAACCTAGTGGAGAGATTGAGCTGCCTGAATAATGACAATGGAATAGAAAAGATAGCCTAGAAACAAATCTCTATTTAAATTTGATAAAGGTACAAAGATTATTCAGTGGTAATACTAATCACTTCAGTGGGACATGCTGGAACTATTGGATATTCTAAAGTGAAAAATAAAAGGAAAATCATATTAATCGCCAGCCTCAACAATAATGATTATATAACTAAATGCTAATCCTTAAAAATACAGACTATCTAGAAAAATTATAGAAGAAAGTTCTTTGTCTCCTGAATTAGGCAGAGTTTGCAAATATACTACCAAAAGCATAACTCTGAAAGAAACAAGAGACAGCAAAATAGATTTTATAAAATGTAAGATCTTTTTCTCATAAAAGAGCATTGTTAAGAAAAAACAAAACCAACCAGAGAATAGGAGGAATATTTACAAACATTTAAAAATTGCATACAATCTGTGGAAATACTGTGTATCACAGTCCATAACTCAAAAAAAAAAAAAAAGTAAGCATGGAAGTTCAAATCCTTTAAACAGAATGGTCTCAGATATCAAGAAGTTCAACACAGACAAATACACAACGGATTAATACCCCTTCTTTCAATTTTCTACTCCAAAAACATGTAATTAGTATAGAAGGCATATATCAACTGTCAATACGTATTCAAAACATTTATACATGTGTATCTTGTAACTAACATGAAGTTCTTTCATTTGTATTTGATTAGTCTAGATGCAGTGGCTATTAAATCACGTTACTACAGTTACCAAGTGTATGACCGGCAAATTAGGGTAGTCTAGGACATTTGAAATACCGATACACCCTGAGTTACAAAGTTCATCACAGGAGTCAAACATTCATCCAGTCACTAATTTAGGATTTTCCAATTTTGTGGACCTACTATAGGTTTAAGATGTGCAGAAAGAGTTCTTTCACTAAATTTGTGCACAGTTAACCATGAAGAAATAAGTTACCAGTAGTTGCCATTTATTTCATTATGCATAAAGCATTCTTCCTTAATTCAAAGAGTTCTGGGGCACTCAGACCTACATGTCAATTTATTTAGTTTGCACCTAATATCTTCCAAGATTTGTACTGGCTGAACTGAAAAAAAAAAAAAAAAAAGAAGAAAGACCTTTCAATGAGATCCAGTCATTAAATGAATGTATCAAAAGCAAATATATAAAAGGAAGGTAATTTCAATCAGGTTTTTATCAGCTTTAGTAAATTATAATTTAAAACCATGTGTAATATAAAAGTATAGAGCATAGCCTCTACCTATGTATGAATATAACAATTTATGAATATTAAGTTGGTCCTTCTTTGAATCTTTAAAGGGATTTATTAATACATACATGTATGACCAGTATTTTATATACAAATAAAATACTTAATTAAATATAAATATATAATTTGAAATTACTAAATGCATACCTTATGATTTATGGGTAAATAAAAGATGATTATTTATTCCATCTAGTAATGAATGGTCCTAAAAGGAGGGTGTGCGGTATCTTATAGAGGGAAAACCTACTGATTATATTATCATTTGTCAAAGGGGAGACAAGGTTCCTATAACCCAGGGATAAACAATGAAAACAAACCTATTCTGTGATGTACTACTGTGATAAAACTGATGTACTGCAGTCCTAGTGAAAGCTTTATGTTTTCTCTTCAATTAAAAACATATTTGAGCATACACATAATCCACCATGTGGATGAACCTGAATTCCACAAACAAAGATAGATTTGCTAGCTGATATATTTATAGATTTGTGTTGAACTTTGAATTCACTCGTGAAGCTCTTTCCACATTGTAGAGTTTTGGGGAATTATTAGAATGATTCCACTGACAAAGGACTACAAAGTAGAGAGCTTAAATTTCTGATGGAGCTGAACTTTGTTACCATTATGATAAGATTTAGTGGCATATTAAATCGCTGAATTGGCTTTCTGGACTTATATAGAATGACATAATCAAATTTATAGATCTTAAACTATTAGTAGATTTATTTCTCTTGTCTTTAATTTTGTGAGAACAGAGACTTTATGCTTCTTTCATATAAGCAATATTACGAGTTATACCAATTATTTTTAAGTTGAAATAATATTGCCAGCTCCTAAGTTTACCATAATAACTAATTATTGGCTTCTGAAACAAAACACAATGCATAAATGCAAGAGTATAAAGATGTAATCAAAGCACTGACAGATAATCAATAACATAGATCTGAACAAAATGGTTTGATTCCAAAGCAAGTCCAAAGAGTATGGTAGTCTCTAAACTTGAGTCTTAAACCATAAATGTATTTCTTATTTTGACTGATTAATTGTAGAATTTGAGAAACTTTTTCTGAAGAACATGTTTGAAAATAGGTGGCCCACTGTAGTTGGAGGGATACATTTCTCATAGTCTGCTTTTACTAATAGTATCCAAACTGTTCCCTAGAACCATTTAGTGCATTTTGCTTTTATCATAGGCTAATTTGATAAATGTGTGATTTCATTTAAAAAACTATTTCAAAGCATAACCTTTCTTTACATGACAAGTGGTTAAGTGAGTTTGTAAAATGCATTACAGTGGTGCACAAATTTGACTGACTCACAATAAAGTTAATTACATCTTCCAACCTTGTGGAACTTATGTTACTTGTTTTATTTTCAACACCTGAATTTTAAAGCATCTCTTTTTTTTGTGAAGGGTGTATCATTATATAATTGGAAGACTTACAATTATAAGCCAGTTTGCAATACTGTTAAAAGCACATTTGAAACAGTTTCAGCCTACCAATAGCTGTCATCATTTGGAAGTAATTGCAATATAAAATTAATTATGTTGTCATAGCTGAGCAGTGACTCCTTTCCCTTTAAAAGGAAGGTAAGAATGAGAAATGGAGTGCATTTGTAAATGTGACATTTCTTTAGATGTGGATCCCAAAATGAGTTTCAGGTTTCTTAGGAGTGATAATCTGATTTCATTCTATCATTTCAATATGAACATGCCATTCATTTTCTAAATTTTGCCATCTATTTCTCTCTTAATCATGACTTAAATAAAAATGAAGAGGTGGGGTGGGTAGATATATTAACAAATCGGCATTTTACACCATTATACAATGATAAGCCATGCAGACTAATAATAGTAATTTCTGGTGTTTCTAAGTAGTTTTAAACAAAAAAGTAATTTTTTTTTTTTTTATGTCTTGAGAGTGGGTAAGGAGCATTTTAGTACCCTATCAGCAGCTTTCAGTTCTTTGTGAATAATTTTATAATCCTTCTTGGTGCTGTGGCTTTTTTTTTTTTTTTTGGCCACTTCCCCAACTTGGCTCTATTGTGGAGTAGTGAAACTTTAATAGGTAGGGGCTAATGGAAATCTTTGGAAAATTGGGGGAATACCTTGGATTGGGATCATTGGAGAACTCCAGTCTATTCCTATTACTCTCTCTTTTGCTCCCTGGCTCACCAGGAGGTGAGAGGCCCTGCTCTGTCATGGTTGCTCACACAGTGAGGTGTTGAGACAGACCCAACAGCAACATTGCCAACTGACCATGGACTTTAATCGCTGAAACTATGAACCAAAATAAACCTTTCTCTTCATAAGTTGTTAATCACAGGTATTTGTTACAGTAATGAGCAGTTGGCTGAGCTGGTAATTTTCATTAAAATTACCTTACTCTGGGATGCAATAGAAAAAATCAGAGTGGAATAAAATATGCTGATACTTTTTAAGAATAGTGTTCACAAATATGAGCTTTAGTATGTTGCTAGCTTTCTGCTATCGTTTCTTCCAGAAATTCTAGTCCATAGGGATTACTGTGATGCTAATAAGTCAATATATGCTAGACTCTCTTATATATATAATATGTGTACATGTTTAGCAATGCTGAGCTATTTTAATTTTTTTCATAATAATACTCATGACTAAAACTGTAATGATAAGACACTAGTGGCAAATGGAATTGAATTCCTGACTTATGCAATGGACTTTGCCCAAACCGTGAAAACTAACCATTTAAAAGGTGAAGTTTTCAATAATATATACATACTTACCCTCAGTATAATCAAAGTAGTTTCCTGTTTTAGAATCAAATTATTTCAAAATACATTGGAACTTAATCCAGTAAATCTTTTATTCCCATTCTAGCAAGACTCTAATTAGAGTTCTTACTCCTTAGAGGAAATAAAAATTAATAATTAACTATAATGTGTTATATAATCTAAAATTAGAAGAGAAGAATTTGATGTACACTGTACAAAGAAATGATAAAAGTTTAAGGTGAAGGATATGCTAATTATCCCAGGTTGATCACTGCATGATGTATACATGAATCAAACATCAGACTGTATCTCATAAATATGTACAAATATTGTCAATCAAATGTAATAAAGAAATATGTAAATCATTCCTTCTCCAATCAATCATATTAAAATTAGTAAGAAATAAAAGTAGTGATCTAATTTTCATTCTAGGGCTTCATGATAAATTTTAGTAATCATAGTGGTTCATCTTGAAATGTATTTTGAATTAAAAAAAAATACAAAAAGATAAGTGAAGATAATTCCCTTTTACAGAAGTGAAGCCTAGAAAATATTTTAATTACTATGTAAATGAGTATAAAATTGTTTTTTCAGAAACAAACTTCTAATTTTACATTAAATAGTTGTAAGTATATATACATATATACATATATATACATGTTAATATTATGTGTAATGTTTTGATTTAATAAATACTCAGTGACAATTTAGTTTGAGCCATCTTAGTGTTTTTCTCTGTCTTCCTTCAAATTTATGCCTTTTAAAAAAATACCATGTTTTCAGAAACTGGGGATTAGATCTTTTATGTGACTCTTAAAAAATAATATTATTAACAAAAATTGTGATTATTTATTAATCATCATTATTATTTATTTCTTTTGTGTTTTGTAATCCAGAGTAATTTAGCTTTATTTCCAAAAATATTGTGTTCTAGCATATTTTTACAGAATATACCCTTAACATTAATAAAAAGCAAAAGTTGATTTTAAAGATGTCTAATTTTATGTCATAAGAAATCTAATTTGGATTTGCCACTATTACCACTTTTTTGTCTGTCTTTGAGGTAAATTACTTCCACGTGGACACAACACTTTAATCATATGGATATTCTAATAGAATCTTTTAGTATATAAATGATCCCAATTATCAACAAAGATTAAATACCTTATTTTAAGATATACATCGATATTCTCAAGATTCCTTCCTGCAAGTAGCCCAACATTAATGGAAGATAATGCTTTCATTAAGGTGTATATCAATTGTTATATACTTTTGAAATTGTTCTATCACAGGAATGTCAAAATATGTTTATTTTTATCATCTTGTAAACATTTCTTGGCTGTGTCACATTTTTCTCCAACATATGAAGCAAATTCTGCTTTGCTCTAAATTACTCTAAAACATGTTCTTTTGAGTATTTTGTTTTTGTTTGTGTGAAGTACTCTTCTGCAATTTCAAATAGTCACATGTATTTTTTGCAATGCAGTTTTCAGAAAATACTCATTGGGGAATTTAAGAAGTGCTTACTCCCACTCACTGTGCAGCTATGTGCTGCAGGCCAAACATAATTAAAATTATTGCAGTCATCTGAATGCTAGACTTTTTTTCCCCTAACAAATTAGCATTGAAATGCCAGAAAAAAATAAGCCAAGCTGACACTGCTGGATAAAAACCATTGGTAAGCTTATTTTTGCCTTAGCAAGACCCTTTCAATTCTGATCTCCTAGTAGCTCATCACAATCTGTGAAGAAATGTTGACAAATTAGGTTGAATCATAAAATTTGGGCATTTTTTAAATTTCTCTAGGCTAATTTATGCACATATTCCATTGTTTCAGAAGCTCAATAATTTGTATCCTGCTCATACAAAGATAATTCCTTATTTTGAAAAATAATTATTATTTTACCTTCGTAGATTTCCTTATTTCTTCTTATACCATTTTACTGGAATAGTATTAGACTTGTTTAATTATTCATCATATTTTTAGTAAGTCTAGAGTTTATTTCAGGTGTAGTATGAAATACTAAGGATCTCAAAGCACAGGAAACCTAAACCCATAGAGCAAAAAGCTGAATGTAGTCAATAAACAAGATGATAGCTATTTGAACTGAGAAATACATAATATACTTGTAGTTCCCCTTGTCATTATTTTCTTTTCCACAACTCAATATAATTTTGGCATCTTGAAACTTCCCCCTCACCCTGGTGTTCCTTCACCCCAGACCCCATTCTAACCTGTGCTTTTCTTCTCCACTTGTAATCCTACCAAAAACCTTAGGTCTTATTGAGAAAAAACAGCAGCATTGTAATTAAATAAACCTGGGATTTAGTTCTAGATGAATCATGTTCAATAAGACCTTAGTTGAGGAAAATTATTAAAAATTCCCTGAGAGTCTGTGTAGTCTTTTACTGTAAAACAGTTGTTCTCAACCAATATGGTTTTACACAGCACAGATATTTAGTAATATCTACAAATATTTTTGGTTGTCACTACTGAGGGATTGATACTGGTATCTAATATTTACAGAACTGGTATGTTGCTAAACATTTGACCATGAACAAGATTGCCTCTCGCAAAATAACATTTCTTGGCTCCAAATGTCAGTAGAACCACAGTTAAAAAGAACTTTTATATTTTCTAGTGTTGACATAATGAAATACTATAGACTGGGTGAGTGAAACAATAATAATTATTATTTTATAGTTCAGAAGGCTGGAAGTTATATAATATCTAATAAGGTAATATAAAGTTGTATATTATTTAATTGCATATTAGTTATATTGTTAAATATTTTAAATTATAATTTAAAACTTTATTAATTATATAATTAATTACTTAAAATTATATGATTATATCATTTGTATTAAAACATACTAAAAAGGATATTTATCCTTGTATTCATTATCTGTGAAGGAAAGAAAATAGAATTATTACATGATTAAGGTATATATGCAAAGTGCTTTCATTATGCCTTTCTAACATATGGAAGACAATAAATATTTGCTTCCTTTCTTCTTTTAATCAATCTTTTTTTTTCTTTGTTTTAATTACTGGTACATGAGAGAAGAATGCATTTATGCACTTTGATATATCATACATAGATTGGATATCATTTCTCATTTTTCTGAGTATACATGTTGTAGGATCATATTGGTCATAAAATCACATATATACATAAAGAAATAATGTGTATTTTATTCTACTATCTTTCCTATCCCCACATTCCCTCTCTTCCCCTTCCTTTACTTGCTTCTACCTAATCTAAGGTAATATTATTCTTCTTTATGGCCTGCTTCTTATTGTGAATTAGCATCAGCATATTAGAGAAAATATTCAGCCTTTGTTTTTTTTTTTTTTTTGGATTAGCTTACTTCACTTAGCAGGATATTCTTCAACTCCACTCATTTATTGTCAAATGCCATAATTTGATTCTTCTTTAAATCTGAGTAATATGCCACTGAATATATATACCACATTTTCTTTATCCATTCATTTATTGAAGGATACCTAGGATGACCTACCCAAACTGAATGAGGAGATCATACATGATTTAAATCAATCAATTTCAAGTAATGAAATAGAAAATGCCACCAAAAGCCTACCAACCAAGAAAAGCCCAGGACCAGATGGATTATCAGCTGAGTTCTACAAGACTTTTAAAGAAGAGTTAACACCAATAGTCCTCAAAGTATTCCAAGAAATAGAAAAGGAGGCAACCCTTCCAAAGTCATTCTATGAGGCTAATATCACCCTGATACCAAAACCAGACAAAGACACATCAACTAAAGAAAACCTCAGACCAATATCCCTGATGAACATAGATGCAAAAATTCTCAATAAAGTTCTGGCAAATTTCATACAAAAACATATTAAAAAGATAGTGCACCACGATCAAGTGAGTTTCATCCCATGGATGAAGGGTTGGTGCAACATATGGAAATCAAAAACATGTAATTCATCATATTAATAGAATTAAAAACAAGAATTATATGATCATCTCAACAGATGCAGAAAAAGCATTTGACAAAATACAGCACACCTTCATGTTCAAAACACTAGAAAAACTAAGGATAGTAGGAACATATCTCAATATTGTAAAAGCTACATATGCTAAACCCAAGGGCAGCATCATTCTAAATGGAGAAAAATTAATCTTTTATGTACAAAATCTAAGAGCAACATTGGAAAATAAAGAAGAGAATCTCTACAGGGGTCAGTATTAGAAAAGGCATAAAATCTCATTTGAGAGATTTTTTGATATTTAAGTTGAGATATAACAACACTATCCTTTAGACACAAATATAATGGAATTTGTCTTGAGGCATTAGTTTTATTTCTTTATGTAATTTTCTTATCACTAAATTGTGAGTTTCATGATAAGACTGTCATATCTTGTATCTCTAATTGTTAGAATAGCTTCTTGCACATAATGATAAAATGAATAAAAATTTTTATAGATAAATTTTGACTGAAGTAGGTCACAAACTATGCAAATTACTTAAGATGGATTAGCTCAATAATATGGTGATTAAACAAGGTGAGTTTGATATTATTGCATTTATGTTTCCAGACTTTAAGGGGCACAATCTTGAAAAAGAGAGCAAAATTTCAAAGTGAGGTAATTTGACTACATATTTTGTTTTTAACTATTACAATATAGAATGAATTTAATGAATGTTGGAGAAAATGAATTAAAATACATAAAACCCCCACTTAAATCAAGAGATAGGCTAGTCATAGTGTTACCAAAGTGACTTAGGAAGTATAATGAATGTTAAAGAGGATGAGAAATAATAGGAAATCATGTATGTCATTACTTATGAAGATAGTTTTGTTACCATTGCTATAATGATATTAACATTGAAAATTTTATTTTTCTTGCCAGTTAAGTAACCATTTGGATATGTGCATGTGTGTAGGTAAATTTTGAGAATATAGGATCAAAATAGACCTATACTTAGGTCTATTTTGGTTTATTTATTTGAAATAAATATTATTTAAACCAATAAGATTTACTCAAAACAAGTTTTAATAATCAATCTATTTAATCATTTAACATTTATATATTTTGATGGCACTAAATAATTAATATTAGAAAAGATGTTAGATGATTTGTTGAAATTTGTTCTTCCTTCCCAATTATAGTAAATAATGTCTATAAAGTCCTTCAAGTTGTTAAGTCTAATATCATTTATCAGTTCCTTATCCTACTTACTCCACAGACCACCTTTGAAATAGCAGATTCATTCTTCTGCTTGATACAGTTTCTTTCTTTGGCCTCCAGAAAATCAATGCTCATGATTTTCAATGTACCACATTTGCTGTTCCTTAGATCATTTTTTTTTTCCCCTGTCTGAGAGTTATTAGAGACTTTGGTATTCTCTATGTTTCATCTTGCAATCAATCTTTAGTAATGTTACACAGATTTGTGATTTTAACAACACCAACTATATGCCTGTTATTCAAAGAATTTATATATATATATTTCAAGTCTAGTGTGTGTGCATATATATATATAGTTATTAATAAAATCAATATATGTAACAATAATAGAATACATTCTAAGAAATTTGTCATTATTTCTTTGTTGAGTGATCATCATGAGTACACATCACAGAGTGTACTTCCATTAAGATATCTATGACAGCACTAGATGATACAACCTTCTGTGGCTAACATTACATACATGGTTCATCATTGTTTCACTTTGACTATTATCAAATTTATTTTTGCCACTCTATCAGTTAGCTATTTTTCATAAATCACTATCTTGAACTATTTTCTGTGGCTATAAACAAATATCTAAGACTGGAGAATTAATAAAAATAAATAAAAGTTTATTCAGTTCATGATTATGGAGGTTGAGATATTTAAGGCCGAAGATTCCATTTGGTGAGGACATTCTTGATGGTAGAGACTCTGCAGAATCCTGAATGGGCATCACATGATGAGAGGGTTGCAAGTGTGCTAGATAGAGATCACTTGTATAACAAAATCACTCCCTTGATAACTCATTAGCCTGTTAATCCATAAATGGGTAAATGGAGAGTTCTCTTGACCCAGTCACCTCTCCCAATCCCACTTAGCATATGACTTTGAAGGTTAAGTTTACAGCACATGAATTCTTCAGGGTAAACATCAAATCATAGCAATTACTAACTAATAATATTTATTTTTATCAATCTGGTTTTTAGTTGGTGTGATTCTGCTCTAAGCTATGATAATTAGATATTGATAATCAAGAAGGGCTCAGCTTAGTCATTCTATATGGCATGTTTCTCATTCTCCTCCTGACACCTGTTTTCCAATTGAAGAATTTTTTCAAATACAGACTGAATAAGCACACAAGAACAAAGGGGACCACACAAGATATCTAAGATGTAAGATCAGAACTGGCTTACCGAACTTTAAGAGGTGATGATTAAATATGACTTGGAAGGAATGGAGAATTTTAGTTAAACATTCAGTCTATTATAGCACTGAAAGGAGGACCATTCCCATAGTAACACTGGTCTAGATAACTAGAAAAGAATTCTCACTGGCAATTTTGAGTAACTAAACCAACTCTGAAATAATCAATATAGCTTTCTGGACGAGAAGTAAGTTTGTGCAGAAGACATCGGCCACAGACCCAATCCAGTGACTAGGCTATGTGAGGAAAGATTTCTTGAACTTCAAAGTGAATTTGGTTTTCTTTAGTAATGTTTTAAGTCCAAAATTAAATGAGATGACTACAACTCAAGTTAAAAATATACTGATGGATTGTTAATAATTTCTTTTGTTGTGTTTTCCCAATAACTCTATGGGAAAAGAAAGTTTGTAAGCATGCATATATGTGTGTGTATTTATAATATAATAATTACAATCATCTACATATTGTATCATTGTATTAGTTCCCAAATCGGCTTCATTTAAATTTCTTCATTAGAAAAGAATATGATCAGTTATAAATGAAAGATATTGGTTTTACATGTTAAAAATGCATCCTTATTCTCTTCTGCATTAAAAAAATTAAGTGGTAGTGTTACTTTCTAAGTGCTTAATTTTAGGTACTTGCTATAAACCTCAAGTGTAAAAAACTTGCGCTTTTAATAGTTTACACTAGTTATAGGAATATTTTCTACAGATTTAAATAGCAACGTCCTTCTGAGGAAAATAAAAAAGACTGCTTTATTACTGTTTGGATTCCAATGGTTTGTATGCCATTTTGGAGAACATACTGCTGACAGTCTTAATTTTCAGTCCATTATCAGTTTTACACAGCCCAGCATGTCAGAGTGCAGTGACTGTTTTATAAAGATGTAGCTCTGTTCTTTAGAATAAATGATAATTATAAATTCTTACAATGTAAAGGGTTCCATAATCATTCTATCCCTAGTGTAACATTAATAGAGTTTGTTTAATAAATCAGGTTTATTGTCCATTAAAACCTACAATGCTGGGTTGCCTCATATTTGCAGTCATATCTGCATAGTACAGTTCTACCCCCTTGATGGCTGCCACTTGCAAAGACATAAATAAAGATTAGGTAACAATGAACCCTAAAACATATGCCAATTGCGTTAAAATTGCAATTTTATTGCCTTTAAATCGGCAATTTTTGTATGGAGATTTTGTGGCAAGGAAAATCCAATGGTCTCCAAAATATAAAACTTGTATTTGTCATAAACTATTTATAATTACAGTTGTTTTAGAGAAGTAGTTTGCATTAAAAAGGTGAAATATTATTCAATCTATATTGTCATTATGAAAAGGATTGGAACCCAAGCATTTCATTGAGTGTGGGTGGCATGGCTCCAGAAGCCCCCAGTATGCACTGTTTTGTTTTTTTTTTCTATAGCAGCAGTGAGGTGTCCCAGAGAGAATTTCAGTTAACCATGGTCTGAATCTATCTAAAGTGGAATTCAGGATACAATTGCTTATCCTGCACTTATCTGTCCTGTTTGCCTTAGAGGAAATACCTCCTCTTGTTGCAATTCTCTCTTTCTCTCTCGGGTGTGAGGAACTCTCAACACTGTCAGGATGCAGCCTTACCAAAGACCCGTCAAATTTCAAATAGCAAACTTTATTTTTTCTTTCCCATCATTTAAATAGGTAAGAGATTTGGAAAAATGAATTGAAACTCTAATTCATTTTAATCTGAATTAAACCAATTGGCAATTACACACACACACACACACACACACACACACGCATGCATGCATGCACATATGCAAACATGCAAACAGGCACACACAAGACAAATGTTTTTAAAAATCACCTTTTGTCTGGTGAACTTTTGCATAAATTATGCCAACTAGAAAATATTGACATGGATGTGCTTTACAAATTCACTCTATATATTCAGCTCTTCTTGAGTAATACAATATTTATTTGGTACCAATTGGGTCGGGCACAGTAATCTGGTAGAATTCCCGTCATTCTAAAAATTGGCTCCCTTCAGATATTTCTCAGAGAAACAGGAGGTGATACTGTTCAAGATATTGCAGTGTTCCTGTCTCAAGATATTGCAGTGCACAGACAGCACTATTGTGATGTGGGAAAGGACAGTATTAATGGCTCTAGAGGCATTGTCAGCTTATCCACAGTGTGAAACTCAGAAGCACATCAAAATGTATCCTCCAAACTCTTATTGCTGTAGGTTGGATTTGAATATTAAAAATATTGGCATTTATTCAAAATCCCTTGATCTTTTTTTTTGGTACCTACAACAATCTCAGGTTCAAGTGACTATGTGGGCTTGTGTGGATGACTCACTGGTGAACAGGTCATACATTTTGAGAAAATTAATAGATAATAAGAAGGAGAAGAATGGAAGGACAGCAATGATTATTAAATACCTGCTGGTCTGGGGATGTGGCTCAAGCGGTAGCGCACTCGCCTGGCACGCGTGCGGCCGGGGTTCGATCCTCACACCACATTACAAACAAAGATGTTGTGTCCACCAAAAAAAAAAAAAAAACCCCAAAAAATAAATATTAAAAACTCTCTCTCTCTCTCTCTCTCTCTCTCTCTCTAAAAATAAATAAATAAATACCTCCTGTGTGTCAGGCATTGGTTAATGCATTTTACATACCCTATCATTATTTAACCTTCCTTTGAAACCTATGACAATTTTATATTTTTAAAAAGAAACTAAGGCAAAACAAAGTTATTTCATGTATGAAATAAAAACAAATGAGGATCTATGCTGAAAAAATAATGAACCTAAGTTAAATAAATTTGGTCAGATTCAAAAAACAGGACTCCTGGGCAAAAGATAAGTACAAATTTTAGATACCTTGATAGTTGTGGGAAATTTCCTTAAAAGATATTTCCCTCCATCAATTACCCTAAAAGAAAGAGAGCCCTCCCTACATATGGCCCTAGCCCACAATTTTGTAGACAAAACCTATATAACTGAAAAAATTCAGAAAATGAATAATTGACTTTGTGGCAGATCTCTGGCTTGAATGCATATTCAGTTTTAAAAGTTCTCAATTTGTTATATTACATAGATAAACAAGTGAATTGCATGACACATTGTATAGATAGCTTGTAACTAGGAAAATCAGGAACATGATCCCATCCTCCAGAGAACTAGAGTTCTTGTTTAGGTTAACTATACAAATGATACCAATCACTCCAGCTCTAACAATACAGAGCATCTAGCAAACCACTTGACATTTATATTAGTTTTCTATTATTACTGTAATAAATTATCACTAATATAGTAACTTAGGATAATGCAAATTTATTACATTGGTATTCAGGGAAGTAAAACAAAACAAAACAAATCAATCATCACAGCATTTTCAGGGCTTGTTTCTTATGAAAAGTCTTAGGAAATGTGTTTCTTTGTCTATTCAAACTTCTAGAAGATGCTTGCATTCCTTGGCTCCTGGCCTGTCTTTCCATTTTCAAAGGGCATTATTCCAACCTCTGCTTACTTTGTTCCATTTCACCTCTCTGTAACTTTTGCCCTCCTGCTTCTTCTTGCAAGGATTCTTGTGAACATTGAGTTCTTCTGATAATCCAGAGTAATTTCCCCATCTGTAGTTCTTTATCTCATCTACAAATCCCCCCCTCTTTTTTTTTCTATCTAGGATAAACTATTCACAGATTCTAGAGGTTAGGACAAGGACATGTTTGGGACCTATTATTATCTACCATAAGTTTCCATGTTATATACATTAGAAAAGGAAAATAAGAATATTAGTGCAATTGAACTCTATGGTGTAACATATTCCTAATTTTTTTTTAGTTTACAATATCTCAGTTCTTTATCCAGAAAAGCCATAATAAATATATTCTCCTGGATTTCTGTAGTTTGGCCATATTTTTCTTTTTCTTCTTTTTTGTTTTAATATTTTCTTAGTTATTGATAGAGCTTTATTTTATTTATGTATTTATATGTGGTGCTGAGAATTGAACCCAGTGCCTCACAAATGCTAGGCAAGTGCGCTACCCCTGAGCCCCAGCCCCAGCTTTTCCTTCTTTTTTTAAATTCTTCAAATACACCATGCTCTCTCCTATCTCTAAGCTTTTGAAATTTTCATTTCTGAAACCAAAATAACTTTAACCTCTCTGGTACATCTTTTGTATAACACATATCAAAACGTTCATTAAAATATATTTGTGTAATTAGTGTAACATCCATTGGTACAACTGAAGCATAAACTTTGATTGCAGGGATCAGGTCTTGTATTAGAGAGTAAATAAAACCATATTTTTTCAGTGAGTTAATAATTAATGTGTTTTTCACTTTGTATTATAAACTGTAAGAATGACAAGAATCTCTCAAATTTTAAGAGCCTCTATCAATGCATTCCATTTTCTACAGTAAAAAAGGACTGCCAATTTTTATTTTAACAGGGGAGACACTATAGAAACTAAGAAAATGCTGTGGTACACTCAGCAAAAGTTGTGTTCTGTTTATCCTCAAGCTGAAGGCCATCAGATTGTCTCCCAAAGGCTTTTATAATGGTGTTTCTCATGACCTTGGTGGATTTGCCAGAGTCCTGAATCTGTCCTGATTTTGTCAGCACAAGAGAGTCAATTCATCTCTTAATTTACATTAAATAAGCATATAGGCTAGATGTCAATTTATTAATTAACAATGAGATATAGAAGGGCAACAGGTGCTGGAGTAGTGAAGTCTACATAAGCAGCCCATTTGTTCTCTCTCAGTCTAGTATGAAGGGTGATAATCCAGATTTTGCCTAGGGAGTATAGATTTGAAATAAAGGAGTTAGTGTTTAAGCAATTTTGAGAAAAAAAATAGATATATAAACCATTTAAAAGATTCATTACAGAGATTTTAGTCTCTACCTGATTTCAGATCTTATGAATCAGAATATATTTTGTAGGAACTCAGATGCACATTGCTAATATGTGTTCTGTGACTCGTGTTTCTTGAGATTATCTAACTGAATGATATTTCTGTTTTGATTATTCTTATAAAAGTTAACATATTATTCACTAATACTTAAATCCTTTTGGGCTTATGGAACATTTTATGCCTCTAAAATGATTTTCAGGATTTTGTTTTAATTAATTAGTTTATATTTTTTTGTTACTATCATTCTTTGATTTTTCTTGGTTAAAGTTTATCTTATGTATAGCATTTCTAAATCCTTCCAGGAAGACTTTGAAAACTGCACACCTTCACTGAAAAGTTTAGTTTTAATACCATCTTCATGATTACTAAGTATTTGGGAATACATTAAAAATAATTTCTCAACTACTAATGGTATCCTTTTAAAATTTTTTATTTGTTCTTTCTAGTTATACATGACAGTAGAATATATTTAGGCATATTATACGTAAGTGGTTTATAACTTCCTATTCTTGTGGTTGTATATGATGTGAAGTTACACTGGTCATGTATTCATATATGAACATAGGGAATTAATGTCCAATTTATTTTACTCTCTTTCCCATTCCCATACCTCTCCCTTCCCTTCATCCTCCTTTGTCTGATCGAAAGCACTATATTCTCCCTCTCTTATTGTATGTTAGCATCCACATGTCTGAGAGAACATTTAGCCTTTGGTTTGGGGGGATTGGCTTATTTGACTTAGCATGATAGTCTCCAGATACATCAATTTACCAGCAAATGACATAATTTCATTCTTCATTGTGGCTGAGTTCTATTCTATCGTGTATATGTAAAACATTTTCTTTAACCATTCACCTTTTGAAGGGCACCTAGTTTGGCTCCATAGCTTATCCACTGTGAATTGAACTGATAGGAACATTGATGTGGCTGCATCACTATAGTATGCTGATTATAAGTCCTTTAGGTATATATGAGGAGTAGGATAACTGGGTCAAATGGTGGTTCCATTCCAAGTTTTTTGAAGAATATCCATACTGCTTTCCATAGTGGTTACACAATTTGCATTTCTACCAGTAATGTGTGAGTTTACCTTTTTGCCCACATCCTAGCCATCATTTATTGTTACTTGTATTCTTGATAATTGCCATTTTGATTGGAGTGAGATGAAGTCTTAGTGTAGTTTTGATTTGCATTTCTCTAATTGCTAGAGATGTTGAACTTTTTATATATATATATTTGTTGACTGATTCTACTTCTTCTTCTTTGAAGTGTCTGTTCAGTTCCTTTGCCCATTTATTGATTGAGTTCTTTGTTTTCTTCTTTCTTTCTTTTTTTTTTTCTTTTTGGTGTTAAGGTTTTTGAGTTTTTTATATATCTTGGAGATTAATGTTCTGTCTGAAGTGCAAGTGGCAAAGATTTTCTCCCAATCTGTAGGCTCTCTGTTCATGTTGATTGTTTCCTTTCCTATGAAGAAGCATTTTAGTTTGATATCATCTCATTTATTGATTCTTGATTTTACATCTTGCCCTTGTTGAGAAATTCAGTTCCTAAATTATGATGGAGAGTTGGACCTACTTTTTCTTCTAGTAGATGCAGGGTCTCTGGTCTTACTGTAGGTATTCTTATTCTGAGAGCAACATGCATCAAGAGAATCATCAAAATTTTTGCCATTTTCTTAAACTACATGAAATATCCTAATTTGACATGAATATTACTATCAGTTGCTAATAGTGTATGGCCTCCACATAAAAAATTGATCTACAGCTCTTAACAGTGTTCAAACTGTGGAAAATAGAATAAACTTCTTTTTCATGAAGCTTACATTCTATTGGGAGAAGGCAGCAAATAAACATATAAACAAATATATAGAGTAAAAATACCAGAGACATGAAATTTAACTGAGAGCCATCTTAAGAAAAGTACTTTATTTGTTCACTTAATAAAGTTTTCTCTGAAGAAATGATGTTTCAGACATTATTAAAATGATGGAACAGTAGCAGCAATGTGCCATCAAGGCTGAGAGAAGAGAACAACGCAAGCCCCAAATGCAAAAGATCTAGGAATTATAATACAGCAGCAAGATTAGTGAGCAAGAGAAACAAGAGACCTGAAAGTTAAGTAGTAAACAAATGCTATTAGATCTTGTAGATCATGGTCAGGATTTGGGTTTGTAGCCTTTATACGATGAGATATCTTTGGAAGCCTTCAGTATAGAATAGTGAAATCTCCTGATTTGTATTTTTTTGATTATTTATTATTTTATTGATTTCTTATTTCTTAATACAGAGTCAATATTTTTGAATAAGGGTAGTAAGATGTCCAAAATTCAACTTTATGAAACATTCAAATAGTAAAATAAGATGTGGAAAGAAGCTCTCATTCCTCCAAGCTCTCATTCCTCTAGTAGAACCACTTGGGATAGCAGCTTCTAGACTTTACTGTGTCATCTTGGTAAACTATGACTCAAAGGAACATGAGAACCACTATTCTCTGACCCAAGGGAACAGGAAGGAGTCTCAAATGCCAACCAACCATGATTTGTATTTTTAAAGGCTGGTTTTCCTGCTGTCTGGAGAATGGATTGTGTGTGGAGATAAGATCTGGACTAATGAGTCCTGTTTAGAGGTGACTGCTACTGTGCAAGTGACAGAAGACAGGTCCTACAATTGCAGGAATAGTGGGAGTGGTGACACTCACTCCTATTGGAAAGGTATTTTGGAGTTCAAATAGATAGGAGCATTGGTGAGTTGCTGTGGAGCCTGAGAGCAAGAGGCAACAAGATTGATGTGTGAGTGATGTCCTTACAGTATGCTCGTGCTTTATGTCCACAGTGAGAGTGGCAGAGTCAGCTTGACATCTGAGGGATGGAACAATATAATTTTCTAAAAATCTAATACCGGGTGATTCATTCTGCCTAGAATGATGTTGATGTTCATTTCTGCCTACTCAGTCTTCAAAAATTAACACAAATTCTCTAAGTTAAACTTTTCTGAATCCTACTAATATGGAGGACACATCTTTCTCTTTAGAAGATCCAAGCACTTTATTTATTTATTTATTCATTTATTTATTGAGGGCATATCAGGAATTGAATCCAGGGGCTCTTTAACCATTGAGCCATCTCCCCAGCCCTTTTTTTTTTTTAATTTAGGGACTAGGTTTTCATAAAATACTTAGGGCCTGGATAAGTTGCTGAGGCTGGACTTGAACTTGAAATCTTCCTGCCTCAGCCTCCGTCATCAGTAGGATTATAGGCATGTTCCACTGAATCCAGGCAAATACTTTGGTTTACAACAACACAAACTATTAATAGGATAGTCCATTATGGTTATTTGAAAAGTCATCTATATTAACTACTCAAAATCATCAGCATTGCTTTGCACTCTTTTATGCTTTCTTACTCTATAAAAACACTATATAGATAGATGCTCAGACAATGTAGGATAAGTAAAATAAAAATCCACAAAATCATTTCAAATTTAAACACATTGCTGCTATCAAAATTATAGTTTGAAATTTGATTAATAGCACATTGTATTTCATTATTTTGGATGATTACAGAAAATACAAAAAGGTTGTATATACAAGGTTTAGTTTTGTCTCTTTTTCATATTTTTAACTCAGTTATATTTGAATAGCCATCAGAAGAATTGGAGAATCAGGTACAGTTCACACCCAACTAATGAGAGGGACTAGGGAAGGCTAAAATGGAATAAGACAGTCTGGCCCATGCACCTGAACTTGAGACAACTGTTGACAGGCCACCTACCACAGAGGTTTCTATTTTTTGCTGATTCCTTTTGGAAATTGCATCACTGTTCAATTTCTGTGTTCCACCCTGCAACCCATATGCTTTTATCTGTTTTAACTTATGTGCTTGATCTGTCTCAGAGTCTCTGTTGGTTGCATAACTTCAGACACAAATAAGTCTACTAAAAATAAAAGATCAAAATTCTTTATGCAAAATACTTATTAAAAATTAAATCATGTAGTTTCATAAAAAATTTGCATTCAGTCCAAATGACTTTAGAGCAGTGTCTCAATAAACCCTATTTTTTAAAGACTATATATACAAAAGATATTTTATATAAAGTTTTATATCTATCTATATATCTATATATATATCTATATATATATATATATATATATATATATATATATATATATGACAAAGTATGTATGTGTGTGTGTGTGTATATATATATATATATATATATATATCACTAAATTAGGATAGTCTCACATTTATATGGTATTATTGTAACTGAATGAAAAGATTTCACTGCTTGGTGATCAAGCTCATAAGAAAAAAAATGAATGAAGGGAAGTGTATTACTCATAGTGAGTAAGAATAGCTCTGGAGTTATCTAAAAAGATCAGTGCTAAGCTTGCTCAATTTAGGCTAGACATTTCTGAGCATGCTCAGTTCTGTATCACAGTTTAAGAAGATAGTAGATACATTCCTAGATATTTCCAGCTTAAGGTCACAGAGCACATGGTAAAATATTGAAATTATGGTCACAATCATTTGAAGATAGCAGACACAAATCTTCTGTATATGCCCAGTTCAGGATCACAAAGATAGCATTTATGAACCCTTATGGGTTTGCTCATTTCAGTATTATAAAGAGCCAAAATATCAGGAACTCAAAGAAATGCTCCTGTGATTTTTGAGATCATGGTTCTGCATAAGTTTCTCCAAAAAGTTTTAACTGAAACAAAAGATATTGATTGTGTATTAATGTAAGAATTAGCCCCTAAATATAAATCAGTCCCTTAGTGGTTTAAACTATGAATGGTATCAAACAACTATATATGGATATTAATATTCAGGTAAAATACTGACAAATATTTATCTATTGTTTAAATAGATAAAGAACAAAACTGAAAGAGTATGTGCTTCAATTTAATGGAAAACTTCACTAATTCAAAGTTTGGTTTCATTAATATATTTCTATTTTAAGTTTATCTAATAACATGTCATCAATTTCTCTCTGATGTGAATGAAGAAAATCCTCTAATTACTATCAGAATAAGTCCAGGTTACCTGCTGCTTCAAGGCCAATATTCAGGAGATGAGAATTGGTATGAAAGAATTAAGTTTTTCAAGGGTCAGTATCTTGGCATATGAAGGAACTCAACCTCTAAGTTCCCTCACAGGGGCCCAAAGATCTTTCATAGTGAAGAAAAGAAGCAGCAGGAAGGAAGGTTACCTGCTCAGCGGGATCTTCATTGTCATCCAGGGCAAAAGTCTCCTTTTTCTTCTTCTCCAGAATATTGCAGTGGACCAGGACCCCCTGGGGGGCTAGTTCCTATAGTTCTTTTTAGACAGACCTATTCATAGAACTAAGGAATGAGGAGGGAAGTTACAAAGGTCATCAAATGTTCTGGGTTATATAAATCTAAAACAAGGTTTAGAAGTTAGGATCTTCATCACTGGGCAGGGCTTCTCTTTAGAATTTTGAACACTAGATAAAATGGAGAGGAGGTAAAAGAATTAAGGAGAAGTAACCACCTTGCAGAGGGGTGAAGAAGTAAGTCTGCCAAGGACAATTCCAAAGGAGTGGCCCTATTATAAAACATGGGAAATTTTTCAGCCTCTTGAGCTGTTTCATAAAATATTCTTATTTAATACTTAAAATGGAATAATCTTTCAACCATGAAGTGAAATGTTAAAAAAATATTTGATATCCTAAAATCTTTTCCTAAAATGCACTACTTAAGCAGGACACTATAAATTATAGAAATTATCTTGACTCTTATTTGTATCACAAAGAAATTTGCTTTTTAAAATTCTCATCTCTTTTTTCAAAAATTGGTGTAAGTACATTTCCACTGAACAGAGGAGAAACTGGATATATCCATACAGCAGAGCCTTGAACTCTTTGCCCAGTAATATTATAATATTTTCTCATAAACCTAATGCATTGCCCTTGATCTCAAGGCTGTGATCATATTCACAATTTTCAATAGAGCCTTCAGAGTGGTTTCTTCCATTCTCTGAATAAAATGATATTGGATTTTGTTATGGAAAATTCCATATCATCTTATCTCCTCAAGAGGTTAGAAGAGATCCCAGAGAGGGGGACTTCTACTCAGGTTAAGTGGGGTGTTTGATAAATATCATAGAAATTAATTTAAGGAGGTATCAATTAGTGGCACAGAGATTTATTTAGAAAAGCAAGGGCAAATGCAGAGTAAGGACATATTCAAGGGCGAATGTGGGCCATCTTTAGAGTGAGAGATGTTTTTGAGGTTCTCACGATTGTCTTTTAAAGGAGACTGGGTGAGGAGTGGGGATGGAAAGGTATGTGAGGATGATAACAGTCTGGTGATCATAGGAGTTTAAGGTGGTCTGTTCATTTTCAGGATCCTTAGACTGATGTGGTCTCCTTTATCTAATCAATAGATGACATTGCAAAGTATCCTAGATTATAAACTTATTAAAATATATTTATCTTTACTTTATCCATTAAGTAGGGGGCTAATTAATAGTGCACAAGTTTATTTCCATAAGTGAGTAAAATTATGGTAACTCTAAAATTTATAGATTTCTCATAAATTTGAGAGTAACCTGCTGGGAAGAAGAGTATGTGGAAAACAAATAGATTAAGCCTGCATTTTACTTTCTTTTCCCTTTTTTTACCTTTTTATTTCTGCTATCCTACCTCAATCTCTAGTAGAATCCTGTATATTGAATGATGCATAGTGGGTCTGTGAACCCCATAGTGAATTAGTCAAGCTGAAATGAACAACAAAGTCCTCATATATGTTTTCAAACTTTAAGACAGTGGCAATCATTATTTAAAGTGATATTTCTGAAAATTGCAGTTAATCTTATACTGAATATATTCAAAATTTATGTGAAAAATGTATTTCATTGTCCTCTTTTGCTGAAAATTCCAAGACCCAATTTCCATAGTGGAAGAAAACTAGTGATGTGCAGACCATACTTAAAATGATGAAGGTTTGATGACATTAAAATAAGGCACCTAGCCTGGTGCGGTGGCATAGGCCTATAATCCCAGCTGCTGGGCTGAGGTAAGAGGATTCAAGTTCAAGTCCAGCCCCAGATAAAGCAAGGAGCTAAGCAACTCAGTGAGAGCCTGTCTCTAAATAAAATATAAAATAGGGCTGGGGATGTGGCTCAATGGTCCAGTGCCCGAGTTCAAACCTATGTACCCACCCGCCCCCAAAAAATAAAAAAATAAAATAAGGCACCAAGGAGATTATGTTAATAAAGTGATAATTAGAATTCAGTCAGAAGCTTAACAGCACTATTATTGGGAAAAGAAAAATAAGTAGGACACTATAAGATATGGCAATTATATCTATAATCACTATTATTATTAAAGTTATTAATGCAAGAATTGATAGAGAAATAGGACAGAACAATCAAGAAATACTTACTTTATTATATTGATAATCTTACATATTAATGGGAAATGGAAGTATTACCCAATGAGTTATGATAGTATAATTCTAATAATTGATAAAATAAATATTCTTAATATTTAAAAAGTTCATTCACCACTTTAGGGGAAAAATAAGTTAAAATACTCCAAAACAGGTAGGAAGGATAACTGAATAAATGCAAACACTAATGACTACAAAAAGTATCAGTATTATTAATAGTTAAATATTTATACTCTTATAAATTTAACAACAAAGCTCATACTCCATTCCTGTAAAAATCAGACAAGTAAAATTACATATTTTTGGTGGAAATATAAAAACAAAGCCTTTTGGAAGCATTGGAGGAATGATTTTGAACCCTTAAAATACTTATTCTAGTTAAGTAACAATTTTATATAGGAATAAGCTTTGGAAAGATATATGAGCAAGCATTGATTTAAAAAAATAATAGCATGGGGTTAATATTATTTGTCAATGTAATAATATATTCAACTATTAAAATTATACATAAATAAATTATAATGACATAATAGTTTATAAAATAATTAAGAAAATTAGGATACAAAATTATGAATTTTATATACAATATAATTGAAACAGATAGACATGTGCTTTTGAGTGTGTATGTGTGTATAATTGCTACTTTTTTCATTATACAGTTATGAAATATTTCAATGAATGTTTAATATTTAGCATGTCTTATGGATTGGATCTGGAATGTCTCCCTAATTTTCATTTACTTAAAGGCTTGGTCCCCAATGCAGCAATGTTCAGAGGGGAGTGAGACTTTTAGGAAATGATTGGATCAAGAGTGCTCTAAATTCATCAGTGGATTAATCCATTTGGTATATTATTAATTTAAATGGATTATTGGAAGGTGGTAGAAGTACAGGAAGTGGGATCTAGTAGAAGGGAGTGGGTATGAGGGGCATGCTCTTGGGGCATATATCTTGTCTCCAGCACCTTCCTTTCTTTCTCTCTGCTTCTGGCTGCTATGAGCTGTGTTTTCCTCTGGAATGCCCTTCTGCCATCACATTCTGCTTCACCTCAGACTCAAAGCATTGGAGTCATGAACTGAAGCCTTTCAAACTATAAATCAAAATAAATCTGTCCTCCTCTAAGATTTTTTTCCCCCTTCAGGAGTTTATCTCTATAATGAGAAGCTGACTAACACAATATGTTAAAGAGGTAGCATGAAAATTTCTGTTATCTTAAAAGAAAGACTTGCTGGTTTCAGAAAACGCTGAAGATTAGGGGCAAACCTTAAAACTATGGAGAGCACATTATGGGACTAAACTAGGAACATGAAAATAAAATGTTTCCAGAAAAAGACATTTAAAATAGAGAGTATGACAGAGATAGACTAACAAAAAGGGTTATTATTTTTTTGCTTGCCTTTGTTTCTTAAAGTTCTATATATAACAAACAAAGGGTTTCACAGGCATTGTAATTTAGGGTTGTTTATGGTACATGCAAACTGTGACTTTCAAAGTTAGAGAAATAATCATTTGAACAATAAAACTAAAGTTTAAATATATAATGGACAAAAGTTTGAGAGTAAATATTTGTTTTTAACATATAAAATAAAATGTAAGATTGTCATGCTCACCAAGAAAGGAAGAAAAATGTGATTGTGGGAATTAGTTGCAGGTAGAGAGGTGTTAAGGCAGATGATGATGAGGATTGGGTGGTCAACTTTAAATAGGCTCAAAATTGCAGTCAGATGTGCTTAACTTTTTTTTAATATTGAAACTGACAAACTATAAACAAAACTTTGAGCACTGAAGTTATAAATCAAGTTTATATCAGGTGTGTGTGTGTGTGTGTGTGTGATTTTTTGCAAAGCAATTACAGGGACTGGCTGGGGAAGCTGGAAATTCTCATGACCAACTGTCAGAAATGGCAGACTGGAAATTCTCGGGCAAATGCTAAATTTTCACTCCATAGGCAGAATTTCTTTCAATCAGTATTGAGTTCCACTGTTATGAGTTTTCACTCTATTGGATTAGGCCTACCAAGATCATTAAGGGCTTGAAGTCAACTGATAGTAGACATTATTGATGTCTGCAAAATGCCTTAATAGCAGCACCTATGTTTGATTAAATAACTGGGAACTATAGTTTAGTCATGTTGACACTTAATCTGATGTGGTTGTGCAGAAATGTAATCCCAGCTATTTGGAGGGGAGGTTGAGGCAGGAGGATGGCAAGTTAGAGACCAGCCTGGGCAAGTAGGGAGACCCTGCCTCAAAAGAAAATAAAAAGGGCTAAAGATGTTGCTTGTGGCAGAGGCTTGCCTAGCACATGTGAAGCTCTAGGTTCAAGCCCCAGTCCAGCCAAAAAGGAAAAAAGAAAATGTTGACACCTAATATTGATCATCAAAACCCAGGTGCAGTATGAAATATTTAATAGTTTCATAACAAATAAGAGCAATAGAAAATGTTACATATTGATTAAATGTAAATACCCAAAATAAAATAATTTGCATCTATCTAAATGTTGTGGAAAATTTACATTTTCTGAAAAATATTCTAGGGTTATTCCTCATATGTCTAATAAATTGATGAATCTATCTTTGTCCCCAACAAAAACTTCAAAATAATATTTCTTTGTTCATATTTACTTAGTTTGTTGCAGGGAAGATAAGTAATTATGCTTGGAGGAAAGACAGTAGCAACAAAATTGCTAGAATTGACTGAAAAGATCTGTTATGTTAAAGTCATGAATTCTGCAGATTTTAGGCAAGGTACATCTGTATGCTTATTTCCAAATTTGAAGGAAACTTGTGGAATATTTTCTGTTACTAACTCAAACATAGGTTTCTAAAAGAGCAGCTGGTTTGTTTATTTTCCCAAATCACAGTATGTAACAATGAATTTATTGCATTCTATTCTTATCGTTGATGATTTGAACTCAGCTGACACACTGATTTGGGAGGTAGTAAGTTTTTTTTGTTTTTGTTTATTTTTGCTAGTAGGAAGTCATTTTGAGCATATATTGCATATACAAAGTTGTTACAATCAACATTCTTTCTAATTCATCTTAAGAAAGTTTGAAAGAAAAAATATTAAAAAGTAGCTATTTGTGCATGCCTATTGTTTCTAGAGAAGGTATTCCTTTGGGTTCTGTGTACTCAACACATATGTCTCATTTTGTTGAAGCTCAAGGAAACCTATCATGATATAACATTGACATAAATATAACCCAGTAATTTTAATTATTATAGAATATGTCTTGAAAAATATACATATATATATATATATATNTGAGTCCAAACTTGGCAGAATGAATATATATATATATATATATATATATATATATATATATATATATATATATATAAAATATAGTTGTCTTCTGGGTATGAGTGGACTGTATACTATAAATTTCAAATTTACCGCCAAGATATATGCAGAAACAAATATTCATTAATGCCTCAACATTTGAAAATTAAACTCTAGGAGCACCAATATATACTTTCTGAAGTTCTAATAAAAGCTGAAAAACACACACAAGAATATATGTTTATCACATTTATATAATATTGTTTCTCATGTGATACTTAAAATAAAATTTTTACTTAATCAGAATGACTTCATCTTTTGCAATTTTATTTTTGCAATTTTATTCCCTTGGGCTACAGTAGACAACAGTTCAGAAAAATGTGAAAATTTTGAGTAGGGTCTGTAATAGAAATTTGCAAAGGAGCAAGAAGCAAGGTAGTAGAGTAAGATGCAACATAGTAACTAATTAGACACATATTAGCCACCATTTGAATCAGGGCCAGGAGGCCTCTGCCTCTTAATAGTCCTTAAAGGCATCCCTTTCTTACCACACTGTCCTAATTGATAGTCAGAGGAAAGCCCTGAGTTGAAAAAGAAATGTTAAATTATGCTCTGCACACTTTGATTAAGATGATTAACTAAATACATTGTAAGAAGATGTCAAACTAAATGGCAAATGTTTCCAAAAATTTCTATAATTATAAAAATGAGACTACAGGAAAATGGTTTTATATTTTGTAGTTTAGTCATGCGATATTCTGGTTAGACAAACGGAATACTTTAAAAAATGTTCTCTGGAATTTTGTTTTTTCTTATCAAATACACCACTGTACCTCTCTCATCCCACAATTTCTTTGCCATTAAAAGTTCTATAACCTAAGAAATGTCATGTCATGTATATGTTATGATACATATATATTAAAAGACATTATGGGGGGAAATGCAGAGGATACCTGAGTTTTCTTTTTAATGGCTACAGTTGTAAATGAGTCAACATGGTAAAAGAAAAGGGATATCATGACTAAAATTGCCCTTCATATCATAAGCTCACTTTGAATTGTGGCATAGCTTACCAAAATTCATGTTTTATACTTAAGTGTGTGAGGTCTGCCTTCTTTTTGTAATGCCACTGTTCATTACTGAATTTCCTACATTATTTGCCTTCTGCTGAAATTGATTCCATAAGCAGTAGCAACAAGGTGATTTAAATAGTCACAAGAAGACCTTAAAAAAATGGAAGAGTATCAGAAGGTACAGATGCATTTGTAAAATACATGAAAAATTTTGTTTAGAAAATTACATATCCAGTTATTAAATAGAAAATGCTGAAGTATTTAATATACCTAGTGATAGGCCAAATGTGCTTCTCTCTATGAGATATAGACTGACTTTTCCTCAGAGGACTTTGGGGACTATTTATCTTTGGCACTTTTCTGGCAGGTAGTTCTTTAGCTGGCTATGTGACTAACTTCCCCAGAGATTACACAGACATGACATTCCTATCACATTGGCTTTCAATGGATTTAGTCAATTTAAAAGTGACTTGTGACCAGCAAAGTGTGGAGGTGGTCACTCCACAGGCTCTAAATCTTTGAAAAACTATTTTTAAAGCAAATCCTATAAAGTTGCTGTAGTAGAATGGTGGGGGAGAATAACTGAGAAAACCAAAAGGATCACCTTTCCAATAAACTAATAGAATACAGCTTATTCTCAAGCTGTGGGTAATGCACCAATTTTGTTAAGGATAAAATTTTAATCTAAGAAATTAAGTACTAAGTGTTTTCATTCTTTTTAAATTGAAAACCACAATAAGAATTGAATGTCTAAAGTATTCTTTTTTAAGATAAAATGTGCAAAGTACTGGGTTCATAACACACCTCTTAATTCTTAAGCTGCGTCTTGAGTTAATGTATCTTTTGTGCATTTCCTTTGAAGCAGAGAAAAATAACTAGCACAAACAACTAACTATTCTCATATCAATATCTAATTTGTTCCTTAAAGTTGTAAATAGAATATTTTAATTTCAGAGAAAAGTGTGTTTTTTTCAACTACTTATGCAGGGAATGTTGATTTTTATCTTAATTCTGAGGATGAGAAGCTACTAGAAAATGTTTTTTTGTTGTTGTTTTTTTTTTTTTTTTTGGAGAGGGGACTGAAGATTGAACTCAGAGGCACTCAACCACTGAGTTAAATCCCCAGCCCTATTTTGTATTTTGTATGTAGAGACAGGGTCTCACTGAGTTGCTTAGCTGTTGCTGAGGCTGGCTTTGAACTTGTGATCCTCTTGCCTCAGCTTCCTGAGCCACTGGGATTACAGGCACCACACCTGGCTAGAAAATTTATTTTAAATCCCCTTTCCAGTTACATATTGGCTTATTTTAAGTTTGTTTTTCCTATGTTCATTTTTATTTTTTTCTAATGAAAATATTGCCACATATTTATTGGTACCCAGTAGAATTAGATGTTTATTCATATAAAAACCTGTGGAATATTTAGTGTGTATACTTTTTATTTCTGAGAAGATGGTCCATATTTTCAACAGAATTTTTCATTTTCCAACTAACTTATAGGACCCCTGCCACCCTCAGTCATATGTGTTACCTTACACAGAGAAAGGCAATTGTTAGTAGAATTATCTATTATGAGAACTATAGAACAAAAAGACAAAATATTTGAATTAGTTAGGTATTTTTGTTGATATCTCTACATTTTTCCTCATACTTTGTTGATAAATTTCAATAAGTAGCAGACATTTTCTTTTTCAACTTGTATTATGAGGTCTACTTTGCTTTCCACTCAGTTATACCTTAAAGTCATAATCCCCAGTACCTCAAAATGTGACTATAAAGACTTTTACAGTGATAAATAAATTAAAGTCAAGCTTTTAGGATGTGTCCTGGTCCAAGTTGACTGATGTCCTTATGAGAAGAGGAGATTAGTACAAAATCCACAAAGAGTGGGGCCTTTGTAAACACAGTAAAAGAAGACAGGCATTGTAAACCAAGGAGGGAGGACTTAAATAAAAACCAACTCTCCTGACCCTTGGTCTCAGACTTATGGATTCCAGAATTGTGAGAAAATAAATTTGTTTTTCTGACAGTCCCAACAAATCTATATTGCCTGAATTTATGAAATTCTATTTTCTAATATGTGCAATGGAAAATAATCTGTCAACAATCAAAAGGTACAATTTGCCCCTCTAATATGCCAAAACATAATGACAATGTAATGAGCTTGGTAACCAGGGTTTCTGCCTTCATAGCACTTTCAGACAATTGGAATACTTATAGGAAGTGAAGGTTATGCTCCTGCAAATAGGAATTTTGAGAATGATAGTATCCTACTGTTCATAAAGAAATAGTGATAGTGATAATGGAATCAATATGTATAACATCAAAATTAGAGGGTCTACATATTTGAGCTGGACTGAGTACAGCTAAGTGGTAGAACACTTGCCAACATGTGAATGCCCTGGGTATGATCCCCAGTACTATAAAGAAAAAAAAATTAGCATGTGTGAATTCATAATACACTAAAAAATTTAGGAAGGATTCAGAGAGTGAGTACAGACAAAGCTGAGTAGTGAGTAACGTGGATAAGTGTAAAAGAAGAATTATTACAGTTCAGCTCACATGCTAAATATGGATTTATTGCCATTACTTAATATTTCAATAGTCATCTCTCCTTGAAAGAAAAGTGAAATGAATATCAAATTCATTTATAAGAAACAATAACTTTGATAAAAGAGCAAAAGTTAATAAATTATGTAGTAAATGCAAAATATTTTAAATTCTAAAAATATTTTGTCTCTTAAGCAGATGAATCAAGTACTAGGGGAAAGAAATGAAACGAAGCAAATTATGTTATATGCATGCATGAATATGTAACAATGAGCCTTACTATTATGTATAATTATAATGTACTAATAAAAACATAATAATAAAAAATGATAGCAATTTAGAGCAAACAAACTATGAGAAATACCTCTGATTCTAATTTCATCTAACCAAGATCACTTTAGGATGCAACAATAGTTTAACCAAAACAAAAATGAGAGGCCCACTTGTTTTAACTTAGATTCCTCAAATTGCAAGTAACTGAAAACAACAAAAGGCTTACATGAATAAACCAGTTTGCTTATAGTCAGGTATAGTGGTTCACATCTATAATCTAGAGACTGGAGAGCCCGAGGTGAAGAAATAGCATGTTCCAGGCCAACATCAGCAAAGAAGGGAGAATTTTCCTCAAAATAAAACAAATAAAAGAAATTAGGATGTAGTGCAGTGGTAAAGTGCCTCTGCATTCAATCCCCATCACCACCCCCATCTGTGAGTTTATGATGAGGCTTTATATGTATTTCAAACGGCATAGTTGCAGAAAATTGCTCAATGAATAGGAAAGTTGATAACCAAATCTTAGAAAGCCATTAAGGCTTGCTGTCTCTTACCTCTATTTCTCTGTGATGTTTGCTTCATTTTGCTTTTTCCACAGACATGTTTTCATGTTCTCTAATTCCCAGAGTAGAACATTTCATCTTCTTTCTTCAATGAACCAGGTCAACTGAGCCTAAGCTGTCTTAACTTCTACTCCCAATTCCTTACATATTGGCCTTTAGTGACCTAACCACATTGGATGAAGAGTCACATCTGAAACAATAAAAACTCAGGGAAGTGAGGTGACAAGTACCCAGGTGCACTTGGAGAACATTCACCACAGTCTCATGTAGGTTCATACAAACTAGTATAAGTGTATGGTAGGTATGGAGGGAGAAGGACAGTTACTAAGATGATAAGAGTGAGAAGAAACTCAACACTTGTCCAATAAAACATTTCCTGTGTGTATTGGTTATTTACTCCTTTGAAAATAAATTGGTTATTTATTTCTTTGAAATACGGAGATGTGCTTTTAAGACTTCAAAATTTCTACCTCAAATTATTGAGTTGTTCCTTTATGAGATTACACTTACTGCAGTGTGCCTCAATTTTCAATGTGCTGACATTATGATAAACCCATTCTAAACTGAGAATATCCCTTGTCAAAAATGCACTAACTTCTCCTTATCTACTGATTATAATAGGGTGGCAACACAGAGCACTGCAGAGGGCTAGCTTTTCACACCCCTGATCTCATGGCTGACTTGCATCTGAGATTCGCTGCTGATCTAAAAGATAGGCTCTCTGTTTAATGTTAATCTTCTTCTCATGCTCTTCGACCCTACTCTGTTCTTAGTTACTCTCCTTATATCAAAGAAGACATTTGGCATTTGTTTTTTAGGGATTGGCTAGCTTCACTTAGCATAAAGGGAAAAATAATACAAGGGGGAGAAATGAAGGACAGTAGAGGGGGTAGAGAGAGAAGNTGAAAGATGATATATCAAGAACTATGTAATGTTTTGAACAACCAACAATAAAAAATAAAAAATTAAAATTAAAAAAAAAATAAAAAAAAAAATAAAAGATAGGCTCATATATCACTAGCTTGAGAAAAGATCAAAATAGTACACATAGCTTCTATTTGAATGTGTATCACTTTCACACCAAAATGAATTTGAAAAATCATAGATTCACTATTGTTTTCCTGGCACTGTCTGTTTCTCTTTGATATTGCAGAATACCTTGATGTTAAATACTGTGATTTACATATTTTATCCAACCTTCTTCTTCCATTTTGGGCTCAATAGTTTTTGTGCAGAATCTTGTAGTGTATTCACACACACACACAGAGACACAAACACACACACCCACACACACACACACACCCACCTTATCTCAAGCTGATCTCATTCTTCCCACTTATTTCTCTGTGTTTTGGCTAATAGACTTTCAAGCATCTTGAACTTATACTCACATTTGTTTGCCTTCCTTGATGCATTGTTACTGTAGACTTAATTAGACCAGGCAATTTTAATAAGCTTTGGACACTATTTAGTCTCATTACCATCTCTATGAACTGGAGCAGCTTATCTATTGAACTTGCTAAGGTCATCTTAATTTTTCTGAATGGAGACCATTATTTAATTTATAAAGTCTCTATGTAAATTTAGTAAAATTAGAAAATTTATAAAAATTCAATATTCTTTGTAGAAAAATAATTTTTCTTTTGAAAAATTTTTGCTAATTAATATATTTTCTATTAGTATGTGTTAATAAATCCACTCAAACTATTAAGCAACCATCACTGCCGTGGAGTAAAAAAATAGTGAGTAAACTCTGACATATCATTCACAAAACCTATGATCTAAGGAGAAAGAATGACAATAACCAAACCAATAAATTAACAAACAAGAAAAACAAATTAGATTTTAGTCAAAGCTAAATTAAAATAATATATTTTATGCAAAAGGGAGAAATTTTTTTAGGTAATTCCAGGGGCTTATATAAAATAAATAAAACATCAAGTCCCCCCCAAATCAAAGTAAATTTCAAAAGTCAGTCATCTTACAAATCATATTTTCTAATCATAAATTAATAACTACAAATGTTAATTTACTTTTTTATTCTACAAATATATTCATACATCTGTATGTTTCCTATATGTAAGTACTTAAACCAAGAAAAATTCAGGTTTTTTTCCTGTAACATATTTGCCTATTTTGATCTTACCTTTCATTATGGAAAATATCAAACATATTATATTAAAAATACTCTAATTAACCTTTAGTAGCCATAAACTATGACAAATATGTCATAGCAATGAAAATACCAAAAGGTCTTCACTACCATGAGGTAAATTCCAGATGTAAGAATATTTTCTGCATAAATGTTTCAGTATGTGTCTCTAAATGAAAAGATTAGTTTAAATGTAAGAAAAACATTATTACACTTTTAAAATCAATAATATTCCCTTAATAATGTCATTTATTTAATATATCATTTATCAAATGTGGGATATATATTCTCAATTCTCTCAGTTTTTCTTTTATTTTTTGACCAATATTCATTTCCCTCTTTTAGGATTCCCTTTACTTCTCTGTACAGTTTTTTATCTTTGAAATTTATTTGTTTAAGAAATAGGGTTGTGGCTCAGTGGTAGAGCACTTGCCTTGCCTGTGTGAGGCACTGGATTCAATTATCCACACCACATAAAAATAAAGAAAAATAAATAAAGATCCATCAACAATTTAAGAAATTAATTAAAAAATGAAATAAGGTAATTTTCCTATAGACTACCTCCTTTTTCTTATTTTGTGATAGTGGGGATTGAACCCAACAGTGCTCTGCCAATTAACTTCCTCTCCAGCCCATTATATATTTTTTGAAACAGGGTATCTTTACAGTATTAGGGCACATGGACAGGACTTGCCTAGATTCATTGATCAGAATATATATATAAAATATATATGGTTATTATACACTCACACATATATACACACACACACACACACACACTCATATATATATAATATTTGGTGGTCTGGGGATGAAACCCACAGGCACTTTACTACTGAGCCATATCTTTAGCCATTTATCCCCTATTTAGCAAGGCTCCATGGTATAACAGATAGTCTATTAATTGATGCATCATAAAATGAATTAAATTTGAATTAGAAATTTTAGTTTAAAAAATAACATTTTACTTTGTTATTAAATGCACTAGATAAGAGATCACTATAAGTAAAATCTTTAGCATTCAATGAGATGCTTTCTCTAAAAGAAATTCCTGACCTCCAAATACATTTATCTTGCAAAAGGGGGAAAACAAATGGCATAATGCAAAATGAATATAGATAATAAAAACATGCGCTCATTTCAGTAAAAAAAAGGAAAAAGGCAAAAAGAATGGATTAAAATTTCAAAACATAAATATTTTGAAAATACTAGGAACATGAACCAGTACCTGACAATATTAATAGGTATATAAGGATAGGTTTAAAAAATCTGTGATTTAGAATAGGCACATAATTTAATCATTAAAAACTAGATAATAAGTTTTCCTACATATTCACTTATAAGTGATATTATCTTTATTTTGCATATGAACACCTCTCTCCCCCAACTTAGCAAGGCTCCATGGTATAACAGATAGTCTATTAATTGATGCATCATAAAATGAATTAAATTTGAATTAGAAATTTTAACAAACACCAAGTCTTAAGTTTAAATTATTTTTAAAGTATAATTGTTCCCCTTTACCTCATTACTTTCTGTTAACTTTTTTCACATTATCAAAAGGTCATTCCATTTTATAATAGTTAACTGATTAAGACTATAAAAGTGGAAGTTTTCAAAATTTGGATTATCATTTTAAGAACAAAAGCCTCATAATTTAAATTTATAGTTACATGTTTTATGTTAAAAAATAGAAGCAGTATGAGAATAAAGTAATCTGCAAGTCATCCCAAGTACCAACATTTAAAAATTACTAGTTTTAATATTAAGTGAATACTTTTCTAGGTTTCATCACAAAGATAGGACAGGATTAATAAAAAAAATGATGGGAAAAGCAATTGTATGATAAGACTAAAATAAAATTCTATATAATGAATTTTGTTTTCTCACATTAAAAAGGAAAATGAGAGTAAAACAGTGAATTACGGGTTAAATGTCTGTTTTTCTAAGAATACATTAATCTTAAAATATTCATTTATGTTATAGGAATAGCATTCCTGCTTTGAATTGCTACATTGATTTACTTTTGCAATGAATAGATTTTCCTTTGTTAGTATCTCAACTGTTCAATAATAAATGATAGGTTTATCTTATATATTCACATCACTTTCACCTGACTTAGAAATTTTCCTTGCTTATACCATTTTGTTTTAACATAGTTTGCAATATTTCTATCTGGTTTTCGGGCCATAACTGCATAACTACCTAAGTTGTTTGTTTAAAATTTTAATATTTAGATTATTTGACTACCATAATTCATTATAAAGTTTTGTCATAGCTGTTGGTTTTGGTTTCTTTTCTTTTTAAAAAAAAAAAATATATATATATATGTATATATATATATATATTTTTTTTATTTTTTAGTTATAAATGGACACAAAACCTTAATTAATTTATTTATTTATTTTTATGTGGTGCTGAGGACCGAACCCAGTGCCTCACACTTGCTAGGCAAGCTCTCTACCACTGAGTTACAATTGCAGCCTCTTGTTTATTATCTTATTAATAATTTCTTTAAAAATACTGCTAAGTTAAATACACGGGACTTACAAAGTCAATGGTCAAATGTTGTCTCCCCTATGAAGAAGCTAAAGCAAAATGAAGGAAAAATAGGGGATAGATTTCATGAAAATGGAAGGGAGATCAGTGCAACAGAGGAAGGGGATAGAACAGGAGGGAGGAGGTACAGGAAAAGAGTAGGACTGAAATAAAATTGAACACATAATGCTGTGTACATATACGAATATACCACAGTGAATTTCACCTCTATGTGTATCTATAAAGCACTAATGTCAACAACTGTAAATACGTAGGAGGAAGGCAGGGAGAGAAGAGGAAAGAGAACACAGCAGGGAGGGAGGGAGGAAAAGTGAAAATACTGAGAGACTGAAGTGGAACAAATTTGTTCCAGGTTTGTACGATTGTGTCAAAAGGAACCCCAATAGTGTATATAACTACAATGCACTAATAAGAACATTTTTAAATTCCTGGCATCCTTTGTCTGCTGGGATTTTACAAAAAGTCTTAAAATTACCTTCAAATTAAATGTCCTAGATCTAATTATTCTCTCAGAACAGATATTCTTCTGTTTTCTTCCTGCCTTTACTACTGACTCAAAGAGTCCCAGGCAACTTGATTTTTGCCTCTTTTAGTTGGTTACTTTCCCATTAAAGATTAGTTCCTCAGTCCTTGATGTTCCATAATTTATAAGCATTTTTAATCAAGATTTTTTATCTCATTATGTATTATCATCTTAATGAATATGTATGAACATATTTTATATATGAATATATAAATAATGTTACTAAACAAATGAGAAAAATGTTAAGTAGGTTTCTCTCTTACATTTTCCTCTAAATAAATTTAATGGAATGTAAATTGTACATAGTAAGAGAAAGCATAAGTGTAATATTGGACAGATAATGCTCTGGATTTATGTTCCCTAACTTGTAACACATTCCTGACCTTACAAACCTAGTCTATCATATCCTAGCCTCAGAATCCAAATTTATGTCTGAGAGAGTTACTTACAACCTGAGTTTTGGATTCTACTTACATTAGAAGACTTCCAAATATTTTCAAATACCAATAAGGGAAAAATAATGCATTTAACTGCAATTTTGTTACTAAGAGCTAGGGTTGTGGTTCAGAAGTACAGCGCTTGTCTACCATGTGTGAGGTACTGGGTTCGATTGTCAGCACCACATAAAAACAAAATAAAGATATTGTATTCGCCTATAACTAATATATATATATATATATATATATATATATATATATATATATACACACATATATAAGTTATTTTGATTAAAACCGATGTGTAGGACTTTAAATAAGCTACTTCTAAATTGTACATGTCCTTGAAATAGCAAGGACTAACTTCTCTATGCATGCAATATAAGTAAATGTATTCAAGTGAATATGCAAGTGTATAGCTGCTAGTCACTAGTGCACAGAAATGAGTCAAAGTTTTGAATGTTGTTTAGCAGGGGAAGACTTATATATATATACATATACACAAAAAAAGAGCCTATTAGTAAATCAATTATTGCAGTGTTTTTCTATGAATAATATCATGGAGGGTAACTGTGATAAAGAATGAATAATATGACCAAGAGGAAAATTAAGAATTTAAAATTGGAATAGCATGCAAAAGAAATTTCAAATCTACATGTTTCTGGAATCGAATTGAATTTTATATTTTTATAGGAAGAATATGTAGACTCATTCTAAACTTTCCATGTTAAACATTACATTTCTATTTTTATTTAATGGTACTTGATAATATCTATACTTAAAATTTTATTTTCATTGATTTCAATAAAATTACAAGATAAAATGTAGATGAACATATTTTAAATTATTTTTTAAAGTAAAGCATGTTGTAGGATGCTTTATGATCTCACCAAATTAAAATATAAAAATATCTTTATTTTCTTTGATGGACTCTCAAATATATGTCCTTTATACTAGAACTCTTATGAGTTGATTGCTTTACTTTAAGTTTTAACTGAAAATGTAAGTTTGAACTAATTCCAGAAATATTAATTTTAAATATATTTTTTATTGAATCTAATAAATGAAAATCTAATTAATGAAACAGGAAAAGAGTAGTAAGTATATCTTGTTATGAACATAGAAAATTAACTGTTCATTAAAGACTTGAAGAACAAATTCTCTTTCCTATATATCTAAATTATTACTAAATATTAGAGTAGAATTTGGGTAGAGCTGAAATTATTCACTTAGCAAAAAATGAAATACCATGCTATCATAAGACTACATAAGGTTTACAGATGTGTTACAATTTTGGGAGCAATCATTCACAATTTCAAAGTGACTGCTTAATCCTGACTTCATTATCAAGGATAAAAGAAGATGAGTAATAATAGAATATAGACTTAAAGTACAATGTTCAATATAATGCATCCTTCTATCAAAATTGTTTTTTCTCATGCCTTCAATTTTACCTCATTCATCAAATGTCAAACTCAATTTCTAATTTATAAACTGAAACTTTAGGACCTATCTGCTTAGGTACATTTTGGGGTTAACATTTAAAATATATTTATTTTGAATTCAAAGAATCATTTTGCAACATAAGCACTTTTATAATTTCTGCTTGGGGAAAATTTGAGAAAGAGCACATTTACATAGTCTAAGAGGAGTTTGCTTCTGTACGAAGGTCATGCATTGAGTTATGTACTGCTGCACTAGTTAGTTCAAAGGGAATTTTCCAGAAACTTATGTACCATACTAATAAGTAGAGGAAAAAATAAAGCATAAATGATCAGATGTGTTAAAAGTAAATTAATCAGCTTCTGAAGGGATGTAAGCACTTTCAAATCTGGTTTCTAAGCCATACTTGAATAACTGTCTGTGGTATTGTGAATAGTTTACTGAATTAATATTCCTGTTTTAGTGAAAGAGCTCTTCTCTCTCTCTCTCTCTCTCTCTCTCTCTCTCTCTCTCTCCATCCCCACTCTAATTAATAGATTTTATTTCTTAGAGCAGCTTAGATTTACGGAAAATTTGAATATGTAGTTCCATGAGTTTTTATATACTAACTTCCCACCTCTTCACAGTTTTCCCCATTAACATCTTCAATCAGTATGAATCATTTACTAAAATTATATAACCAATATATTGATAGATTTTTATTAACTAAAATTTGTGGTTTATTTTTGGGCTCATTTCTATGAATTTTGTCAGATGTGCAATATCATGTAGTTTCAATTATAGTATCACTGAGATGCTTTCCTTTCCTAAAAATCTCCTGAGCTCTACTTTTCTACCACTCCTTTCCAACCCCAATACCTAGCAACCACTAATCTTTTCACTGTCTCTCTAATTTTGCAAAATAGGCCCCTCTTAGGATTCAGTGCTAGATTGCTTTTCAATTTAAATCCCACAAAGATTAAGCAAAAAAGTGTATGTATATATATATACACACATATATATTTATATGGGAGTAGATACCATGTTCCACTCAACTCTGTACTCACAGTATGGAAGGGGGAAAAAAAGGCTCAGGGGCTATAATACATGGGTTAAGAACTGTGACAAAATTTTATAGCTGTGAAATTTGAGGTATCCAGGATTGAAGATAAGGAGAACTTCTCCATAATTCCATTGAAATGTTATGAAATGCAATGAATGGAGGGAAAAAAGTCTTGTTAAAATAACTTTTTGAATCATCAATAATCGTCACTAGAACTTATGTGGTTTGTCTATTATAGCCATGGAAATATTGATCATCATATATTTATAATGAAATTTCAAGGTAGGATAGTGTTATGGTGTAGATATGGTGTCCCCCAGAAGCTCATGTATGAGACAATGCAAGAAGGTTTGGAGAGAAATGATTGGGTTATAGCCTGGGCCTAATCCATGAATTAATCCCTGATGGGATTAACTGAAGTGGTAGGGTGTGGCTGGAGGAGATAGAAGTTGGGGCAATGCTTTGGGGAACATATTTTTATCTGGCAAGTGGAGTCTCTGCTTCCTGATGATGTGAGATGCTTCTCCTTGGGACACTCTTCCACTATGATGTTCTGCCTCAGTTTGAGCTCCGAGGAATGGAGTTGGCCTTCTCTGGACTAACATCCCTGAAACCTTGAGCCCTCAAATAACTTTTTCCCCCTCTAGAATTGTTCTAATAGGTCCTTTAGTTACAGCAGCAAAAAAAGCTGAATAAAACAGACATAAATTGAAATGTTATAAAAACAGAAGGTCAGGAGAACATCTAATTAAAAAGGATGCTATAATAGTAAATAAAACTTTAACCATTTACTTATACAATTAAATTATGTTTTTATGGGTAATGAATTTATAACATGTATTTTCATTTATGTCAAAAACTTTAAAAGAGATAAAGTCTAAGAGTTGATCTACTGATTAAGTCTACATCCTACTTCGTATATTTTCCAAATTCCCAGATTCTTTTCTGCATTTATTCTGCATTTGTTTTTTCTGTCTTCATCAGAGTTGGATCATTGCTATCTGATAGCAGGACCTTTTTATCTCCCCACTTCCACAATACATATTATTGAAAGCAGTGGTTGTGTTTTTGAAAATGGAAGCTGATATCAACTCAGAGTCATCATGACCTAATCTCCAGGAAGGTGATTTGGATTTTTCCTGCCTATTTCTACAGCCATTGTGAGCTTCTTTCAGTTGTTTCTTCCAACTACTAATCATACATATTTTAGCATTTCAGTGCACTTGCATCTTTATTATTAATTTCCTATTGCCAAGGGATTTACAGCAACTCTGAGTACCACACCTTTTCCCCTGTCTTGACCAGCGAAAAAATCTTTCTCTTCAGCTAACAGCAGGAGGCTCTTCTTGGTTTCACTTTAAAGTCCAGTAGTGAAGCATTTGCCTCTATTAACATCATAAACCATGCTATACACTAGAGCACAAGTTTAATGTGAGGTAGAGAGGGCCTGGTAAACCATACACAGTCAACTCAGCATAGTGCACTGGCTGGGGATATTTGCATACGAAATATTAATGCTCAGAAATATACCATAGTTATATTTAAGGAAAATTTGTTGGAAAAGAGTAACTTTAACATGCTTTTGTTCTATGTTGTATATAGCATTAATGGGAATAAATCTGATTTTAGATTTGCTCAAAAAATCCAAAGTATAGGAATAACATGTCAAATACTAAATTTGCTTCTCTCCAAAATAGTCATAACGGCCTGCCACTTACTACACTGCAATGAAGCCTCTTACTTTTTGTGTAGTGTTATGGATAACTTCCAGTCCTCTGGCTGTAGTTTCCAGGAACTTACAAACTGAAATCCATATAAATGCCCATGTAAAACACAACACTATAAGATTAATTCTTCTTTTCATTTTATTCCTGATTAGGAAAATGAGAATCCTTCTAACTTGTGGGCGGAGATTTACATATTTAAAACATTTGATCATGTTGTATGATCAGGGGAAAAAATGGATCAACAGAGATCAGCATAGATCTTCTAAGAAGCAATAATAATGATGATTATAACAACTATAATAATAGCAATAATAAAAACTCATAATTACATACAGTAAACCAACTTTTGCTGAGTGACAGGCTCTACTTTGTAATGTCATTTAGTTCTCACATTATTCCTTTGAAGCTTGACATATTTATCACCAATAAAAAAGAGAGAATGTTGAGGCTTGAAGCATAACACATTTAAATATCTCATATTTACACCAAATTGGAAAGTTGAATAAGTATATTTTGTCATATTTTTTCATTATAACTTATGCCACTTATTCTTGAACAAGAAATGAAACATTCTGTTAAATATTTATGTAAACTTAAGCAATTTTTTGGTTTCTATGTTTGAATTATATTTTAACTTTATAATTTAAAAATAATAGGATAGTACAACATAACATTTATTTTTACTATTTACTAGCAAATGGCAATCTATCCTTTATAATATCAATTGTCTCCTCTTAGTGAATTTATTTTAGATGTCACAGATTATATTTTGTACAAAATCAATTTTTTTCTTTTTAAAATTTCTTCATTATATATTTAGTGTCTGCCTTAGCCACAGGTTTGTTTTCAGTCTTTCCTTTTCACAATTATCTCTCATTTCATTTCATCCTATGATGTTTTAAATACATCTTTTATTTTTTAATAACATTCTGCTACAGTTTCCATTTTTTAAATCCCCATTTTTCTTTCTATTAAGGATAATAGATAGTTCTTGACTTTTATTACCTTTGATTTGAGAAAAGTTTATTAATTTCTGCTCTAAATTTGAGGTTAAGCTTTATTTCTTGAATTGCATGGTATCTTTTATGGTTTCCTTTATTTCTGTTAAGGTATCACAAAATGCATTGAATTCTGTTTAGTGATTGATAGTAGACATGTGGATAATTTTCTTCTGTCTTGTTGTCTACTTCTTATATGTTGAGCCTCTCGCCTCTTACCTGAATATCACTAATGTGTAAAAATTTTAGCCCAACATGAAATGCCTGAATTTATTTCATTTGGCTCTGCTAAACTTAGAAGGCATATCTTCTATCACTGTTGCTTGAATCTGTTGGAAAAAAAAAAAAATCAAGAACATAAATCTTTGTGATCCCGTTTTTTTTCTATCAGAACTCTTTTTCCAAGTCTGCATTTATGTTTTAATTATGGAAATTTTAGTAACATGTGTAATAGTTTAGGGTTAGTGGCTTTTTTTTTTTTTTTTTTTTTTTTGCTAAACTCTCATTATTTTTGTATTAGCTGTCAGCTACCTATTTTGTCTTTCAGCCTGTTATATCCAAGGGAGTTTTGACTGCAAGGAGAGTATGTGTTATCATAGCTGCATAAAATTACAGCACCCAATCTAGAAAAAAAAGTCTATAAAATGTTTCTAATAGGGCTATAGAAAGTGAAAGAAGACAAATGGTTCTCCTAATGGACTTCCATGCCAGGAATTTTTCTTCATCCAGCCCTATAGCACAATGAGCTTTCAGTTGCTTCTTTCAGTCAAGTTCTTCTTTTAGTAAATAAATTTCCTCCCAGACAGATGCATGGGGTTGATGTATCTCAACCAAAGATTTTGTTATGAGCTTTCCCCTTTTGGTTTGATTTCAGAGATGCTGTTAAAAGTTAGTTAGGCTGTATTGGAATCTATTTTTAAAACAAATTATTAGATTCTAAGTGTAATTTCAACATTCCTGGAAAAGACTTGTTCTTTCCTTGAGAAAAGATCTAAAGAAAATATAGGTTGTCTGTGTATTTATAAATTATGGGATTGTAATAGACCTACATTTAAAATATCATGATTCCTTTTAGGCATTTAAAAATAAAAGTAAGTTGTAGCCTTCCTACTTTCTGTGGCTTTTTATCTTCTTCAAGGAAAACATACCATATAATATGAATATAAACTTAATTTTGCAAATAGCATCTATGAAATTTAGAACAAACAATGAAATATGCATTTGTGTTTACTCTGTTTATGTGATAGGTTTTGACAATGGAGGAAGTTCTGCACTTAAAAATTTGAAAATAATTCCCCTAGTGCCAGCTCCAAATACACAATCCTGATTTGCACATCTATCCTCATTTTCAGAATTTTGACCTCTGAGATGGAGGATGATACTCACCATTGCTATATCTATAGAGGAATCCACAAATACACTTTCTAAATATTTAAAGTGAAGAGACTGAAAATTGAGCTATTTCTTGTAATTATCTTAAGGAAGACAGCTGAGTAGAATAAGAATGCCGGTAATTTAAAGTGAGTAATGATGTAACCATGTAAATAGGGAGGAAAAAAAACAACAACAACAACACACCACCACCACCAACAACAACCACTATGACCACTTTGTAAGGCTTTTATGAGTATAAGGTTGTTGAATAGGGGAACAATAATCTGTGATATTTGTGTATAAGATTTCATCAATCAATGCCAACCATGTCTAGTCAAAGAATTTATAATCCCAAATTAAGTCACTCCACTTAGTGCTGCTCTAGACAAAAATTGTGCTTTGAATAACTGCAGGCCAAAGCTCTCCTTGTACAAGTTAAGGTTATTTAAAATTGTTTATATAATAGAAAATAAAGTGTCTGTGGAGTTGCATCTTAACCCTGGGAATATCGCAAATTATCAACCTTATCCATGGTAAGAATATTGACATTTTAGTCTCAATTTTAGTTCTAACTTTTCAAGTGGGAATGGAGCCAAGCATCTTGAATCAAGCCTGAGTGTCTACATCATTAACAGTGACACAGAATATTTGACCACTGACCTGAAACAGAGCTGGAAGAGATCTGCTTGCTTTTGGTTGAGATAAGAAGCACATATGTCAATGATTAAAAAAAAAAAAATGTGAAGAACATTTTATGACACCTTGATGCAATACTTGCTGTTGAGCTGGGAACATTGGGTGACTGTGCTAATTTAGTGTGAAAACATCTTTAAAGGAATTCTTGCAATTAGAGAGAAGCTAGCCTGTAGAATATGATTATACAGGGTATATGTAAAGGAGATGGAATTGGTAACAGAAATGAAGAAGGGACCCTCAAAGAGAAAAAAGATTCTGGTCTCCTAAGATGTCAAAATGAATATAATAAAGAGAAAATTGCATCTCTTTGATTTAACTACTTGGAGGCCATTAATAGTTTTGGTAGTAAAGCTCTACTTGTACATTCAGAATTTAGGAGGAGATTAAAGAGCAAATGTAAAATAAAAATGTATAATCATTACAAATACGAAACATTCAGAAGGGTAGAGGGAATAGGCCAATGTATCAAATAACAGACTCGTTAAGGATTAAATGTTGTTTTTTTTTTTCTGATATAAGATATTACACTGTTTCCATGCTGACTGGAAGTATTTAGAAAAGAGTAAAATGAATAACAAGAGGATAACAACCTTAATTTTTTAGGAAAAAAAAATGTTGTTTTTGTATTGCAGATTGAATACAGGGACTTGGGCAGGCTAGGTAAGCACTCTACAACTAAAGTACACTGGTAGTCTTTTTTATTTTTTATGTTAAGACAGGATCTTGTTAAGGTTTGCCTTAAACTTAGCAATTCTCCTGCCTCAGCCTTCTGTGTAGCTGCAATTTACAGATGTGTGCCAATATGCCCAGTCATCTGTGTGTCTCTCTGCCCACTCCCGAGTTAAGGACCAAGGGGGAAACTGCTGAAAGAAAGTGCAAATGTATTTGAGGTAACATTTTAGATGTTGATCTGAGCACTCTCAAGTTTTTCACTTTCCTTTGTGTGTGTGTGTGTGTGTGTGTGTGTGCGTGTATGTATGGTAATGGTGATTGAACACAGGGACACTTTACAACTGAGCTACATCCCCAACCCTTTTTTGTTTTTTTGTTTTGAGACAGGACCTCACCAAGTTCCACAGGCTGGCATTGAGCTGAGGATCCTCTGTTTCAGGCTCCTGAGTCACTGAGATTGCAGGTCTATGCCACCACACCAGGCTTGAGAAAATCTGAAGAGAATAAGGGAATGATTTTACAGAGAAAAAAAGGATTCTTCTGAACTCAAACATGAAAAATGAGAATAGGCTGTAGACAAATAGGTATTTTTAGAGAACTCAATAGAAATATCTATGCTAATCTGGACACTTAGGAAAAACCAATTATGCTCTTTTGAAAGGAACAATATGAGAATGTTTAGAGATATTCAAAGAATGAAAACAGAAAAGAACGGACATATGGGTTTAAATGATCATCATTTCGAGTTTGGGGAATGATATTGTTAAAGAAAAATTACTCAATGATATCTGTTAAAGCAGAGTGAGGAAGACTTAACTCTGGGCCATTGTGATTAGGTGCAGGGATCCCAGCAGTAAGATTCTGCAGTGGAAGAGAGAATGTTCAACTACTAAGGCATCTCAGGCAAGTAGAAGTGTGCATTCAAGAGGAAGAGTGGGGTCAATGGATTAAAAATCACTAAGAAACATCAAAGATAAGGAAGATTATGTCGAAAATGATCTAAGATAATCAGTGCTGAAGATGGATGAGGTGATCAGAAGTGCATCAATAGGCCTAGGAGAAGGCTCAGGAGTCTGGTTAAAGATTGGTCAGGCAAATAATCTTTGTTAATTGCTCCTCTTATTCAAGGAAATAACAGATATTCTAGTCTTCTTGGAATAATAAAATTCCATTTTCTCATTCTGTTAACGTTTGTTTATTACAGATCAACTGAATCAACTTGGGCTTAAAAGTAGAGAATATTGCTGGATGGTGCTAGTGGCCAGCCATTTAATGAGAGATTTTTTTTATGCAAATAAGGAAAAAAGAAAGATTAACACTTGCAGAGGTCAGAGCGCAGGCCATGCAGAGGTCAGAGCGCAGGCCATGTAGCAAGAAGTACAAATGTTATCTACACATGATCTGCCATAAGGATTTTTCCAAATTTTATATCAAGCCATTCAGTTTCAAGCTTGCAGAGATTCAGGAAAAGGGCTGTGGTTTTAGTAATTCCAAGTTAGGAGGGTGTGGAAAATGTTTAAAATGTTAATTGGAGATGAACATTACCCTAGGTACACATATGAGTGTACATTTGGTGTGACTACATCATGTACAACCAGAGAAATGAAAAGTTGTGTTCCATTTGTGCACATTGAATTGAAATGCATCTGCTATCATATATAACCAATTAGAACAAATTTTAAAAATAAATTAATTAAAAAGCTAATTAGAGAATTGTAGCCAGATAATCCAGTTATCAGAGAACAAAACCTTAAATTCAATGAATGGACTAGAATTTATTACTTACAAGATAATTTTGTAGTTTTCCTCTGAAACAAATTTTCATCTATAATAACCCATGTTTCTTTCAAATATAATCTAAGTAAAACTAATTTGTTTGCAAATTATGTCTAATTTTATCAAAAATGTCCTGATTGTTTGCCTAAATGCCATATGAATAGTTATTGACTGCCTAGACCTTTTTTTTAGTTTGCTTTGCTGGAATGTTTCATAGATCTTTTTTGTTTAGATTGCTTGGCTGGCATGTTTCATAAAATATTTCAGGTTAGACTTTTAAATTCCTCTGGAGACTAAGACGCTAAACTCATGACTTCCCATCAGGCTTTGCCTGCAAAACTTATAGATTGGAGTAAATTCCTCTCTTCTTAAGGTTCTAAAACATCCCAAAGTCCGTAGGTCTAACAAGAAGGAATTTTATTTCAGACACCTGTAAAACCAAGAACTTGTTAAGGCCAGGTACCAGGCAAAATTCTCTATAGAGCAGGATTTATAAACATTGGCTCCTTCAAGTTCTTGAAGGTTGTTAGATCTAATTTTATAATCCTTCTCAAATATGACATTCTGGTCACATACTTGGTACTATAATTAAGTTCCGTTACAAGAACAATAAATTCTTATTGGACTTGTATACTATACTGCCATGAAAATAAGAATGTACACTAATGGTTTCCAATTCATGGAGGGGTCAGAAAGGGGAAAGAAAAGTAATTGTTTCGTCTTTGTTCATAAATAATTTCTACTGAATTGTTGTATGTTTTAAGTATTTGAAAAGTAAAGGAGAAAATTTTTCTTAAGTCTTGAAAACAAAACATCAAAAAACCAGCAGTGTTTTTTAAAAAAAACTGTTTCATCCTCATAAGTCCACCATTAGCTCTTATTCTGCTCCATCTTGGGATAACAAATTTATAATACATTAATTTCTTCATTAGAATTCTATAAATTCTTAATTAGTCCAATGGTATAATCCTTTCAGAAATCTATATTCCATTACACATGTCAAAGTCTTTTTTATGAATTTCTTTGAAAAAGAAGCAATTTTGAACTATAGCTGATCATAAACACTTTCTCAAGAAAGATCACAGTAAAATAATAATTGTCTATAAATGACAGTAAACTTAGCAATAATAATGATGGATGTAAGAGAATGATGGATAAGGAAGTATAAAACATTTGTACTAAGAAAGCCAGAATTTATTGTCACTGACAGGTAATCTATTATTCAATCTTTCTCAGAAATTCGAAAACAACTTATAGAATTCCACATAATAAAATATCTTCATCAGGCATGGTGGCACACGCCTGTAATCCCAGTGGCTAGTGATGCTGAGGCAGAAGGATAGCAAATTCAAGGCCATTCTCAGCAACTTAGTGAGGCCCTAAACAACTTAGTGAGACCCTTTCTCAAAATTAAAAATAAAAGAGGTGTTCATGCTGGGGATGTTGCTCACTGGTTAAGCATCCCTGGGTTCTATTCTTGGAAGGAAGGAAGGAAGGAAGGAAGGAAGGAAGGGGAGACAAAGAAAGAAATATAGAGGAAGAAAGAAAGAAAGAAAGAAAGGAAGAAGGGAAGGAAGGAAAGAAGGGAGGGAGGGAGGGAGGGAGAGAGGGAGAGAAAATATCTGCAATTGTGTAACTAGCTGAAAGCCTGTTAGTCTGTTACCGGAACAAGATAACTTTAACTCTCCCAAAACTCCAGTTTCAATAAGAGCAAATGGCTTATCTACTTTGAATTTCTACTGAATAAATAAAATACAGTTGAATAAATGTAAAATTGTCAATAAATATATCCTCATCATTTTAAAGCAACAGAAAATAGTTGTATGATCACAAAGCCATTTCTCATTGTTATTTATTTCCTTTATTTTAAAATTCAATTTTTCTTCTAAAAAGGTGTTACAAATAAACCAAAATTACTCAAAATTTATAAGCTAGTCCTTGCAAAAACATTCATATCTTGAAAAACATGCCTGAATTAAGCTAAGCATGGTGGTGCACACCTGTAATCCCAGCGAATCAGGAGCCTGAGTCAAGAAGATCACAAGTTCAAAGCCAGCCTTGCAAAAGCAAGACACTAAGCAACTCGGTGAGACCCTGTCTCTAAGCAAAATACAAAATAGAGCTGGGGATATGACTCAGTGGTTGCATGCCCCTGTGTTCAATCCCCAGTACCAAAAGAAAAAAAAGCCAGAATTATTTTTCTTTGCAGGTTTCATGTCAATTATTAAATATTCAAACTTTTAGAATCTCAGCAATGTGAGATTCCTCAGTCATTCCAGCCAGTCCAGCTTTTTTGTATCTTTATTCTAAAAGTTCATTCTAACTGATCAATTTCATGCCTCATAAATTAATGTCAAAAGAAGTACATTTCTAGTGTTTCAAAATATTAAGGCAAAATAGTTGAAAGGTTGTAATTTCTTTTGCTTTGACTTTTTAAAAGTATTTAATAAATGTAAAATATGACCATTGGTCTGAGTGCTCTAGCAGCAGATTCTCTCTCTCTCTCTCTCTCTCTCTCTCTCTCTCTCTCTCTCTCACACACACACACACACAGAATGTGTGTGCATTATTAACCAAATAAACAAAGAATGGAAAGTTGAACTCATTGCCTAATATATTCTATATACTTTTGCTTCTTTTATTCTTTCAAAGGAGAAGATTCAGGGTCATATCATATTTAATTGCATTGTATTTTCTTCAACATAATGTGAATAAAAGTTTCAGACTTATCTCAGTCATTGAAAAACTACTGAATTATTGCATTATTCTGTCACAATAGAGTACTTGAATAAGAATAAGAAATGACCAAAATTTATCTTGTAATAATACAGGAAAATATGTAAAATAGTGCATTATTATTCCATTTTTCATCAAAGGTTAATGTAGCCAATTCAAAGAATAATATGATTTTAATATTTTAGTTCTCTAGAAAAATAAATGATTTAGTTTAAATGATCAAAATACTTAGACATGCTAAAGAAATTTCAGCAAAATGTCATGAAGACTGGCAAATTCATTGTATGTGTCTTTGAGTTGTTACAGTAAGATGGATGGTGCAAAAAAATTAATGCTGGTACTTTGTACTAAATATTCCTTGGAAGCTGAGTTAGAGTATTGAAAAGTTAGTGTGAGTTCTGGATCCCCGTGGTTTTTGTACCAGCCATGTGTAAACCAACTCATGACTCTGGACAAAATAAATATTTGTATTTTTATATTCTTTCTTTTATATGAAGATAAAAATCTCCTTTCAGTGTTTTTGTTTGTTTGGTTGGTTGGTTTTGGTTTTTTTAATATGTTACTGAAGACTGAACTCAGGGCCTAGCACATGATAGACAAGCTCTTTACCATTAAGAGACAAACCCAGCCCAGCTCCACCCTTCAGTGATTTTATAAGAAATGAGATATAATAAATATAATCACAATTATAAAATGTGAAGTGTTAGTATAATAAAGGTTTATTTTATCTGGTGTATGTATTAATTTTCCATCTACAGCTATTTTGATTTGTTACCAGGTTATATTAACCTCTTAAATCCTTCCATCTTGGAAGGATTTGCATAGTGATTAAAAATGACCATTTCTTATAATGAGATGGATATGGCATTTAAAAACCATATTTCCACTCTGCTTGGTCACAATATTTAATGAACAAATGGAACTTTACTATTTTAATATTAAATTAATCTACCTTAAGTAAACCAATCAAGTTAACTATAGTTTCTATGATATTTTTTCCTGTATAAATATTTTGAAAATTTCTATTTGATAATGATAAAGATACTATAGTACTTTAAACTGATTTGTATTGACTACTACTATCATGCATCACTTAATACACTTAAGGAAATAAGAAATTGGAGAAGCACAGAAAATTACAATTTTAGCTCAGAAGAAAGGAAAAAATGAAAAACTATATATGTATACTGTCAAATTAAATCCTGAACTATGAAAGAGAAAAAATTATATTCCTGTTATCTACAGTCCAATAGTTGAGATATATGGTTGTTTTTGTTCTGTTGAACTGTAATTTTAAGGAAATGAAATTGGATTTATATACCATTGACATTATGGGAGAAAAAAATAAAACCAAAATAAAAACACATTGCTCCTATCAAATTGTAGCTCTATTCTTCTTTGCCAGATACAATATGGGTAATTCAATTCCATATACCATCTTTCCATATAGGATTCTGCTTAAAACTTCTGTGTCCTTCAAAACCTGTTTGTTGTGTATTTTCCTTTCATTAACTAGAGGTTAAGTTGAAATATGAGATGCTATTATGGCATTGCAAAAATGAATTTGAAATTTATGTAAAAAGGTTTAAACACTGCATCACCAATCTCAGTCTAATTGAAGTGATAATGACTTTTTCAAGTCCTAGTTTGGAGTGCTTTATGCAAATTCCCGCTCTTTATAAGAGATATGACATGTGAAGATATATCTGAATATATACTACATATTACACTTATCTCCAGTATGTCCTTGCCAAAATGTTCATGTCAAAATAATGTCTTTATTCAAAAAAAGTTTGGTATTATATTCCATAGAGAAAAGAAGTGGTCAAGGGAATGTTCACAAATTAACAAAAAACATTTCCACTGGCACATCTTATCAGTTTTGAAACAATGCAATTGTAATAACTTGCTAGAGCAAAATAATTTTCATATTAATATATCAGCATTTCTGACCATGGAGACCATCATTTCTGTTTCAAAGGGTGGGCATTAATAGAATACAATATACACAATGGAAATAACATAACAATAATCATCATGATTGTAGTAGTTTTATTTCTTTGTAGCAGAAGATTTAGATTTTTGTAAGAGCTGCCTTTCTCCAGGTTTCATTTTTTACTTGGAAAAGAACATTAACCTAGTGGGCCTAGTTAAGAAATATTAAATTGTTCTACCTATAAAGTACTGTGCATGGTCATTGAATCATTTATTTAGTGTACTAACTTATTAAATAGTGTTTTGGTAATATAAAATAACTAATGTTATTTCCAAATAGCTTGCCTAACAACTCAGATCTAAATCAGAAAAACAGCAAATATATTTTTCAAATTCCTCACTGTTTTTTTACAGTACAGTGTTATTTTAGATGACATTCAGAATGGCCTTGACAGAATATGAAAATTGATTTATATTCTAAAAGAGTATTATCCCCATGATACTTCATTTTCTCTTTCCATTAGGAGAACATAGCTCACCCACTCAGGAAATTTTGAAAATGCTTTGTGGTTGGGCTCCTGGCTTTAATAAATGTCACTGGAGTCCTCCACGTATCCCCTATTGATGTTTATTTAAATTTGGGCTTTCATATCTGGAGAGGTAAGCTATGGAGACCTGGGACTGTTTGATTACCAACCATTGAGCACATACCTCCCAAAGCAGGAGGCACACTTGGCCCCCACTCCCACAGCAATGGCTCTGTTTTCCAAAGGGAGAAGCAGACAGAACAGAGAGCTCCAATCCCTCCTTTAAGGAACTGATTTCACACTAGCTCAATGGTGGAGCACTTACTTGCCTTGCATATGCAAGCCCCCAGGTTCAATCCCCAGTGCCTCTGCCAAATATTTCATTTGTAAAAGAGACTGGAAAGTCCAACCTACAGTTTGCCTCAAATACAGTGAAAGTTGTAGTGAAAAGCAATTTGTAAGTGAAAGATTCACTGGAAGTATAGTCTAAACCCTGGGGTGGCTAATTTGCAAAGGCATCTGGGAAGAACCCTCCTGGGGTCAAAAAAAAAGGAAAAATCCATGACACTGACATCAGGGACTAACCCTTCCAAGGAGCCTTCATTTAGGGGAAAGAATAATGTTTCTCTGATGGTGCTGGGAAAACAGGATCAACACCTACAAGAGGGAAACTAGTCTCTTGACTAATAGCACATACAAAAGTTAACTTAGAATGGATCAAGACAAGACATAAGTGCTAAAATTATAAATGTCATAGAATATAAGTATATAAGTGCTAAAATTATAAAAGTCTTAAAAGACAACACAGCTGTAAATCTGCATGACTTTTAAATTGGCAATAAATCATTTTATATGATACCAAAAGCACAAACAGCAAATGACAATAAATTTAACTTCTTCAAATTTAAAAAAAACCTATGTGTCAAATGACACTAACAGGAAAGTGAAAAGACAGTTCACAAAATGGGAGAAGATATTCACAAATCATACATTTGATAGTGGGAATTTTATCTAGAATACATAAATAATTAGTTAACTAAGCCCTCTTTCAACTCAGTAATAAAAAGAAACTTTTCTTATTTTCCGCAACACATTCCCATCTGGGCCAGAAGTTAGTACTTTTTTCTGTATCTGTGCCAGGCGAAACATGCTTTTCTCCAAGATTATCATAGTGCAGGAAACAAATTAGACAACATATAAATTTTTAAGGGTCACATCTATAAGTGGCTTCATTATTTTCTCTAATAAATCATTCATCAGAAAGTACTCACATGGCCTCAATAAACCTAAAAGGTAGTTTAGTAAACGAAGAAGAGCTAATCTATATTTTAAGGCAGTTTGACAGTATTTGCCACATCCTATCAGATTAAAAAAAAAAAAAAAAACTTCCTTGAGAATCATGAATCATGTACAATTATTATGTCCCCAAACAGAAGATGATAAACCAAAAAAACATAAAACTTTGTTTTAATTATAAAGTTCTAATTAATTGCAGCTCACAATTTTTGTTCTCCAAATTTTCCATCTCAATTTGAAACAGAAAGGAATATTTATAGGCATAGCTAGAATCTAGGGACTCTTTGATCAGCAATTAAAAGCTGTGCTGTAGGATTCAGCTAATGGCAGCCATCTCTAGTCTTACCTCTATGATTGCCCAGAGTAACCCTGGGCTTTCCCTCGCTCTTGAATAGTTTCCCACATATTATAGGAAAAAACCCTTCAAGTATTATGTGGAGTTTTACAGCCAGACCCTGGTGCCTTCAGTGCTAGGAAGGTGCCTGATGGCTTTTTGCTTTTTGGTATTTTTTGTACAGGGATTGAACCCAGGGATACTTAACCTCTGAGCCATATCCCAGTCCTTTTTTATATTTTATTTAGAAACAGGGTCTTGCTGACTTGCTTAGGGTCTCACTAAGTTGCTGACACTGGCTTTGAACACAGTCCTCCTAACTTGGCCTCCTGAGCAGCTGGGATTACAGGCACATGCCACACCCCTGGCTGCATGATGTTTTTGATATTACCTCAAGAAACCTAGTACATTTTGGCTTGGATAAATGATACTGCCAATTATCAGTAATGAGCCCTGCTTCCTCGCATGTTGAAGTATAACATTAGAGAAGCACGCTGAAGCATGCATATAAAGCAGGGTTTATCTAAAAAAGGGGTAACATAGACTCTCCTAAGAGCGAGAAGGGGGGCATAGCTGGTATCCTGGCATCCCAAGAAGTGAAGGTATTCTGTCTTTTTAAGATGTCTTAGGCTTTCTTTGTTCTCCTGCTCTCTTCCTTCCTATGTAAGTGTCTAGGGCCCAGGAGATGCTCAGGTGGTATGGTCAAAAGGTGAGAAGCAGATGGACAGGGAGAAGGGCCAAATGGAGCAGCCCAGGACATATTAATCAACAACTCTTACCCCATAGGGAGGGGCAATTCCTGGGGCAGGTTACCTGAACAACAGTTTGGAGCAGGGCAGGTTATCTTGATTAGAGTGGAGGAAGGGCTCTTAAGGCATTAGCATTTTAATCCCTCAGGGGATTAAAAATTGGGAGTTTCCCACTTCCTGGACCCAAATTGGCCTTCTTGATCCACTCTGACTCCATTTACCTATCTATATTGACTGCCTGTCTAATTCTGGCTTCAGAAAGATACTATATCCTGAACCCATTATAAGATCCCTTCCTCTGACCCAAATCATGGAATATTCCCATCTTATACCACTCAGGATCACACTTCTGTAAGACCTCATTGAATTGCATTCTGTTCAATCTTGAATCTGTCTGCCTCTTTATTTGCTCTCACAACATTTTCTGGCCTATTCCTATACACTGGTCCTGGAATTGTCCAGATTCTCTACCATATTCAATTGAAAGAGGAGTAGCTATCTAACCAAGTTAAAATTAAATATATACAATATCTTGTATCTCTTGGGCTGGGATTGTGGCTCAGCGGTAGAGCGCTCACCTAGCACGGGTGGGACCCGGGTTCGATCCTCAGCACCACATAAAAATAAATTCATTGTGTTGTGTCCATCTACACCTAAAAAATAAATTAAAAAAAAATATCTTGTATCTCATTTTTTTAATGTGTCAGTTGAAAGCATAATATCCTACCATAGGAATAATGGTTAACCAATCCTGACTCCAGTAGCAATATAATTTTCCATGTATACAAGGTACTTTTCGATGGGATACCAAATTGTTGTTGCTAATAATCAACCAAAAGAATATTGAGCTGTAAAAGATATTTAATGCTTAAAATATCTTATATACTGTGCTAGGAAAATAAAAATATGTGTGTATATATAAAAATATATGTAATATACTCATATTTATGAAGCATATATGATAATTTTATTTCTTAAACTTATGAGACAACTACTATTTTAGATAAGAAAATTACAGCATAGAGAAATTAAATAAATTATTCAGTTTCACATTACTCACAAGATGATATATTTTACTTTAAACCCAATCAGTCTAACTAGCTATAGAAAACTCTTTTTACAAAGCCTAAATGTTTACTATTGCCAATAAAATTATAATGTCATGGTTAGGAGCTATTTGAAGGAAGATTTATAGTACAGAATTACTTTCGATTGCAAATGTATATAAGCACAAATTCGAGAACAGGTAGAGAAATCCATTCCCATTCATCTTTAAGTCAATAAATCTGTGGTGGCTTCTCCAATTGAATATTTCCCATTTGTCCCAAATGTAATCTGTCTAAATGCAGCTAATTAAATTCACCTCTAAGTATGCCCTTCATGTTATATTCTTTCTTTCTGTGAATGCCATCATTATACAACTGGCTGGCTGCCCAAGTCAAAATCCTTGGTGATGTTGTTGAATGTTGTCTCTAATTCACAAAAACGCTGTCCAATCAAAGGGTCCTGCCACTAATATTTGTTTCTTATACAATCCTTCTTTTCTAAATTTCTTGCAAAACACATACTCCTTTCTGAGAAATTTTAAAGTTTCCCACCCATTTTTCTTAAGCCTCTAAAATTCATCCTCCAAACTTCTGCTTAAAATATGATCATATTTATCAGTAGTCAAAACTAATAACCTCCAAAATATTTACTATTACACACACAGCACAATTCTATAAATTTGTACCAAAACAAAAGTATTTTCCCAAACTGTCCTTCCAAGAGAGAAAGAAAATAACATCTAACCTCTAAGCCTTTCTTTCAGCAATCTTTCTAGCTTCATCTTAAAGTTCTCTCCTCACACACATGCACACTTTGGCCCATACCTCAGAGCATACCCTCAATGTGTCATATACATCTTTATAAATTGTTTCTTGAGTTTCTCTAACTTTGAACTATTTTTTCTGCTTCCCTAATATTTCCTTAAACTTAATACTGAATTCAAAGACCCTCTCCTTTTCTAAGGATGCCTCAGTGCTCCTTGGTGATGAAATATTCTCTTCTGTTTCACTCACAAAGTAATATTTTGCATTCCATATTGTTCTATATGACTCTACTAGACATCTAGATTTTACCCTTCATATTCATGAACCACATATCATTTTCAATATGCCAAGCTAACCCACATACATAACACATAATAGTCTTTAATTAAAATGAACAGATTTAAGAATTTATTATAAAGTTTGTTAATTATTTCCTTATTCATGAATAATTAGGTATAAAGAAAATTTAATTCTTTTTGTGGTTAGACTCATTTCATTCTAAATTAGACATGAGAGAAATGTTATTAGTAGAAATTAATTTTCATTTTATCTTGATATTCATTTCTTTGTCCTTGCCTAATGCTTTCTCTGAATTTTCTTTGAATATAAAAAAATACATTTCAGAAAACATGCATTTTCAGTTTCTACGATTGGTGGGATTATATTTTTTTAATTCTCAGCTAAAATGATTATGCATCTGTACTACCAGTGTATAATATTGTTTTGTCTAATCTGGCTAGATGCCTATATATATGTATAGGATTAATAACTTAAGACAAGTGTCTTTGTTTTCTGTATCACTGGACTCATCATGTCCTCTGTATTTTCTAATGCTGCTATAAAAAATGTCTTCATATTTAGCACCTTGGACTTTGCAAATTGATATATAT
>NW_025999949.1:13805259-13810642 GCF_001458135.2 Marmota marmota marmota
TATATATATATATATATATATATATATATATATATATATATATATATATATATAAATTCTAAGAAAGGTATCCCCTATCTGATGTTTTCACTACCACTTACTCCTTATTATTAATACCAAAATTAATTGTCATTGACACTGATGACCTTTAAGTTCTTTCTGTAGGAAGGAAAAATTTGTCCTGCCAATAATGTCCAAAGTATTTTTCTCATATGAGAAAGAAACTTTATTTCTTTCCAAATCTACCAGAGTAATCATGCATGATATGAAAGCAAATCATGAAACTTAACACATAGCTGATGATATTTCCTCAAAAAAAAATATGTATGGCAGACAAAAATTCTTCCCTACCTCTTTGTACCACTGATATCTGCCTTTTTCTCCTGATTTATTCTCTATTTACTTTATAACAATTTTTGGTGATAGAATCACATTGAGATGATCTTTCAACTCACCAAACAGCTTAACATTTAATAAATATATTTGTTATAAGTACTATTTTTATTATTTTAAATATTATTAAGTCAGAGACATTTTATAAAAATGATGGGTGTGTCATATAAAAATGCATGTAAGGGGACTGGGGTTGTGGCTCAGCTGTAGAGTGCTCACCTAGAACACGAGGCCCTGGGTTTGATCCTTAGCACCACATAAAAATAAATAAATAAAGGTATTGTATCCAACTACAACTAAATAAATAAATAAATATTTTTAAAATGCATATAAGTTTTGGTGTTGTAGCTCAGTGGTATAGTGCTTGCCTTGCACATTTGTGGAACTGGGTTCAATCCTCAGCCCTACATAAAGCTAAATCAATAATATAAAGGTAGGGTGTCCATCTACAACTAAAAACAGTTTTAAAAATGCATATAAGTGATATGTGGAGTTGTCACATGACAATTTATGACTGTTTTACTTGTTTATATCTACTCTATTGTTTTCTATAAGTATGATATTAAGAACATCATCCAGATGATATACATCAGAAATGGTGCAGTTGAGATTAATTTAGCTAAGGACAAACAAAAAAATTAGCATTATTTTAGAATAGATTTATTTTAGCATTTTTATGAGTACCATAAAATAATGTTCACACTTATATCAAAGAATTTTCAAATAATTTATGAGGAAAAAATGCATTTATGATTGGAATATGTTAAATGCATTTTTATTTTGGAATATGTTTTGTTAGATTGCACCAAAGTCTATGGTAGTTACAGAATTGAAAATAGTATTATATTAAAATATCAATTTAGGGAGTCTTTGGAAAATTAATTGAAGCTTTATTTCCCTTTTAATTTGTATAATTCTTTATATAAAATCCCTTATAAGTCTCTTACATAGAAGGCAAACCAATAGTAATACACTTATCAAATGAAATTATCTTTGCTGCTATTTTATGTGAATAGTAAATCATTTATTGCAATTCTTTTAACATATACATTTAATGATCTTTAACCTGTGTAAATTCAAGTTGTCCTAGTTACTGTTACCAGAACATATTTCCATTCATTAATTCTTCCTTCTACTACTTTTTTTTAAAAATAACAGTACAGAAAAAAAAAAAAACATTAACAAAGAAAAGTATTATCCTACAATCAGAATTTTCTCTAAAATGTATAGTATCCAATAAAATAACCTTTCATTTCATCAAAAATTGATATGCAAACTGGAAAGAAATAAAATTTGTCTCTATTTATTAGGTAAACATAATTTTTAAACAGATTTCAGAGAAAATTTAATCTTTGGTATAGAAAAATTAGCTAGATATATTGATAGATAAAAAGCATGCCTGGTCCAAAAAATAGGTAAGCAGAAGGAAAGGAAAATTAGTGAATCAGTAGTTTAAGAAAGAGAAAATATGCTCATCCAGGGCTAAACAAATAGAACTGGGATGCCCTATAGCAACAGGAAATTGCAAAGCAAAGTGAGAAATAAAGTAACATGTACAAGTGGTGGAGAATCAGGGGAGTGATTTTGAGTTTCTTTATGTAGAGTCTACATTTTATGTACCGAGTTTGAAAAATATATCAAATGAACTGTGGATTTACATTAGTACAAGTATGTTAGTGGTACCTTGGTGAGTGTTTATGAAGACTTTCTCAACACTAACATTTTTATAACTTTCTGAGTTGTATGAAAGAATCTTATATATTTAAAGTCCCTGCCAGAAAGAATGCATAATCTTACTGAGATGACAGTTTTTAACACAGAAACAGAAATATTGAAAGGAGCACATACATGGTCAAATTCTAAATTATGCATCTCAGATTAGAGAATTATAACTTCAATATGAGAATTGGAAAAGCTCTGAACAGCTTTTGCAGTTTCAATGTTGGAAACAGACATAAAGGAAAAAGACATCACAGGTAGAATGAATAACTTAAGACATGTGTCTTTGTTTTCTGTATCACTGGACTTATCATGTCCTCGGTATTTTCTAATGCTGCTATAAAAAATATCTTTATATTTAGCAGCTTGGACTTTGCAAATTGTTTAAATTTCCATCAATCATTCTAAGTGTGTTTTCTGCTTCATCTGTTTCACATCTGTAAAGGCCTAAGTCAGTGCATTGGACTGCCTAAAATCGCTTCTAGAAGCTTTGAGAGAAAATGAACAACTCCAAGTACTTTAAGAAGATTCTTGACTGAATTCAGTCATTTGGTTATACATCTGATATCCCCATTGGTTGGTGACTGCTGCCCAGAAATTGTCTCAGCAATTGAGTATCTCCTGCATTCCTTGGCTATGGCTCAGTTCACCTTCCAAACCATCAATTGTAGATCAAGTTATCACACTTGAATCTAACTCTCATCCTTGAACCAGCCTGATAACACTTTTATCTTAATGGTATAAGATGACTATATTAGGTCCAACTAAATAATCCAGGATAACCTCTCAATTTTAATCTACATAATCTTTACTACTTGTACAAAGTCCCCTTTGCCAATGACCTGACTTAACCTATGCATAGGTAACAAGGATTAGGGCATGGACATTTTAGGAAACCTATCATTATCATTTGAGAAAGTGTTGCTGGGGCTATCAGTATCTTCACCAGTTTGCCTGAGGTGATTTTCTATGTGCCAGAATCTGTTAACCTGGTGTGTAATGTGGCCAAGAGAGTCAAGAATGAGCACTCCAGAGCAGCAGTCCTTAAAACTTGACAAAAGAAGTTGGTGTCCAAAAACAGCAACCTTGTACCTGAGGCTGAAACATCTAACATCTGTTTTATATGGTTTCCCAGAGTTCTCCAGCAAAAGCTCCAGTTATCAGTAGAGATACCTTGCTTGAAAGTGCATTTTTTTCTTGCCTGTCTTTTTATTTCACATCCCTATTCCTTACATGTTTCCTAGGAAACAACTGTTTCCTGTTTTATTGTTCAGGATGTTCTTTAACATACAAAATAGTAACTAAATATAGCAACATATTTTAATAATTTAGAAAGATCTCCTCATTCCCATCTCTTTAGTATACTTTTAACACCTCTGTGAAATGGAAAAGTTAGCATAGCCATTTTATAAATAAATAAATTTGGACTGCAGAGGTTCAGTGGCAAAGGAAGGTCTGATTATAAATGATGTATGAGAATCCTTACTCAGACCTGTTGACATAAAATCTTGTGCTTTTTAGCTCCAACACCATGTACATTGAGGTAGGCATTGTAAATATTTCCAGTTTTAACATGTTTCTCACATGAAAATGTCTATACAAAGGCTTATATAATGTGGTTAGGGTTTCATTTTCTTAGTAAGGAACATAATCAGGTTTATAAATCATGCATTCTTAATCCTGATAGTCCTCTTTCTCTTATATTAAAGACAATGATTTTTAAATAGACTGAGGTCAATTTGTTGAAGGTCCTGAGTATCAGCCAAAAGGGTTTGAAAGTATTCCCTTTGGTAATTAATGCTTCCATTCCATGGGAGGCCTTTGGAAAGTAAAATAATAAAATGGTTATTTTATATCAAGATTACTTTATTACTTTTGGCCAACCTTTTGGCAAATAGTGCTTTAATACAATTATTTTGCCTAAGGCATGCAAGATAATTTTGGAGGAATATGAAATTGTATGCAGAACATCTAATAGAGAGTTCATTTTTGTAATCCATGCATTGAGTGATAAGGAACTGAAATAAGATAATGGCAGGAACCACAAATGGGTAAATATCAGAGACAGTTATGGAAAAATTGGTAGAAGGAAAAGATGGATTATATGAAAGACTACACCATGTTATCCTGCCAGTATATCTATTATTTTATCTTTAAAATATGGACACTAATTTGTTTCCATATGAAGATGACAATGATGTGTGTGTTTGTATTTGTAATCTATGATAAAAAACAAGAATGAGATTCTACTCAAGTAATGGAAACCACTTACTGTCCCATCACCCAGTGATGTTTCTTCCATGTATAGGCCAAGGGGTACATTTGACAAAGAGAAGAGCATTATAAGTAAGTCTTTATTCAAAAAGTTTGTCTTTGATAATTCATATAATAAAATACTTATATGTATTAGTTACACATCTAGACCAAGAAAAGAAAATGCAAAGTTGTATGTTGTTATGGTTGTATATGAGGTATCCCCCAATAGCAGGAGTATTTGGAGATAAAATAATGGGATTGTGAGAGCTGTAACACAATCCTAGTTTGAATGGATGACTGGGTGATAACTGTACGCAGGAGGATGTGGGTAGAGAGAGGGTCATTGGGGAAATGGCCTGGTCAGGTGCATCTTCTCTGTGGCTACCTGCTGCTTCCTGGCCACCATGAGGTAAGGTGCTCTCCTCCTCTGAGTCCTTCCTTCATGACCTTTGGCCTGCCTTAGGCCTAGAGCAAAAGCATTGGCAGTCTTATGGACTAAGACCTCTGATATTGTAAGTCCTAAATTAACTTTTCCTTCTCTAAGTTGTTCTTGTTAAGTGTTTTGATCACAGGTTCGGAGGTGACTAAAATATATGGTACAGCCTGGTGCCCTGGTACAAGCCTGTAATTCCAGTGACTCCTGAGGCTGAGACAGGAGGTTCACAAGTCCTAGACCAGCTTTAGCAGTTTAGCAAGGCCCTAAGCAACTTAGTGAGACCCTACCTCAAAAAAATAACAATAAAAAGGCTGGGGATATAGCTTAGTGGTAAAGCACCTGTGGGTTCAATCTTCAGTACAAAACAAACAAACAAAAGCTATACAGTATAATCTAATATCCTATTGAGTCTTGAAGATCCACACAGTGCCAGATTCTTGAGTCTGGATGAAAGAACAGTTAATATCCTTTGTTTTGTATAAAGTATGTAAGTATACATTTGGAGCTGTGTGTGTGTGTGTGTGTATGTGTGTAATATATATATATATATATATATATATATATATATATATATATATA